>NC_083697.1:62080833-62386666 GCF_033118175.1 Dama dama
GACACGGGGGGATGCAGAGTTGGGCTGAGTTGCCCAGAATCTGTACTAAAAGCCTGTTTGACCTTAAATGCCCTGAAAGGAGGAAGTGTTGTGGGAGCAGGGTTCGGTAGTGATAGGAAAGGGGAAATTTTCTCCATCTGATGTTCTAGAACACACCATAGAGCTGAAACTCAACCCATTTTGCAGGCAAGACCTCCCTCTAGATGCAAATGCCGGGCGGAAGGGAGAACTCACGCTCCGGAGTTTGCCGTCAGCGGCCTCCCGCTGTCAGCCCATCAGCCTGCTCCACACAGGGCCTTTCTCTGGCTCCCTGGGGCCCCTGGGGGGAGCACAGCAGGTGGACAATTGACCCGGGACTTCTGATGGTGTCACAAGAGATACCCTGACGGGGTTGAAGAGACATCATCGCACAACTTTAACGGCTAAACATAGTTTAAATGTACGGTGCGCTTGTAATGCTGCTTCTG
Source organism: Dama dama (assembly GCF_033118175.1). Lineage (NCBI taxonomy): Eukaryota > Metazoa > Chordata > Mammalia > Artiodactyla > Cervidae > Dama > Dama dama. The sequence continues at coordinate 62,081,301 of NC_083697.1, forward strand.
GCATTTCTTCATTTATTACTTTGCTGGAAACCTCCAAAAAAAAAAAAAAAAGAAATGGAAAAGACCTAGAGAGGCCCTGGCTACCAGGAAGTCATGTGGTGTATTAGGAGAAGGCAAGATCTTTACAAAACCCGCACCTGCTTCCTGCAGAAGAAAGCTGGGCCTCCAGACTCCCAGTCAGCAGAGGAAACCACCAAATGCCAAAGCAGCAGGAAACAGATGAAACTGAAGGGAGCGTTGACTGTCATCCTTCTCCATCCTCAAAAAGAAACCATGATTCTGAGCTAAGGTGTTTCCTTCCAGACCTTTTAAAAGAAACACACACACGCACACACAAAGAATAAATGATGTTACATTATGTGTGTTTCTTCATACATGGTATAATGCGATGCTGGTGTTTGCATGAACAGTCGTGTCCACCTCTTTGCGACCCCATGGACGGTAGTCCACCAGGCTCCTCTGTTCATGGAATTTCCCAGGCAAGAAGACTGGAGTGGGTTGCCATTTCTTTCTCCAGGGGATCTTCCTCACCCAGGGATCAAACCGGAGACTCCCCTGTCTCCAGCACTGACAAGTGCACTCTTTACTACTGGACCACCTGGGAAGCCCATAATGCTATACACATCCTAAACAAATTGCTTTATTTTTTACTTTAAATTCATTTAACAATATTTTGAAACTTATCCATGTGGCTTCATATAGATTTATTTCAGTACTTCTGGCTAATGAGTAGTACTTCATCTTTTGAAACCATCAGTTTTATTTACCCATTCCCCTGCTGAAGTACCTCAATTTTTGTGTGTTGCTGACCTGATGCATTCTTCCAGCCCACTTAAGCTTTCCCTTCTCAGAAGTCTGACTTTACTTTATTCTCCTTAATTGTTCCATGTATGTGAGATCTGTCTCCCAGACTAGAAAGTAAATATCTAAAGAGCAACTTCTACAGCCAGCATCTAAGAACATTGTATCTGTGTAACAATTCGGTGAATGATGAATTTTGGGCTTTTGACTCTATCAGAAAACTTCAACAGGAGCTTTGGACTCACAGAGGCTCAACAAATTCTATCTAGTTATTTATTTCCTCTTGTTTCTTAAAAGAGAAGTTCTGTATTTTCAAAACAGGTTCAACTAAAATTCACTTCCTTTCCTAAGCTAGATTTGTGGGGGTCAACATCTCCTTAAGATGTTCCAAATCCTAATACTGGTGTTACAATGAAGGTTGTGCCTTTTAAAGATGAGTGAGTGTGTGTGTGTGTTTGAGAGAGGGAGAGAGAGAGAGATGGAGACAGAAATACAGAAAGAGAGAGAGAAAGACAGGGAGAGAGGAGAGGGAGGGGATGAGGGAAGGGGAGAGGAGGGGAGGAGGAAGAGAGAAGGTTCCCAAACCCTCTTTGAGGAGTGGCCCTGTGGCCCCTGCTGGCCTGGAGGCAAAGCCAGGCACAAAGGACTAATTCTCTTTGTAAACGAAATCTGGGTAACAAGCACTGTTCCTTCTTTTTCTTTAAAAATCTTATTACCCTGCCACTTTTACTTTACCCTTTTAGGTTGCTAATGTCAAAATCATTTTCATTTCTTTTCCTGGAAACTTTATTCTCTGAGTCTTTAGTCTTTCTAAAGAAATTTAAAAAAAAAAAAATTTTTTTTTTTTTTTTTTAATTGTTAATGCTCTTTCTAGGGACAATGAAGAAAGCACAAAGTCTCCACATCCACTCACCAGAAATCCTCCAAACCATTCAACCAGACTCCGGATCATGTCATAAAGAACTGCTCGGAAAATGTGAAAACTTTGCCGAAGAGACTCACCCATTGCATTGTTTGTTAGAGGAAAGGAGAAGGTGTGGACTCATTAAAGTTGTGGAAACAAACAAGTATTTGAGGACCTCTGTGTTTGTGTTAGATCATTTTTTCACCTTGTAAAATTATTTTAATTCTTTCTTAGTCTAAGACACCTTCAGCAGCTTTGTTGGCTTTTTCTAGTCTGACCCCTCCCAGGTTGCACATATGCTCATATACATACAGTCCTGCAAAGAATCTCAAGGACTTCAAAAATCTGCTGGACTAGAGGAGCCCAGGTTAAGAAGATCTAAAGTAAAGTGAAATTTTCAAGAATCCAGATGTCGGCAGAAATAGTAAGAGACAGGCACTACAGTAGCTACAAAATAAAACACAGTCTCCATCTTTGGGTTTTGGAGTACATTTGGGTTTTATCTTGAGTTGGTCTTTTCAGACATGCCCATATCCATTATGGATGGCAAGAGGAACAATATGCCATCAACGTGCCACCACCTTCAATCACAAAGGTTGACTCTGTGTCTGGAAGATAATATACAGGACAAGGCACAAAACAACACTGATCACAAGGAGGTGATCTCACTGGAGTACCTAGACCTGTAGCAAGTACTGGAATTGAGTGAATGAATGATCTTGCCCGTCAGTGCCCTTCCCCTGTTTCTTATCACATCCTTGGCATCATCCCTTTCAGCAGCTACCCTACCCTCAAAATCATTCTTAGTACTCTTTCAACTTCAAAGACTTCTCCATATGCCATCTTCCTTAGACTGAACCTATTCCAAACCCTTAACTATTCCCCAAACCACATACTCATAAGATTACTGTCATTAGAGTAACTTCCACCATGTACGGAATGACTCCTATGTGTCGGCTATGCATGTAGCACCAAAAATATGCTAATATATGTATTGAATCTGTACAACAACTCTGCTAGGTATGTAGTAGTATTTTCATTTAAAGATGAGAAATATAAGCCTCAAAGAGAAGTGATTTGCTAAAGGTTACAGAGCAAAAAAAAAAAAAAAAATTGGCAGAACTGGGTTTATCCTTAATTCCATTTGACTGCAAACTCTGTCTCAGTCTTGTTGGCTGGTACCACCACCGCGCTTTTCCAGAAAATTATTAAAATTACAGAATTCTGGGTGTATATGTGCTCTCAGCCTGCTTTGGCTCAGATTATTTGAGCAGAAAAGGATGTTAGAGATGATCTTGTTTGACTCTCACACTTTACAAATAAGGAAACGGACAGTCAAGTAGGATGGGTTACTGGTCCAACCATGACCTTCCCTTTTTTAGTTCCTAAGCGGGCGGGAACCACATCCTTTGGGAAGTCATTTCATGCTCCTCCTAGCATAACTTTAAGTGCATCAAAAGTCTGTACGTGGACCTCTGATGTCCATTCCAAAAGGAGCAGAATATCAAGTCCAGAGCACCTGAACGGCCAGAGCAAAGGAAGGCCAGACTCAGACGGCGTCGACCTCAAAGGGAATAGAACAAGCCAAGGATGTTGCCTGGTCCTCAAAGCTAGCGAAGCAACGAAGACAAAACATGTAAAACCACAGCAGAGCCCTCCCCCCAAAACCAACACCTGTATCCCAAAGCCACTTTCACCAACAGCAGTGACATGCAACCCAAGTAAGCAGATAATTTCAAAGTCCTTCTCTTTCAGTCTAAGCAGCTGGAATGAGGAGGGAGAAGACAAGTCAGTGCTTGAAAGCTTGCCTTTAGGTTTGTTATCAAGAATAACAAGTGACTGCCATATTTCAAGTGTGTTTAAAAATCCTGAATCATATAACTATTCTGCCTTGTGTTGTCCTTGAAAAAGGAAAAATAGAAATGGAAGAAATTATCAAAGGGCAATGAAGCAGGGAAACAGAGATTAGGCAGGGGTGTGGGCTGCAATTCATTATTACAGATGCTTTAAACACTTACTGTATGGCAGTAGTTGACAAGCCTGGTTAAGAACAGAGTAATAAACATGCATTCAATCTCTCTCCTAAAGAGAGACATAATAATAGGGCAAGAGAATAAAGAGTGTAACTGTTTCATAGCCATCCTTATTTTCTAAAGAAGGCAGTTTTGGTGACCCTGATGCTTTTAACATTCATTTTTTGTCCCTTTATTATATCATTAGGCTACATCAAAAACACAAAATGTGCTATTTGATAGATCACATGTAACAAGAGAGGGCACAGGGGGTGGGTCAGTGATCAGGGCTTGCCTGTTTAGCTTTAATTGATTCACTTATCTCCAAGCTTCCCTAGGCTATTTTGTAAATAAGTATGATTCAGTACCAGGTGTTACATAAATATTCAATGTAAACACATATACACACACATAAATGTGTTGAATATATTGTGACCATTTGTTATATCCAGGTACTAAGCCTGCTGACCAGCTAAATAAGTTCCCTAAGCTCGAAAAGTATAAATCCTGAGCCCTCCCAGGGCACATGCAGTGTTTGCTCAATCCGTAAACACGTAATTATTGAACTTGCCTTCTAAAGTAACACCACACCCTGGATATGATGCAAAACCCAGCATTACAAGATAAGCTCTGTCTCAAGTTTCTGCTCGTTGTAGCGCCTGAAGTATTTGCTCATATACTCAGGGACCAAAGCAGAAGTAAACAGTCAGGCCAGTATTATAGGGACACCTGGGTTTCAAAATCGACTTTCTTCTATTGTGAAAGCAATGAATGAAGTTCAGCAAAACTCCTGTAAGAATGCCGACTCATCCCACACCACGTGGGTCACAGGACTTTGACCTTAGCTCAGGCCACCCTAAGATGCCTAGGGCCATCCCCTTCCTTGGGGAATCAGACCCAAGCTCCCAGTCCCCCGCCGCCACATATCACCTCCTGCCTGAATCCTGTCTGCACCCTCTTGCACCGGGGCGTTAACCAAGACTGTGCTCAGATCTCCAGCCAGGGCTCTGCACGGTACATTTAACTTGCCTGGACTCCTGACTCTTTATACCTTGAAAACTCTACAAAGTCACTTCTTAGGTATGATTTTTTTTTATATCCTTCCCTCCCCACCAAGATATGATATAGCTAGCTGAGCAATTAAGAGCCAGAACCTGGGAGCCCAATGTCTGGGGTTGAATCCTGATCCACCACAGACTAACTGCACCTCAGTTTCCCTACCTGTCATTCTTGGCTACATAAAGTGGCTCAGTAGAAAGAATCCACCTGTAACACAGGAGACTGCCTGCAACGCAGGAGACGTGGGTTTGACCCCCAGGTCGGGAAGATCCTCTGGAGAAGGAAGTGGCAACCCAGTCCATTAATCTTGCCTGGAGAATTCCATGAACAGAGGAGCCTGGCGGGCTAACAGTCCTTGGGGTCTCAAAGAGCCGGACACAACTGAGCTACTAAACAACAACAGTCAAGGTGAACAGGTAAGCAAAGAGCTTAGAATAGTGCCTGGTACGCAGTAAATGCTGCCACCCAAGTGCAAGCATAATAAATGTGATCAAAAATGGTAGCTCCTATCTACCTTGGTGTTCAAGAGACAATGGGGACATTGTATCTGGGCTGGCCCATCAAGGAAATGCCTGTAACCGCCAGCATTGCATTGCCAGTTGTCCCTGCAAACACTGCAGCTGGCCTGGTGTGACCAGCTGTTCACAACTTCATGAAGAAGCAAAAATCCACATATCTGGATTTTAAGTTATTGGTTTACATTTTAAAAATTCATGTTTGAGCCAAAGAAAGCACATTTAAAGGCAGATTTAGCCCTTAAGCCACTATTTTGTGACCTCTGACATTTAGGCATCTATAATGGGGGGGGGGGGGGGTACGTATGTGTGTGTGTGTGTGTGTGCATTTTCATTTTTCTATGTTTATTCTCTGTACTTCTTCTGCAATTAAATATCTCAGGGGTAGTAGAAAGCATGCAGAAAGTATTCAGTTAAGATCAGCTGACCAGTGGAGGTTTATTGACGAACAGATACCAGAGGAACTTTGCTGAAAGAAAACAATGAGTAAGTTAGTGTCACACACATTCAGGGCACTCCGCATCTTCAGGTCAACAAGCCAAGCCCTGATGACACAAAGATGAACAAGATGCAGTTCCTGACCTTACAGAATGTTATAGACTTGTGGGGACACAGACGTGTAGACAACTGTAATCGTTACAAAACACGTGAATATGTCTTATCTCAATATCAGGAGAACCTAAGGTAGTTGGTACAGCGTGTGACTTTATACTCAAAGTATAGAAGAGAAACAGGCTAAAAGACTTGTCCGAGGTCACTCCAGCAGTTCGTGGAGTTGTAACAAGAAGCCAGCTCTGCTGACTCCAAACCCAGGGCTCTTTCTGCTGAACGCTAATGTTCTAACATAAAACGCCTCTATTTCCCAGTGTCTCTACACTGGAGAAACTGGGCTCAGGACGAGGGTCAATACCCAGTGAGTTAGATGGAGCATTGATAGCATCATGGAAGGCAGGCTTTGAAAAGCACCTGTGAACAGTTAAATATTTTTCTTTTCCTTAATTATAATTTTCCATCTACCAAAAAGAATTTGAGGCTACTTTCAGCAAAACATAATACCATATATATAAAAAAACAAAGTAATGAAGGAAAACAGAGATGAAATCCCTGTTTCAGAAAGTTGACGGTAAGCACGAGTGGGCATAACTCCTAGCTCTGAGCTTCCTGAGAGACAGGGTAAACTGGGAAGTGATAAGATTCTGGTTTATAAAAGGAGGCAGACCAATTTTAATTTTAGCATATATTATCACCATTTGTTCTCTGAATCCACACAACAAAAATCAGTAATCTTACGGAAAACATTGATTTGAAAATGCATTTTACAAAACAAACAAATAAATAAATTTGTTATATTTGTAAAGTCTGTGGGTTGATCAGAAGATTTGGAAATTTTGTAACAACATACTCACTAGCACATGATTGCCAACATTAATGGTTTGGCCTGTTCTATAAACGAAAATGCGGGAACTGGGATCCTGTTTAGAAGGATCATGCAGCAGAGTATGGGAGCATGGAAACAGTCATGGGTGAGGGTGGGGCGGGGCGGGGAAGCGTGAGCAAAAGGCTGCCTCTTCATAAACAGCACACATTTCCATTTCTGAACTGGTGTGCTGAGTCACTTCAGTCATGTCCTACTCTGCGCGACCCTATGAACTGGAGACTGCCACGCTCCTCTGTCCATGAGATTCTCCAGCAAGAATACTGGAGCGGATTGCTGTGCCCTCCGCCAGGGGATCTTCCTGACCCAGGGATCAAATCCGTGTCTCTTACATCTCCTGCATTTGCAGGCAGGCTCTTTACTACCAGCGCCAGCTGGGAAGGCCTAAAGTAGACTTAATGGCCCATACAGGGATCGAACCCACAACCTTGGCATTATTGGCACCACACTCTAACCAACTGAGCTAACCAGCCAGCTTAACTGGAACTATTGCCAAAATGGCACATCAAACACAAGATGACATTCATCAGTTATGAGGATATTTCATCATTCATCATTCATTCAACAAACATTTACTGAGTGCCCACAGAGTGGGCATTCAAGCCCTGTCCTTAGGGATGAAGATGGGGCAATGAACAACACAGACAGAAATGCCTGCCTTCACCAAGCCTTCTTGAGGCAAAGCCTAGCATGTTGCACAAATTAAAAGATGATTGTATGCTTTGTCTAGGAGAGAGCTGGAGTTCCCACAGTCACACTGGCATCCAAATCTCTTGTCCTAAAAAGGCTGCTGCAAAAAAAATAAATAAATAAAAATAAAAAATATTTTTAAAAAAAGGCTGCTGCTGCTGCTGCTAAGTCACGTCAGTCGTGTCCGACTCTGTGCGACCCCATAGACGGCAGCCCACCAGGCTCCCCCGTCCCTGGGATTCTCCAGGCAAGAACACTGGAGTGGGTTGCCATTTCCTTCTCCAATGCAGGCTACATCTCTGTATTACTGCAGATGGTAAAACAGATGCTTGGCTTTTATCACAGAACTATCTGGAGCCAGGAAGGGAAGCACACTGATTCTAACAGGGTTGAAGCCCAGGCCCCACCTTTGGAAGCTCACAAATGGATGGAGTATCAGCAGGCACCTCCTTCAGTCCGAGGCAATGGTACCCTCCCCACCCCATTCTAAACGTGGCTTTAAGAAGCAGCTTAATGGGCTTTTCTGAAATGGGCCATTCAGAAATGGGCCTTAAGTAGGAGCTCCAACCCCAATAGTTTCCAGAGTATTTATGATGGAGCAAGAAACTGTTCATGCAATGACAGTGGATATAACATTGGACAAGACTCTGATCTTAGGAAACATCAGGCACCTCAATCTTCAGATAAGGATTCTAAAAGTAATACATGTAGGAATATCTTTTATCGAGCATCAGGTCTTTCACTAAATAAGAGTACACATACTGGAGAGAAGACTTACAATTGTAGTGAATATGAAGAATCCAAGGTTTGAAAATTTAATCCAAAAAGCAAACCTATATGAAAGAAGCAGCTGGAATAAAGAGGGGGAGGGGGAGCTAAAGCAACCATAGAAGCTGTTACACACGGTAGAAAATAAACAAATCAAGTTTTCTAAGACCCACGCATGCATTTACTTAACTAATATTCATAAATCCTCACTACATATGCAAAAAGCACTGTGTTGGAAACTAAGGAAACAGACAGTGGGGCGGGTGGAGACACGATTCCTGCTCTGATGTCTCTTGACTTCTAGAAAGAAAGCCAGACATTGAACAATTAATTAAAGTAGTACAACTACTAGGAAGAACTACTGGAGTCCACAAGAACTTTACATGGGCCAATGAACCCAGTGCTTAAGATAACAGAAACCCTTTACACCATCCCACTCTCTCCCCCTCTCCTCCATCCCCTCCCCACCCCCCTCCTCCTCTCTCAGACACGCACATGCACATACACTCACATGCACACAGATGCACACACAGGCAGACACAGCTATGATGTAATCAGGAACCGCTTGTCTTCCTCTTTCAAAGAGGCAACTTTTGAGCTGTAAATACTAAAGATACTACACATACTGACTTTTAGGCCAACAGGCTGCAATCCTGGCAAAAAAAAATTGTAGCCAGAATTTCTACTCTGAGCTAAGATGCAGCCAACTACAGAGGAGAAAAAGAATATTTGAACTGATTACATCTTCAAATATTTTCTAGATCTTTGAGTTTATGGTTGTGCTTGTCCATCTTGATACTAAATTATCAAGAATGAGAATGTACAGGCTTCAGATGAGTTTGCAGGAGAGCACAGTGTTCAGGCCAAAATGACAGCTTTTCATTGGATTGTGTGCTGTTCCATAATCAGCTCAGTGTCAGGTGTTGAAGTTAAGCTAAACCACATAAACACAGAAGACGTAAAAGTAAAATTGAAAAATTAAAACTTAGAGTCCACATATACTGAACTTTGGCTATTCAATTAAACTGTCAAATTGGAAAAAAGTATAAGAAAAAACAAGGAATATAATTTCAGACAAAATATTGAGTTGGGCAAATTTTAAAACTTTTCAAATAAGTTACATAAGTACAAAATATTTGTGATAGATAAGAATAAGGAAATACGGGTGTATAGAAGAATATAAAAATACAGCCATATTTAATTACCAAAGCACTTTCCATAAAATGACTATATTGAAGTATTTAACCAATTCTTTATTACTGGGTATTTATGCTTTTTTCTAATCTTTACTAACATAAATGCTTTAATGAACACATTTAAGCATGCATTTCTGCACATCTCATTATTTTCTTATAATAAGCTCCTAGAAGTGGGATTTCTTAGATGGACAGTATTCAGATGTTTAAAATCAGAATTAAAGCAATAGCCAAATTCAAAATCTCTTCAAATTCTTTAAGCGCTTACAACACCTTCAAAATTAAGACACATCCAAAAATGGAAAGAAAACAGTCTTTAATTCCATATCAAAGTCAATATTAAAGTGTTAGTTGCTGAGTTGTGTATGACTCTTTGCAACCCCAAGGACTGTGGCCCACCAGGCTTCTCAGTCCATGGGATTTCCCAGGCAAGAATATTGGAGTGGGTTGCCATTCCCTTCTCCAGGGGATCTTCCTGACCCAGACCTGAAACCCAGGTCTCCTGCACTGCACTCAGATTCTTTACCATCTGAGCCACAAGGGAAGCCCCAATATTAATATTAGATATATATATAATTTGAAGATTCTGACATTTCTTAAAACCTCACCAAATACTGACAGTCAGCAATATCATATGGTTATAGATATTTCTCAGAGAGCAAACCTGTTTCTGACTATAATAAAACAAACAGGTTAACTGACTGTTTCATTTCTGAATGTAAAAGGCTGAACAGAAAACCAATTGCACCAAACATATCTGTAAAAATTTTAAATGTACACAATTGCATTAAACATAATAGCAGAAAGATACTGGACTGAAAAGTTTATTTCTTGGTTTGGCCATGGGCAAAGTCACAATCTCTCTGGATTTTAGTTCTGAGCAGAAAGACACAAGAGCCAGAGTTTCCAGAATTTTTGATTTAACAGAACTTTTCAAAAAATACTAGCATAGAATTCCAAAATAACCTTAAAATGAGAGGGCAACAATATCAGAATAAGAAAGCATCATTTAAGCTATTTTTTCAGTCTGCTCCATTGCTCATATTTTTATCATTTTTCCTTTGAGTGTGAGAATTTGCACTAATCTATTGACTCTTCATTGAAAACAACTCCTCCTAAGTCATTTCCACTTAAAAAGTACAGTGGTTTTGTGATTCTAAATTTCAATCTAGGTTCTATGCAAAAAAGGAATTCACAAGAAATTTTTAAAATTCAGTGTCTCATAGTTCTTTAAGGATGCCAGAAAGCAAGCGTGGGCATCTTACCCTCAGAGAGCCACTTGGTGGGAGCCTCCTGTGGCCAGGCACTGGGTTATGCAATGGAAACAGAGTGACACAAAGCCCTGCTTCTATCTTCAGAGTGTTCTTACCTAAAGGAAACAGATACTAAGATAAGCTGGCAGGAGGGCACAAAAAGTGGTGTAATATGGGAAATACACCTTGGAACATGGAGCCCTCAGCAGCACCCTCCCCACTGGGCTGGAGGTGGCCCGTGGACCAGAGGTTCTGGGAAAGGTGATGCTAAAACTGAGTCTTGAAGGACAGGATGAGTGTTAGACAGCTGAGGATGTCTTAACAAGCAAATGCATATATATTCTACATATATACAAAAGCATTTATATGTAACACAGATCTTTTTATGAGTTCTCTAATAGAGTTCTTTAACTCATTGCTAATGAGCTTGACCATCTTTCATATATTTATTGGCTAAATATAGTTTTATCTATGAATTAACTTTTTACAAACTCTACAGGTCAGATATTCCTAAATCTAGGGTTCCAGAACCCCTGATATATATGAAATTTTCTGTGTGTAATGGATATGGATTGTTCTCAGGATAAGGTCCAAGAATTATTAAGAACCACTAATCTTAAACTCTGTCGGCTAAGAGGAACATATGGAAAGAAAGAAGCAGGGCTAGAAGGAAGGATGTGAAACGGGTGATGGCAGGGTTCTGTGACTGGTTAGATGCATGTACACACACCCAAGTGTGCACACACACACAATTTTTATTATCTTATCCTCATCAATATCAACCTTCCCAATAACACTCCCTCATTTCCCTCCCCAGAGGTCTCCACCCCAGCCGCATAGGGGCTACTAGATCATAGTAGATGGGGTTTACTTCTTACTAACATTTGTATACACATCATAGAGAATGTTGACAAACCACTCAAGATGCTTCTTTATCTACATTTTGGTTCACTGTTGTTGTGTTCAGTCACTCAGTCGTGTCCGACTCTTTGTGACCCCATGGACTGCAGCACACCAAGGCTTCCCTGTCCTTCACTATCTCCCAGAGCTTGCTCAAACTCATGTCCATTGAGTTGGTGATGCCATCCAACCGTCTCATCCTCTGTTTCCCGCTTCTCCTCCTATCTTCAATCTTTCCCAGCATCAGGGTCTTTTCCAATGAATCAGCTCTTTGCATCAGGTGGCCAAAGTATTGGAGCTTCAGCTTCAGCATCAGTCCTTCCAATGAATATTCAGGACTGACTGGTTTGATCTCCTTGGTGTCCAAGGAGCTCTCAAGACTCTTCTTCAGCACCACAATTTGAAAGCATCACTTCTTCGGCACTCAGCCTTCTTTATCGTCCAACTCTCATATCCGTACATGACTACTGGAAAAACCATAACTTTGACTATACGAACCTTTATCAGCAAAATGATGTCTCTGCTTTTTAATAAGCTGCCTAGGCTTGTCATAGCTTTTCTTCCAAGTACCAAGTGTCTTAATTTCGTGGCTGCAGTCACCATCCATAGTGATTTTGGTTCATAGAAACATTCAAAAACTTACACATACAAGCCATAATCTATTTATTTGAACCATGGGAAAGCCATTGACTTCAACCCATAGGTGCAACCCATAGTTACTTTCGAAAGTAATAATTTTCCTAATGTGTACAATAAACTGGGTGATCACTTTCATTATACACATATACGTGCATCATGTGTCTACTGGTTTGTGAAGTAAAGTTATTTCTTATTGTGGACAATGGTCCAAAAAGTTTGAAAAAGGCTTTTCTGGAGAAGGTCAAACTTCTGAAACTCAAGCACTGTGGAGGAGAAAAGCTAGGGAGAAGCAGAGAGAATAAAAGAATACCTGGATGTCTTCCTCATCCTCACACTATCCTATTCCATTTCACAAATTTGAGAGCTAAAGCCCACAGGGCTTAAAGACCCTGCCCAAGTCACAGTGCCAGCACTGAAATCCAGGCTACACAGGGGAGAAGTACAAGCATTTTGTTCTAAACCTGGAGAAGGGAAAGTATCCTTTCCACTTCCTGGAGATGGCAACATTTGTGGTCACATAAACATTTAGGAGGGTATAAAGTAGCATAGCTCCCACTCTAGTATCATGAGTTTTATAATTTAATAAACATACTTTTATTTTAGAAGTATAAATTTGCATTTGTAACTGTCTGACTCAGATGGCAGTTCTTAACTATGGGCTGAAAAAGTACATAAATGTTTTTGTTGTGTTGTATGCATGTTCAGTCATGTCTGACTCTAGGCGACCCCATGGATTGTAGCCCACCAGGCTCCTCTGTCCGTGGAATTCTCTAGGCAAGAATATTGGAGTCGGTTGCCATTTCCTCCTCCAGGGGATTTTCTGGACTTGGGGATCCAACCCACATGTCGTATGTCTCTTGCATTGGCAGGCAGATTCTTTACTGATGAGCCACTTCAGGAATGATGAAAACAGTCTTGCTAGGCAAAAGCACAGAAAATGAGCAGTTCTCTATAGAGGGTACATTAGCAAAGTGTGTTAGTCGCTCAGTCGTGTCTAACTCTTTGTGACCTCATGGACTGCAGCACGCCAGGCTTCCCTGTCCTTCACCATCTCCCGGAGTTTGCTCAAATTTATGTCCATTGAGTCGGTGATACTGTCCAACCATCTCATGCTCTGTCCTCCCCTCCTCCTCCTGCCTTCAGTTTTTCCCAGCATCAGGGTCTTTTCCAAAGAGTATGCTCTTCCCATCAGGTGGCCAGAGGATTGGAGCTTTAGTTTTAGCATCAGTCCTTCTAATGAGTATTCAGGGTTGATTTCTTTAGGATTGACTGGTTTGATCTCCTTGCAGTCCAAGGGACTCTAAAGCATCTTCCCCAGCACCACAGTTTGAAGGCATCAATTCTTCAGCACTCAGCCTTTTTATTGCCCAGTTCTCACATTAGTACATGACTACTGGAAAACCATAGCTTTGACTATATGGACCTTTGTAGGCAAAGTTATGTCTCCACTTTTTAATACACTGTCTAGGTTTGTCATTGCTTTCCTTCCAAGGAGTAAGCGTCTTAATTTCATGCCTGCAGTCACCATCCACAGTGATTTTGAAGCCCAAGAAAATAAAGTCTGTCACAGTTTCCATTGTTTCCACAACTATTCGCCATAAAGTGATGGGACCGGATGCCATGATCTTAGTTTTTTGAAGGTTGTTTTAACGTTCTGGGCTTTAGTTTACTTATTTAGAAAATGGTACCTACCTCATAGGGTTCTTGCAAAGATTAAACGAGATTAATTCACATACAACTCTGAAAATGCTTTCTGGAATGTGATAAATGCTTGGAAATGTCAGCTGCTATAAATAAGAATGGAAATCAAGACTATTGGAGCTTGTGATATTCCCTTTTTATCTTTATTTCCCATTGGCATACATCCTCACCTTCAGTGTTTCCTCTAGACTTTCTTACATTCCTGAAGTAACCCCTACCCCTTTGGTCACAAGGCATTATTTTTTTTAAGAGATTGACGAATTCAACTTGCTATTACTTTGCTAAGAATTTTTGTAGTTATGTTCATGAGGCATACTGGTCACTACTTGTTTTTCTTTCTCTCTTTCTCTTGTGATGTTACTGTCAGATTTTCATATCAAGGTGATACTGGTCTCTTGAAATGAGTTCAGAAGTATTCCATCCTCTTATTTTCTGAGTTCATGAAACATTGGTATGTTTCTTTTTACAATATTTTCTAGAATTCAGAAGTGAAGCCATATGGGCCTAAAATTTTCTGTGTGGGAAAATTTTAAATTTACACATTTAATTTCTTTACTAAAATTTGGGATATTCAGGTTTCCTACTTCTTCTTCAGTCATATTTGGTTAATTGTATCTTCTAAGGAATTTGCCCATTCTTCTAATTGTTGAATTTATCTACATAAAATTATTCATATATTTATTTATCACCCTTATGATGTCTACAGCATCTGCAGCACATCCCATTTTCATTCCTGAATTGACAGTTTGTATCTTCTACCATTTTTTTTTCTTAATGAGTCTAGCTAGAGGTTTATACCATTTATTGAAATTTACCAACCAGCTTTTCATTTCATTGACTTTCTCTATTACTTTTGTCATATATGTTATTAATTTCTGCCTTTATCTTTATTTTCTCTCCTACTTTATTTGTGTATAATTTGTTCTTCCTTTCTTTTAAAGTTCTAGTCTTATATTATTGATTTTAGGCCTTTCTTTTTTTCCAATATAAACATTTAACTATATAGCTCCCTCAAGATTCTGCTTTAACATCACATAAATTTTGATATGTGCTTTCATTTTCATTCAAAATATTTTCTAAATTTTCTTGTGATTTCTTTTTTGAACTGTGTGTGGTTTAGAAGTGCGCTGTTTAATTCTTAAATATTTGGAGATTTCCCAAATAGTTCTTATTAATTTCAAATTTAATTGCACTATGATTAGAGGACAAATTCTATGATTTCAATACTTTTAAATTTGTTAGCACTTGTTTATGACTAACATATGGTCTCTTTTGGTTAATGTTCCATGTGACCTTGAAAAGAAGGTGTAGTCTACTATTGTTGGGCAAGGTATTCTATGAATGCCAATTAGATCCAGCTCACTGATGGTGTCATTGAAGTCTTCAATATCCTTGCAGATGTTCTGTCTTCTTTCTTGATTACTAACTGAAGAATGTTGACTAATCCAACTGTAACTGTGGATTTAAAAATTTCCCTTTAGTTCATCAAGTTTTATTTTTAAAAAGTTTCACATGTACTTTTATCTAATTCTCAGAAAATTCTTGTGCTATACATGCTATCATTTTTATTTTATAAGGGAATAAGCTTTCACTCATAGATTAAATAATTTCCCCAGTGCCACACAACTGATTAACGTCAAAGAATTTAAATGATTTCCAGACCTCTGATTCATTCTGTCAGGTTTTGCTTCATGTATTTTGAAGTGCTATTACATTTAAGGTTATCACATCTTCCCGATGAACTGATCTCTTTATTATTATGAAAGATCCCTTCTCATTTCTAGCAATATTCTTTTTTGCGTTGTCTGCTTTGTCTAATATTACCACATTTTTGACCAGGAGATTTTGCAGAAATTAATGCCTGTGGTCAGTGATTTGTAATGTTAAGTGAATATTGAAACACTCCAATCAATAACGTTTGGGTAAAAAAGGCAAGAGAGTTCCAGAAAAACATCTATTTCTACTTTATTGACTATGCCAAAGCCTTTGACTGTGTGGATCACAATCAACTGTGGAAAATTCTGAAAGAGATGGGAATACCAGACCACCTGACCTGCCTCTTGAAAAACCTGTATGCAAGTCAGGAAGCAACAGTTAGAACTGGACATGGAACAACAGACTGGTTCCAAATTGGGAAAGGAGTACATCAAGGCTGTATCTTGTCACCCTGCTTATTTAACTTATATGCAGAGTACATCATGAGAAATGCTGGGCTGGATGAAGCACAGCTGGAATCAAGATTACCTCGAGAAATATCAACAACCTCAGATATGCAGATGACACCACCCTTATGGCAGAAAGTGAAGAAGAACTAAAGAACCTTTTGATGAAAGTGAAAAAGGAGAGTGAAAAAGTTGGCTTAAAGCTCAACATTCAGAAAACTAAGATCATGGCATCCGGTCCCATCACTTTATGGCAAATAGATAGGGACAGTAACAGACTTTATTTTCTTGGGCTCCAAAATCACTGCAGATGGCGACTGGAGTTGTGAAATTAAAAGACACTTACTCCTTGGAAGGAAAGTTATGACCAATCTAGACAGCATATTAAAAAGCAGAGACATAACTTTGTCAACAAAGGTCCGTCTAGTCAAAGCTGTGGTTTTTCCAGGACTCGTGTATGGATGTGAGAGTCGGACTATAAAGAAAGCTGAGTGCCGAAGAATTGATGCTTTTGGACTGTGGTGTTGGAGAAGACTCTTGAGAGTCCCTTGGACTGCAAGGAGATCCAACCGGTCCATCCTAAAGGAAATCAATCCTGAATATTCATTGAAAGGACTGATGTTGAAGTTGAAACTCCAATACTTTGGCCACCTGATGCAAAGAGCTGACTCATTGGAAAAGACCCTGATGCTGGGAAAGATTGAAGGCAAGAGGAGAAGGGGACAACAGAGGATGAGATGGTTGGATGGCATCAACGACTCAATGGACATGGGTTTGAGTAAACTCTGGGAGTTGGTGATGGACAGGGAGGCCTGGTGTGCTGCAGTTCATGGGGTCGCAAAGAGTCGGACACGACTGAGTGACTGAACTGAACTGAACAAAGGACATAATAACATGTCACTCGTCAACAAGTTTTTAATGTAGCCACTCCAGCTTTCTTGTAATTAGTGTTTGTATAGCACATCTTTTTCCATCCTGTTCATTTTAATCCATCTTGTCTATGTATTTAAAGTGGTTTTCTCACACAAAGCATGTAATAGACTTACTTTTTTAAATCTAGTCTGACAATCTCTGATTTTTTCATTGAACTATTTAGAATATTTACATGTAATATAATTATCAGTATGGTTAAGCTCAAATATGTCATTTACTATTTGCATTCAATTTGTCTCAACTTGTTACTCTTCCCTTTTTTCTTGGTTCTTTTGAATTAATTGACATTCTTAGTATTCTCTTTATACATAGCACTGTTGGTGTTATTTTTTTCTTAACTTACTAAATTTTTAGTGATTGCTCTACACTTTACAATATGTTTTTTTAATTCATAATATATGTTCAAATAATATTATACCACTTCATGTATAATGTAAAACCCTTATGACTATGGATTGCCGTTTTCCCCACCCTGTTCTTCAAGCGACTGTCATATATTTTACTTCTAATTGTTTGATACATCTCAAAAATGCATTGTAATTATCTGTTTCTTAAACAGTGAGGTTAACTTTTTAAAGAAAATATTGTCTATTTATCCACATATTTACCATCTCTGGCACAGTGTATTCCAAGTTTCCATCTGGTATTATTTTGTTTTAGCCTGAATGATTTTCTTTAATACTTCTTATGGTATACATTTGCTGGCAACAAGCTTCCTGAAATTTTGTTTGTCTGATAAAGTTTATTTCACTTTTGTTTCTGCAAGACATTTTCATTGGATACAGAATTAGAAGTTGACTTTTTTTTTTTTTTTTAAGCACTTTTAGAATGTTATTTCATTGTCTTCTGGCCGGCAACGTTTCTGAACTGAAATCTGTTGTCATGTACATGTCGGTTCTTCTGTGTGCAAGCTGGACTTTTCTCTAACTGCTTTTAAGTTTCTCTTCAATGCTAGTTTTTAGCAATTTGACTATTATGTGTCTTAATTTATTTTTTTAATGAGCTCTTAAGCTTTTAGATTTATGAAATATAGTTATCATCAAACCTTAAAGTGTTTAAGGCATTATTTCTTCAAATATTTTTTCTGTCCCCTTTTCATTTCCCTATTTATGGTAGATCATTTTATATTATCCCACAGATCACTGAACCTCTTTTCCTTTATTTTTTTCAGTCTTTTTTTCCTCTCTATGGTTCACCTTGTATTAATTCAATTGCTATGTTTGCAGGTTTACTAATCTTTTCTTCTACAATGCTTAATCTGCTATTAATCCCATTCAGTGAAATCTTCATCTTAGATAGTATTTTTTTCATCTCCAGATGTTTCATTTAGTTCTTTTCTATATTTTTCATTTTTCTTCTGATTCTTTTAACGTTTTCCATTAAATACTTACACATAATAATAAAGCCTATTTTAATACTCTTGTCTGCTAATTCTATTATCGTCTCATTTCTAGGTCTTTTTTATCTTAGCTAGTTCTTCTCTTTGTTATAGGGCTGCTTTTTGATTTTTGGTTCTTTTTTTGGGGGGTCCACTCTTTAGCATGTCTAGTTAATTTAGCATGTCTTGATATTGACAAGTGTCTGCTTTGTGTTGCCTTCTTTTAAACAGCATTGGGTTTGGTTTTGATGGGTGGTGAAGTTAATTGCTCATCAGTTTGATTCCATCAAAACGTAGCATTGTGCTATCCAATACGGCAATTACTATGTGGTTATTGAACTATGACTAATCTGAAATAAAATGTGTTATAGGTATAAAATATACAGGTTTTGCTTCATCTAAAATACACAGATTTTGAAAATTTAATGTGAGAAAAAGAATGCAAACTTTCTCATTAATAATTTTTATATTGATTACATGTGGAATTGATATTTTGGATATATTTGGTTAAATATATTATTAAAATTAATTTTACCTATTTATCATTAATTTTTTACTACAGTTACTAGACATTTTAATTTACATATATGGCTTGCATTAATTATATTTCTATAGGTCAATGCTGGTCTAGAGCAGAGGTCAAACTACAACCCACAGGTTGGCCATCTATTTTTGTTAATAAAGTTTTACTGGAACATGGTCACAACCATTCACTTATGTATTGCCTGTGGCTGCCTTCACATTATAATGGCAGAACTGAGTAGTCGTGATGGAGACCATATGACCTACAAGCCAAAAATATTTCCTATCTGTAAATTTCAGAAAATATTCCCCTGGTCTAGAGGATCTTTCACTCCAAGAATAGTTCAGACTCATTACTAATGTATAATTACTTTAGGGTCTCCACTGAATACTCCAAGGATGAACAAGGACTTACCCATTTGGCTTGTCAAGCCACAAACATTTTCTCATGTCATGTGTGCCCTGGGATTTATTCAACTTACAGTTCACCAGTCTTTTCTGTCCAGCCCTGTGGAGTATCATTCTACACATGTGTGTCATGGGATTCAGCAAAAGACACCCTTCACTACATATTGACACTACATTTTTCTGAATAGCTCCCTCCTTCACAGAATTCCATCCCACACTACCTCTGCTCACCTTAGCCTCCCCAAACTCTGACCTCTATCTCATCAACTCAGCAAGGCTGCCAGCATCTGTTTGAATCTACACTCTAGAAATTGCTTCCAGGCAGAAAGCCAGGGTAATTATCAAGTTCATGTTGTTTCTTTTCTCTCAAGGATCACAGTCTTATACAGACTGTTGTCTAATGTCTGAAAACCACTGTTTCAAATTTTCTCCAACCATAATTATTTATGGTGAGCAGTTAGGTCTGGTCCTTGTTGCTCCAACATGCCTTGAAGGGGAAATCCCCTCTACTTATCTTTTGATAAGTGGAATCTTCTAGATAGTGTACTCTAGCTCTTCAGACTTTCCAAAGAACATTTGTTGAATGTAACTGACCTACAAGACCTTTTAGAACAAACACCCAAAAAAGATGTCCTTATCATTATAGGGGACTGGAATGCAAAAGTAGGAAGTCAAGAAACACCTGGAGTAACAGGCAAATTTGGTCTTGGAGTACAGAATGAAGCAGGGCAAAGGCTAATAGAGTTTTGCCAAGAGAATGCACTGGTCATAGCCAACACCCTCTTCCAACAACACAAGAGAAGACTCTACACATGGACATCACCAGATGGCTAACACCGAAATCAGATTGATTATATTCTTTGCAGCCAAAGATGGAGAAGCTCTATATAGTCAGCAAAAACAAGACCAGGAGCTGACTGTGGCTCAGATCATGAACTCCTTATTGTCAAATTCAGACTTAAATTGAAGAAAGTGGGGAAAACCCACTAGACCATTCAGGTATGGCCTAAATCAAATCCCTTATGATTATACAGTGGAAGTGAGAAATAGATTTAAGGGACTAGATCTGGTAGACAGAGTGCCTCATGAACTATGGATGGAGGTTCATGACATTGTACAGGAGGCAGGGATCAAGATTATCCCCAAGAAAAAGAAATGCAAAAAAGCAAAAATGGCTGTCTGAGGAGGCCTTAAATAGCTGTGAAAAGAAGAGAAGCAAAAAGCAAAGGAGAAAAGGAAAGATATTCCCATTTGAATGCACAGTTCCAAAGAATAGCAAGAGGAGATAAGAAAGCCTTCCTCAGTGATCAATGCAAAGAAATAGAGGAAAACAAAAGAATGGAAAAGACTAGAGATCTCTTCAAGAAAATCAGAGATACCAAGGGAATATTTCATGCAAAGATGGGCTCAATAATGGACAGAAATGGTATGGACCTAACAGAAGTAGAAGATACTAAGAAGAGGTGGCAAGAATACACAGAAGAACTGTACAAAAAAGATCTTCATGACCCAGATAATCACAATGGTGTGATAAGTCACCTAGAGCCAGACATCCTGGAATGTGAAGTCAAGTGGGCCTTAGAAAGCACCACTACGAACAAAGCTAGTGGAGGTGATGGAATTCCAGTTGAGCTATTTCAAATCCTGAAAGATGATGCTATAAAAGTGCTGCACTCAATATGCCAGCAAATTTGGAAAACTCAGCAGTGGCCACAGGACTGGAAAAAGTCAGTTTTCATTCCAACCCCAAAGAAAGGCAATGCCAAAGAATGCTCAAACTACTGTACAATTGTACTCATCTCAGAAGCTAGTAAAGTAATGTTCAGATTTCTCCAAGCCAGGCTTCAGCAATACGTGAACCATGAACTTCCAGATGTTCAAGCTGGTTTTAGAAAAGGCCAAGGAACCAGAGATCAAATTGCCAACATCCGATGGATCATCAAAAAAGCAAGAGAGTTCCAGAAAAACATCTATTTCTGCTTTATTGACTATGCCAAAGCCTTTGACTGTGTGGATCACAATAATCTGTGGATAATTCTGAAAGAGATGGGAATACCAGACCACCTGACCTGCCTCTTGAGAAACCTGTATACAGTTCAGGAAGCAACAGTTAGAACTGGACATGGAACAACAGACTGGTTCCAAATAGGAAAAGGAGTACGTCAAGGCTGTATATTGTCACCCTGCTTATTTAACTTATATGCAGAGTACATCATGAGAAATGCTGGGCTGGAGGAAGCACAAGCTGGAATCAAGATTTCCGGGAGAAATATCAATAATCTCAGATATGCAGATGACACCACCCTTATGGCAGAAAGTGAAGAGGAACTAAAGAGCCTTTTGATGAAAGTGCAAGAGGAGAGTGAAAATGTTGGCTTAAAGCTCAACATTCAGAAAACTAAGATGGCATCCAGTCCCATCATTTCATGGCAAATAGATGGGGAAACAGGGGAAACAGTAGCTGACTTTATTTTTCTGGGCTCCAAAATCACTGCAGATGGTGATTCCAGCCATGAAATTAAAAGACGCTTGCTCCTTGGAAGGAAAGTTATGACCCACCTAGATAGCATATTAAAAAGCAGAGACATTACTTTGTCAACAAAGGTTCATATAGTCAAAGCAATTTTTTTTCCAGTAGTCATGTATGGATGTGAGAGTTGGACTATAAAGAAAGCTGAACACTGAAGAATTGATGTTTTTGAACTGTGGTGTTGGAGAAGACTCTTGAGAGTCCCTTGGACTGCAAGGAGATCCAACCAGTCCATCCTGAAGGAGATCAGTCCTGGGTGTTCATTGGAAAGACTGATGCTGAAGCTGAAACTCCAATACTTTGGCCACCTGATGTGAAGAGCTGACTCATTGGAAAAGACCCTGATGCTGGGAAAGATTGAGGGCAGGAGGAGAAGGGGATGACAGAGGATGAGATGGTTGGATGACATCACCAACTCAATGGACATGAGTTTGAGTGAACTCCGGGAATTGGTGATGGACAGGGATGCCTGGCGTGCTGCGGTTCATGGGGTCGCAAAGGACACGACTGAGCAGCTGAACTGAACTGACTTGTGTGGAAACAGCAGGGTAAATACAAACCCTTTCCTGATGGGTCTGCCTAAGTAGTCAATGATTTACTGTATTGCTGACTTGGATTTCTCATGTCCAGGTTATGACAGAAAGGACAGAGATAACTTTACAGGAGTTATCTGAAACCACATTCATCTTGGGCTGTGCATTTCTGAATTCATTTCTGCATTTATATCAGAGGTGCAACAAACACATTAGAAGACCCAAAAAGGACTGCCTCTTTTAAAAGTTTAGGAAGTGATTACCACAAGTGCCAGATGCTATATTAAATTAAACAGATAGAACTGACTTTCTCCAGGAGTTTATAATTAAAAGAAAGAAATGATCCAAAATACAGATAGGTGATAGATGCAGATAAATATTTAGATTTTGTTTTATATTAGCAGCATTTCTTTATTAAGGCATGAAACTATAATCGGTTGACTACATACACACACACACCCCAAAAAAAAAACTCATTTTCTTGTACCTGATTAGAAAATTTTCAAAAGAATGTGGAGAAACAATCAGTTTGTTGAAAATAAAATGAGAAGTGATAGTTTAGCCAGAGAGAAGGGAATAACAGAAAGGACTTGAGAAGGGCATAATATTGAAGATGTGGGTCAAATACTGGCGATCCAAGAATCAAATAAAGAGGCAGAAGTTAAGGCAGTCAAAGGAGAGAGAAGGAGAGGAGAGAGAAGATAGAAAAGTAAACGATTCAGGGCACAACAGTGCCAAGGACATGGGTGAGGTTCAATGAAGGCTGGGTGGATGGATGACGCATGGATGGATGGAGATACATATATATATATATATAATTATCTAGTGTTTATGTATATTATAAATAATTACATTTATTTGTTATAATGTTATAACATAATAAAACTTACTCAACTATCTACAGAGAGAAAAAGATAATTATCAAAGATTGCTCTTATTTTTGGTTTTATTCTTAGAACCCAATATAAAAAGACAAAACAGAACAAAGAAACAATTTGCACTCTCTATAGTCGCACCCAGAAACTGTCAGTTCTGCATCTGAATAAGCCATAAATACACGCTCTACACTTTTAACCATGGCTCACTTTCCACTTCCAAGGTTTCATCCTAGTGAAAACATTAAACATAGTATCACTAAAGCAAACCCCCATAGGCACTAAATGTGGTGTGCCCTCAGCCTCCTCACTGTGAAGTGGGGCTAGCGATACTTACTTCATGGGCTGGCTGCCGCACCAGAGCAGCGATGTGTATGGCTGTGCCAGGAACAGGGCCTGGCACAGAGCAATAAGGAACACCTGGGCTCTGGGCATCATTCACTGCTGTGCCATCAGCGTCACCTGTGATGGGCCAGACTGTGTCCCATGGCCATCCCCCTGGCCCAATCCATATGCTGAAGTCCTACTTCAGAACATGACCATATTAGGAGACAGGATCTTTATTGAAGTAATTAAGTTAAAATGAGGATTAGGGTGGACCATTATCCGATATAAGGATACTCCTTATATATTACATCCTTATATTGTCATTACAGGAAGAGGAACTCTAAACACAGACAAGGAAAGAGGGAAGACAACGTTAAGACATAAGGAGAGATCATCCTACAAGCCAAGGATCCAGGTCTGGAATAGATCACGGCCCTAACAAGGAACGGATTCTACTGACCACGTGATCTCATACTTCTAGCCTCCAGATATGTCAGAAAATAAATTTCTGTTGTTTAAGACATTTAGGCTTCCCAGGTGGCACAGTGATAAAGAATCCATCTGCCGGTGCAGGAGACACGGGTTCAATCCCTGAGTTGGGAAGATCCTCTAGAGAAGGGAATGGCAACCCAGTCCAGTATTCCTGCCTGGGAAATCCCATGGACAGAGGAGCCTGGCAGGCTACAGTCCATGGGGTCGCAAAGAGTCAGACATGATTTAGCTCACACACACGCACATGCAAGACACGTAGTCTGTGGCGGTTCTAGAAAACTAACATATCACTGAAATAAAAGCTCCATGGGAGAAGAGATTTCTCTTTTCCATTTGTTCAGTGATGTTCCCTGAGTGCCTAGAACAAAGCCTGAGACATAGCAAGCACCTAATAAGTAATTTTTGAACTTTTACATGAATGTCCATTCCTGAACCTGGCACAAAATATTGAGCAAATATTTGAAGACAGAATAAATGATTCTATTTCCCAAAGATCAAACCAGGACATAGGCTGGAAAAAAAAAGTTATGTAAGTATATTTGTATAAGCAGTGTAAAACATTTAATATGAAATCACACTTAACAATCACCTCAATTGAAAAGGGCAAATGTCATGAAATTCAAGCTGGTCTAGGAAAATCCAGCTTTGGTTAAATAAGTTCCCAACTGTTTGATGCCCCTACTCCTTGACCTAAATTGAAGTACTGTACTTAAAGCTCTCACTTGCTTTTCCAACCTCTTTCTTCCACATTTTGCTGGAACTACTGTGTTCATTGGAAGGACTGATGTTGAAGCTGAAGCTCCAATACTTTGGCCACCTGATGCAAAGAGCTGACTCATTTGAAAAGACCCTGATGCTGGGAAAGATTGAAGGCAGGAGGAGAAGGGGACAACAGAGGATGAGATGGTTGGATGGCATCATCGACTCAATGGACATGAGTTTGGGTAAACTCTGGGAGGTGGTGATGGACAGGGAGGTCTGGCGTGCTGCGGTCCATGGGGTTGCAAAGAGTCAGACATGACTGAGCGACTGAACTGAACTGAACTGTGTTCTCTGCATCCCTTCTAGATACACTCTGCTCAGTTCAAACCCCTCCTTACACATGAAGCCTCTTCTGACCCTATAAGCCAAAGTGATACCACTCTTTATTTGGACTACCTGTTTAAAAAAACATATCATCTACTTCCTCCAACCATCAGTTATCTTTGGATGAAGAGTCCTTTCTGGTTTCCATTTTAGATTGAAAATCTCTGAGAACAAGGATGTTGTAAATTACTTAATTCTACCCCTATCTAAGAAGACGTCCAGCAAATATTGTAGATTTTTAAATTAAATCACTGGAAAACAGCATCGTCAGCACTTACACAGAAGCCCAAGCTTGAGCACAAAGAGCCAGAGAAGGCAGTGGCAAATCCGAGTCTCTTTAACAGCTTGGGCACAAGTCCTGCTAAAGGTGGGAAGTGGAGAATTACAGTTGTTAGTGGAGAACAGCGGTGCCATTAACGTCACCACTAACACCACTCTAATAAACATGGATCAGGCCCTATTACTGAATAATGTCTATTTGATTAATTCTGGGAGTTTCCTTTCCAAGGATTCTTACTATTCTTTCATCTGACTGTCTTTTTTTTGGATCAACTAGACACCTTAGAAACCAAACCAGCAGCATGATGTGGAAATACGGTTAATCTCTGCCTCTGTGGACTTGGGAAACAACTAGAGTGTGTTTGTGGCAATCATAGGCAAAAGAAACACCATATAGAATTAAATGCTATCAGTAATTTTTCTGGTATGAAAACATGATATGATATCAATATGAATCATGACCCAATGTAAGGAAAGGTCTTTTCTCTTGATTTAACAGAAACCTTTAGGAAAAATGAGTGTGATATTTCTTAATTGTTTTCAGACCACTTGATCTCGTCTTCCTGTGACCTTTACAGAATCTTGCTGTTGTACTTCTTTTCATTTAAATAGAACCAGGCAATAAAGACAAATAAAGATAATTGGAGAAAGGAGGGTCCTAACCTCACAGGTAAGTATGGATGTCACTATCTTCCACTATTTTGTTTTGCTCACTTAATTCCCAGTCTAACTTTCTCTCCATTTTTATGTGATATAAGAGGACACTCTGAATGGAATTTTAATTCATAATAGTTTAAATATAATGTCTAATTACAATATTTTCTTTGGGAAATTAGACTCGAATAACACTATTTTGAGTAAAGCTTGTATTTTCAGGAGTATAACTCAGAGATACTAAAGCAAGTGATACGCAATAATGTATAAAATATCAAAATAAAAATCAATACTATATAAATAAGAGTACTGATAATAAATTCAAGAGTAAGATAATAAATTCAAACATAAAACGATCATGTACATGGTCAAGGAAATTAGTTGTTGGAATAATACAGAATTTTCTAATAAGTATAATGGGCTTTCCTGGTGGCTCAGACAGTAAAGAATGCAGCCGCAGTGCGGGAGACCTGGGTTTGATCCCTGGATTGGGAAGATCTGCTGGAGGAGGCCATGGCAACCCACTCCAGTATTCTTGCCTGGAAAATTGCCATGGACAGAGAAGCCTGGGCTCCTCTGGCATTGCAGTCCATGGGGCTGCAAACAGTCAGACATGACTGAGCAACTAAGCGAATATAATGAGATTCCCGGGTGGTGCTAATGGTAAAGAACCCACCTGTTCAATGCCATATTAAAAAGCAGAGACAGTACATTGCCAACAAAGGTCTGTCCAGTCAAAGCTATGGTTTTACCAGTAGTCATGTATGGATGTGAGAGTTGAACCATAAAGAAAGCTAAGCGCCAAAGAATTGATTATTTTAAACTGTGGTGTTGGAGAAGATTCTTGAGAGGCCCTTAAACTGCAAGGAGATCCAACCCATCAATTCTAAAGGAAATCAGTCCTGAATACTCATTGAAGGACTGATGCTGAAACTGAAGCTCCAATACTGGGGTTACCTGATGCGAAGAACTGACTCATTGGAAAAGACCCTCATGCTGAGAAAGACTGAAGGCAGGAGGAGAAGGGGATGACAGAGGATGAGATGGTTGGATGGCATCACCGACTCGATGGACATGAATTTGAGCAAGCTCCTGAATTTGGTGATAAACAAGGAAGCCTGGCATGCTATAGTCCATGGGTCACAAAGAGTTGGACACGACTGAGCAACTGAACTGAACTGAGCTGCCAATGCAGGCGAAGTTAAGAGACTCGAAATCAGTCCCTGGGCTGGGAAGATCCCCTGGAGGAGGGCATGGCAACCCACTCCAGTATTCAAGCCTGAAGAATTCCCATGGACAGAGGAGTCTGGTGGGCTTCAGTCCACGGGACTGCAAAGAGTTGGACACGACTGAAGTGACTTAGCATGCATTAAGTACAACGCTTTCAAACTGTGGTGCTGGAAAAGACTCTTAAGAGTCCCTTGGACAGCAAAGAGATCAAACCTGTCAATCCTAAAAGAAATCAACCCTGAATATTCATTGGAAGGGCGGATGCTGAGACTGAAATGCTGGTAGTTTGGCCACCTAATTCGAAGAGTCACCTCATTGGAAAAGACCTGATGCTGGGAAAGATTGAAGGCAAAAGTAGAACTGGGCAGTGAGGACAATATTAGCATCATTGTTTCAATGGATGTGAATTTGAGCAAACTCCGGGAGGCAGTGGAGGACAGAGAAGCCTGGTTTGCTGAAGTCCATGGGGTCAAAAAGAGTCAGACACGACTTATTGAATGAATAACGACAACATTAAGTATAAAGAGCTGAAATAGGAAAAAAAAGGACTGATGCTGAAGCTGAAACTCCAGTACTTTGGCCACCTCATGCGAAGAGCTGACTCATTGGAAAAGACCCTGATGCTGGGAAAGATTGAGGGCAGGAGGAGAAGGGGACAACAGAGGATGAGATGGCTGGATGGCATCACCGACTCAATGGACATGGGTTTGAGTAAACTCTGGGAGTTGGTGATGGACAGGGAGGCCTGGCGTGCTGCGATTCATGGGGTCGCAAAGAGTCGGACATGACTGAGCGACTGAACTGAACTGAACCACCCAATCAAAACCACAAGGTGCCAAGGGCTGGGTTTTGGAAAAACTCTTTCAGATGCAACAGAATGGGCAACTCCTAGAGATATCTGGTGAAGGAAAGCAAACAGATTCTACCAACAGTATCTCTCTTAAAACATGGTAAATAAATCCTCATCAAGACCTTTTCTGTCTCCTCTAACTTCTTTAACATGCCCTCATCTTCTCAGGACTAAGTGAAATACAGTGAATCATACTTGAAAATTTTGCCAAATAAACAAACATATGGGAAAGGAGAAAAATTTGTGTGACTCTGGGAGAAATCATTTTTCATAAATCCACAAAATATTAAGGGAAATGAGTTTAGGAGTCAACCATTATTAATTTCAGCTTCTTTTAAATCTTCATCTTTCTTATCTCCAGCACAGAAAAGGAAACTGATTAGATAAATGACTGTGTAGCAAATATTGTATTCCATGAGTTTTGAAAATGTTACTCTCTTTTTTTTTAGAAAGTGAATTTCCTCTCCTAGAAGATATTGTGACTACTAGGCAGAATTATATATTCACTGGTACTGATGGCTTGCTTTATGATGCTATTGCAAATAAAATCTTTTTAAATTTTATTTATTTATTTTTGACTGCACTGGGTCTTCATTGCTTCACGTGGGCTCTAGTTGCAGAGAACAGGGACTACTCTCTAGCTGTGGTGTGCAGGCTTCTCCTTGTGGTGGCTTCTCGTTGAGAGCACGGGCTGTAGGGCGTATGGGCTTCCATAGTTGCAGCACACGTCAGTCATAGGTTTCCCCAGTAGCTCAGACAGTAAAGAATCTGCCTGCACTGCAGGAGACCCAGGTTCAATCCCTGGGTCGGAAAGATCCCCTGGAGAAGGGAATGACAACCCACTCCAGTATTCTCGCCTGGAGAATTCCATGGACAGAAGAGCCTGGCAGGCTACAGTCCATGGGATCGCAGAGAGTTGGACACGACGGAATGACTAACGCTTCCACGTCTCTTGTTGCAGAGTACAGGCTCTAGGGCACTCGGGCTTCATTAGTTGCAGCACATGGGCTCAACAGATGTGGTTCCTGGGCTCTAAAGCATGGACTCCATAGTTGTGGCGCATAAGCTTAGTTGCCCCGAGGCATAGTGAATCTTCCCAGAGCAGGGATCTAACTGCATCCCCTGAATTGAGAGGCAGGTTCTTAACCACTGAACCACCAAGCAAGTCCTTCAAAATTTTTCAATATTTCTCATGAACCTGCTAAACTTAAGAGGTGCTAGACTCCTTAATGGGCTTCCCTGGTGGCTCAGATGGTAAAGAGTCTGCCGGCAGTGTGGGAGACCCGGGTTCGATCCCTGGGTCGGGAAGATCCCCTCAAGAAGTAAATGGCAACCCACTCCAGTAATCTTGCCTGGAAAATCCCATGGACGGAGGAGCCTGGCAGGCTACAGTCCATGGGGTCACAAAGAATCGGACACAACTGAGAATCCATAATGTTCAGTAAGCAACAGATCCATTTGCAACAATAAAGAACAAAATTAAAATGTAAATCTAAGCAATTCATATACAACTGAGTGGCTGAAATATTCTTTAAAATATAACAAACGAAATATTATACTGATACAAGCATGAACACAATATACATTTTTATATCATTCTTGTCTCTATCATAAGTAAGTAACTTGAAATAGACAAAGATCACCCCAAAAGTCCTGTACACAGTTCAAAGTTCTCCATATTTCCTTCTGTGTGTGCATACATGCTAAGACGCTATAGTCGTGCCCCACTCTTCGCGACCCTATGAGCTGTAGCCTGCCAGGCTCCCCTGTCCATGTTAATTCTCCAGGCAAGAATATCCCCTCCTGGAAATACAGCGTCTTCAAGAAAAGGGATGAGGGGAGATGGACCTTGGAATACACGCTGAGACACAATTTAGAGGTATTCATGATAGAAGAAAGTACAAAGCAATGAATTAAAGATTGAACGTATGGCATGCCTCCTTTGGTATGAGAACACATAAAAACAGAAATTCAAAAGTAACCGAGGGAAGAAAAACATGGCTAAAAGGGTTGGTAGCTGAGTGGGGTGGGGATGGGGCGGGGGACAGCGTCAGGGAGACAAACAGGATGCCAGGAGGTGAGAAATAAGGGTGGGGAGTAGTGGGCAATCTCAAGAGGAACTAACAAGGTCTGTTGCTTATAGTTACCCAGAAAACTTTAAGAACAATAACAGACAAACAAATGGAGCTTAAAGAACCCCGAGAGAAGCTACCCTCGGCTGGCTGGGACCACGGCCCCCTGTATCAATGGAGCGTGGGGAGGTGAAGATAATCTCCCACATATTCACGCCCAGTGAACTGCTGACACTCCTGTTTCCTGCTGAATCAACAGATCCCGGCGACAGACCACAGGGAGAGGATGAGTGGACTTTGTGCACCAGGAAGTATATTTCTATCTCTTGAGAAATAGGAACTTCGGCTCTATTCAGTCCAGTGTGCTGGGTGTTCTGGGCTTTTGGTTTGGTTTTGTTTTTTAACTTTTGCTCTTTGGAGTGGCTTTTAAAGTAAATACATGTGATTTTTGAGGAAGAACTTTAGTTCCAAGAACTTGCACAGATCTCGCTATTCAAGCAGTAGTTTAAAAGACATAGAGTCAATAAAGGGAGATGGTCACCCTCTCTCACAGCCTCACCTCCTAGAGCCCCCCCTCTTCCACCACCACCACCCCCCTAAAACTCCAAGGCACAGAACCACCCCTCTGGGTCTGGGTGCCTTCAAGGACCCACCTTGAAAAACTATGCTTCAGGCCCTGCATTTAATGAATTACACATAGCATGCACATGACTGTCTTAGCTATTTGAAAAAGCACACTTATTACCAAAGTAACACATACTCAGAGTCAGAGGCAATTGAGGGTGCGCACACACACAAACACACACAAATACATGCTCACTAGAGAAAAAAACACAGAAGAGCGCTGAAAGACAAAAAAAAAAAAAATCACTCTCACTCCTATCACTTTGATATGATATTACTATGATTTTAATATCATCTGCTGTGTGCAAATCTTTTTGTACTACAAGGGCAATGAAGAATTTTCTACTCTTCATGTGGTTCCACCATATGCTTATTATTCTTCTAGACATCTCAGCAAACTTCTAAAGCATTTGTGAGTGTGGACAAGCTTGAGAGGTTGGGAAACCAAGGAATGAAAGTTGAAACCTTCTTCCCCAGTAAGTACCGGGGAAACTGGTGCAACTGGGCTTTCATATGGAGGTAAATGCTTCACATGTCACAGTTGAGGGTTTGGGTGTAAGCATGCAACACACAATTGCATCAGCAGAAAAAGGAAGGCTGCAAGGCCTCTTCCCAAGAGTACAATTCACACACCATCCCTCTGCTGGCTTGGTTACTGAAAGGAGAAAACGTGTGTGTGTGTGTGTGTGTGCGTGTGTGTGTGTGTACAATTCACACACCATCCCTCTGCTGGCTTGGTTACCGAAAGGAGAAAACGTGTGTGTGTGTGTGTGTGTGTGTGTGTGTGTCTGTGTGTGTAGAGTGAGAGAGAAAGAGATGGTGTGCGTATATATGTGTGTATATATGTATTTCTCCCCACGGTGCTTGTACCATAGTTGCTGCCTCCGGTACTGCACTGTTGGAACTTCCCATTTGAGTTGTATTTAACATCATTTATATGCTACCATGCAACTCCCTTGTTCAGAAACCTTCCATGGTTTCCCAAAGTCTGCTGGAAAAAGTTGCATCTACTTGGCATTGCATTCCCCCCCCGTGTGGCCTCAGCTGACCTTGGTTAGCATGCCTTACACCACACCTGAGTGTCCCACACACCGCCCCCCAGGGCCCCCGCAGACTCCAAATGCAGTGTGGAGCTCCCCTCTAACTCCAGTAATGAAGTTATAGCCCTGTTATCACCTCTTCCATGAAGATTTTTGGGAATTTCCTGACCAATGTAATTTCTTTTGCAAACCCATAAGCTCCTTGAAGACAGGGCCCAATCCATGCAAGAATACTCATAGCTTTTGAATGAAGCAATTTACCTTTGTATCCTTTTAGGACCCATATCATTTTTCTTTTTTAAATTTTACTTATTATATTCTACTCTGTGTAATAATTTAAGCAAATATATATATTATCTCAAATTCCTTGA
Source organism: Dama dama (assembly GCF_033118175.1). Taxonomy (NCBI): domain Eukaryota; kingdom Metazoa; phylum Chordata; class Mammalia; order Artiodactyla; family Cervidae; genus Dama; species Dama dama. Next base: position 62,113,540 of record NC_083697.1, read on the forward strand.
ATACAGGGATCATATACATATTTCTAACTCTTCTACATCCACCTCAAATCACAAATGTTCAATCAATACTTACCAAGCTAACTTACATCCAGGATTTAAAGGCCAGTAAAATTTCCATAATGCAAAGGAGAGGATTGGAAACATAGTCAGCCTCATTCCAAAACAAGCTGAAAAATGGGAAGTAGTTTATCTTACTTTGTGGGTCTCCCATTCTCTAATCTCTGCCTCCTAGAACAGAGAAATCTAGATATTCCCCAAAATAAAAATAAGTTACATTCTACACCTTTGTATGTGTAGGTCATTGATTTGGAAATTACAATTGATTTCCTTTTGAAATAGTATTATAGGGGCTTTCCTGGCGGTCCAGTGGCTAAGATTCCATGCTCCCAGTGCATGGGGCCCAAGTTCAATCCCTGGTTGCAGAAGGATATGCCACATGCCACAACGAAGAATTCACGTGCTGCAATTAAAGATCCCATATGTCACAACGAAGACTTGGTGCAGTCAAATAAATAAATATTAAAAATGAAGGAAATCATATTATAAATAATGTTTCAGACCCCCGATAAGTCTCCCAAAGCCAAGTTCAACTCTCAATGAAGCAGAAATAGTATGTTGCAAGAAAAAGTAGAAAAATTATTTACATATTTCACTAGTACAATAACTAATAAAAACAACCAAATATAAGTGATTATTTTTAACTTGAATAATCATGATTCAAGGAAAGTAAACTTAACTATATGAAATGCATGATTTATCGAATCCTGGTTGCTGACATTCACCAGTCTCTTGGGAAATGAAGATATGGCCCAAGGACCTGGGTCTTAATCTTGACTCCCAAGTCTGGCCGCAATTCTGAGTAATTTCAAGACCCACACGGAACCATGTTTAATATCCCATTCATTCTTTCCCTCATCTCCTCATTTCCAGGTATATCCTCAACCCCCTTCTCACTTTCCACTCTCACAGGCACACTCTGAACCATGCTATCCCCAGAGACTGCAACAATTTAAAATGTTAAACTCACATATCCCCACTCTCTGGCTACTTACCACCTAACCTTCTAGGCCATTCACTTCATTATTCTCAACATTCTTCAACTTATTTGAAATGTTCAGTTCACTGATCTTTTGACCAGATCTCCGGAGTCTTCTCCTGTTTTCTCTCTCCAACTTAGAGTCCAAGATCCAACAGTTCAACTATTTTTGTACTACTGTCCTTCAATTATATTGTTTTGACAAACATAATCCAGGATAATTTCAATTGTCCACCTGCACAAGAAATGCTGAGAGTTCCTGGGGTGGGAACACAGAACATACGTCCAGTTTGATCTTTATTAAAAGTCATGGTCACCTAACTCAACATCAGTATTTCCTGGCATTCCTAAGTTGGATGGTTGGATGGATAATATAGGTGAAAACTTGTAGAGATGCTAAAGAGAAACTCTGCAACCTTTGCAATGCTATCAAGATGAGTGACCCTTAGTTTAACATTTCTAATTTTATTTCAAAACATATGGCTTTGCAATTTTGAGAAAGAAAAAAGTTGGAGGCGTCACAACTCCTGGTTTCAAAGTATATTACAAAGCTATAGAAATCAAAACAATATGGTACTGGCATAAAAACAAATATATAGAACCATGGAACAGAATTGAAAAGCCAGAAATAAATTCACAGATACACAGTCAAGTAATATTTGACAAAGGAGTCAAGTACACTCAATGGAGAAAGTACAGTCTCTTGAATTAAAGACTTAAATATAAGACATGAAAACATAAAGCTACTAAAAGAAAACATAAGGGAAAAAGCCCTTGACACTGGTCTTGGCAGCAATTTTTTGGCTATGACATCAAAAGCACAAGCAACAAAAGAAAGAATTAACAAGAAGGATTGCATCAAACTAAAAGGATTCCCACAGCAAAGGAAACAATCAACAAAATGAAAAAGCAACCTATGGAAGGGAAAAAAAATTTGCAAACTATCTATTTGATAATGGGCTAACATCCAAATTACATAAGGAATTCACATAACTCAATAGCAAAAAACAAAAACAAACAAAAAATAAATTTTAAAGTGGGCAAAGCACTTGAATAAACGTTTTTCCAAAAAGGACATACAAATAGCCAACAAGAGCATGAAAAGGTGCTCAACATCACTAATCATCAGGGAAATACAAATCAAAACCACAATGAGATATCACCTCATACCTGTTAGAATGGTTATTATAAAAAAAAAAAAAACAAGAATAACAAGTGTTGGTGAGGATTGGAGAGAAGAGAACCCTTGTATACTGTTCATGAGGATGTAAATTGACACAACCACTATGAAAAACAGTGTGGAAATTCCTCAAAAAGCTAAAGATAGAACTACCATATTATTCAATAATCTCACTTCTGGGTATACATCCAAGGGAAATGAAATCACTTTCTCAAAGAGATAGTTGTACTCCCATGTTCATTGCATCATTATTTATAATAGGCAAGATACAGAAACAACTCAAGCATCCATCAGTAGATGAATGGGTAAAGAAAATATCACACACACACACACACACACACACACACACACACACATTAGACTATCACTCAGCCCTTAAAAGAAGGAAATCCTGGGGACTTGGCTACTGGTCCAGTGGTTGGAAGTCTGCCTTGCAATGCAGGAGACGCAAGTTCAATCCCTGGTCAGGAAACTGGGATCCCACACCCCTCAGAGCAAGTAAGCCTGTGCGCCGCAACTGGAGAGTCTATTGGACACAGCGAAGATCCTGTGTGCTGCAACTAGGACCCCATGCAGGCAAAATAAATAAATAAATAAAAGGAAATTCTGCCCTTTGCAATAACCTGGATGGATTCCGAGGGCATTATGCTAGGCAAAATGTCAGACAGAGAAAGACAAATACTGGATGACCTCACTTACACATGAAATCTGAAAAAGCCAAACTCATAAAAACAGTCGCGTGGTGGTTGCCTGGAGCTGGGAGATGGGGAAATGGAGAGGTGCTGGTCAAAGGATACAAACATCCAGCTCTAAGATGAAGAAGGTCTGGGGATTGAATGTACAGCATGGTGTAGATAAAAAACAAATTGTATTCTATACTTAAAAGTTGTTAAGAGTAAGTTTTAAATGTTCTCACCATCACCACCACCCCCCCCAAAAAAGGTGTCAAGGGATGGAGGTGTTAACTAAGCTTATTGTAATTGTTGTTGTACCATTTTGCAATGTACACGTCTATCTAATCATCATACTGTACATCTTAAATTTACGTGTGTGTCTGTGTTGCTCATAATTTCACAAGCACATGACACTTTTCTGCCTTCATGATTTGGTCCATCATCACACAAGGAGAAGAAACTTTCCTGGCAGGAACATGGAAAAGCTCTGAAAGAGAGTGGAGGAGGAAGAAAGAATCTCAAGAATATGTGTTTGTGTGTCAGAAAGAGATTGCCTGAAATAGAACTGTGATAGAAGCCCTGAAAGAGAAAGTGGAGGTTTACAGTGACTTGTATCCATTAGGCTCTGAATCAATCTCAACATGGTGTTATTGTTCAGTTGTCATCCACTAATCAACAAATACTTTTGGAAAACTTATATTTGCCAGACACTGTTCCAGAAGTTTGGGAAACAGAAGTGAAGAAGACAATGTCCTTGCTCTCATGGATCCCAGGTTCTAATGGGAAAAAAGTTGGGTTGTTTTTTTGTTTGTTTGTTTGAAGCAAGGACAGTTAGACATCGACTGAGGAAAGGAGGGATGTTTTAGATTGTGCGGTCATTCCTAAAGAGGTTATATTTGAGCTGAAAACTAATATTGAAGAAAAAGCTATCTGTATGGAAACCTGAAACCATGCCTTTTCCTTATGAATATAAGATGGGTGCCATAGCTTCAAGCATCACATCCTCACATAATTTCCAAAGTAGGTCTGATGGTTTATCCTTGCAAGAGTTTCCTTTCATCAGGAAGAAACAAATTTCTCATAAGCCCCAGCACACTTCCCTTCAGGTCCCACTGGTGGCTAGAACAAGGTCACATATCTACTCTCCGAACAGTCACTCCCCAAAAAGACATCAATGATTGGCTAGGAGCAAGGATGCTGGGGCTAGGAAGGGGTATCCTTCCCTGAGCACACGCTGCTCCAAACCTAAACCAAACTGGCCTGCTGTCCTCAAAGAGCAACAGTGAAGTAACTACTGCAAGGACCACACACAAGATATTTCATTGACCTAGGATTTCTGGGTTCATCCAGCACCTCAGCTTGTGTAAAGCATTGTGCTAGTGTTAGGAATAAAAAGAAGACTTAGACACACTTATACCATCTCACTCTACTTCCCTTACCCTCCCCCTTACTATTTCAGAGGTACATGGCCACTTGCCACCCTGAAGCCTCCTCTCATCTTTTCAGCCTGAATGACTTCTTCTCAATCCATAGCTCACATTTATTCATTTTACAAATAATCATCGAGCATCTGAGTCATTGGGATACAATTTTGCTAAAAAGACATGGTCCATGCCCTTACAGAGTTTCTAGTTCAGTGCTGTAAAGAGTTAAATAGCCAATTACAAGAAAGAATAAAAAGTGTTAACAAGAGGTGAAGCCTGGGTGCTCTCAGAGCACTAAGGAGCCGCCTCCACTTGTCCAAAGGGATGGCAGTAAGAAAAGACATTTTATTGAAAATATGTCATTGAATATTTATTAAATAATAAATTTAACTAAATAACTAAATAAATTTAATATTTATTTAGAGGATGAATAGAAATTTAGGGAAATGAGAGTGGAGGTAAGGAGTCAGGGAGAAGCTGAGGAGGCTAGTCCATCTAGAAAAAAATGAGCATATGCAAAGGGCCAGAGGTGGAGACAAAGAGCTGGAAGAAAGGAAAGTGTTGGAGAAAAGAGTGGAAGGGGAGAACAAGGAGAAATGAGTTTATAATAATAAGTGGAGGTCAGGTCAACATGGAGGCTAAACTCAGATTTTATCAGCAGAGAAACCATTGAAGGGTTTGACATGTTTAGGTTTGCCTTTTTGAAAAAGGCAGTCTTAATCCTTTGCTGCAATCCCTAACTTAAAGTTCAGCCACGCTGCAAACAGGATGACCAACAAGACGCTGTGGGAATGGGCTGGGCCCGGGCGGTGGCCAGGGAGTGGGTGAGGACTGAGGAGGTCTGGGATCGAAGTGAAGGCAGGGCTGTGATCGGCAAGGCAGGGGAGGAGTTAAAGATGACTTCAGGCAGTTCTGGTTTGGGCACCTGGAGAGATGGTGGTTGTCCTTCACTGGATGGATTCATTTTTGTGCAAGTTATGTTTGAGCAGTCTCCCACAGGGCCCTGAACATGGTGTGTTCATTAATTAACCTTTTTTACGACTTTTCTCTTCCCTCCTGCATCTTTCACATCAAAGACACTCCCTACTTATGTGGAATAACGCTTTTTTCAGATAGACCTACTTCACTCTTCAGGTTTTCATCATTCTGAGTCCCTTGAGTGAAGCCTGTGTTTTTTGAGTCTCTACTATGAGCCAGGCATGGAAATGCAAAACAATTTCATCAGTCGTCACTAATGCTTTTTCAGCTAATACAAATCTAAGGCATCCGATCAGACATTTAATGATGTCAATAATCAATAAGCTGCGATTAGTAATTGACACAAATCCAACTTTTTTCCTTGGCACTTGTCTTTATTCACCAACATAAGAAAAACGCTCATCCTTTTACATTTCAAAGATTAATTTTATGGGACAGTAGGATGGCACATAAACAGTGTCAGTTCTGGGTGTTTTCCACGTGGTCTTTTATGTACATGCATTTTTTTTTTTTTTTTACAATAAGCAATTTCACTATTTGAGGTTTCCCGGTACTAATTTTATAATATTGTGTAGTTAACACGCTGGAGTTCCGAATACATGGTATCTCTATGTTTTAAATAGTACCATGCCTGGATGAAGCATCAAAGTTAAAATGGTGAACTTAAAGGGCGTTTAAAACATCTTGAAGCAATAACAAGCCATAGACGGCAGCAGGGGCGTTTTTAAACAATTGAACCAATTTGTCTTTCGTTCTTTTTATTGCATTCTTTATTACATTAATACTGTTTAAAAAGAAAACTCAAAAAGCATTAAACTTGGGTACCAAGCTCCGCAAAGTCCTCCCGGGGGCCTGGCTCCCGGGAAGGCCCCCGAGGACGCTCGCCCTCGGTCCTGGGGAGGCGACATGTAAGGAAATGTCGCCGCTCCTAGCCCTCGGCTCGCCCCAAGGTCTCCCTCCAAGCGGGAGGATCTGGCCCGAAGTTTGCCAAGTTTTCCGACAAGCCCGGCTGAGCAAACGCCGCTGCGCCCGGTCGCCGTTTCGCTCCAGCGGCAGGCCCGGCCGTGGGAAGTTTGCTCGGGGGTATCCGGGCCTTCAGAGAAAAGTCCCCGGGAGGCGGGGGCGCCACCGGCCGGGCCGCACCTCCCCCCCGGGGCGGACGACAAGGGGCGCCCGGCGCCCCGGGCACAAAGAGAGCGCGCTGGAGGCTGGGGAATGACCTTGGAGACGCGGGGCCGTGCTAAGGCGGCAGTCACCCAACTGCCCTCCCTTTCCTCGCCTCTCCGTCTCTCCGGAATCTGCCTGGGTCCACCCGCTGCAGCAGCAGCGGTGCCTTTTTCTGGTTTTCCTTTAAGAGAGTTGTCCGCGCTGGCCACTGGGCCCAGCCCTTCCCACCGCGCCCGGGGCCGCCCTTCCCGCCGGAGCCGTCTGATTGATGGCCCCGACCGCCCCGGGTCCCCCGCCTCGGCTCGCCCGCGAGCCCGGCTGTGTGTCCTGGAAGCGGCGCAGCGGGCTGCTGCTGCCCTGTGACGCCCGGAGCGGCCAGCGCCGCCCTTCCTTCCCCCCGGGCTCGGGCGGCGGCGCGGCGGCGGGGCCGGGCCGGGCGGGGCCGCGGGCTCCGGGGCCGAGGGCGGAGGGCGCCGGGAGGGGGCGCGGGCGGGGACTCCGGGGGGCGGGGGCGGCGCCCGCCCAGCCCCACGGCCGCGCCGCGCCTCGCGGGACAGGTTGGGCCGGCGGGGCGGCGCCCGGCTCCGGGGAATAATGAGTGTCTGTCAGGCCGTCCCCGGGTGACTGGGCGGGGCGGGGCGGAGGCGGCGCGGGAGGCGGGGGTGGCGGGGGAAGGGCGCAGGGCGGGGTGCGTGTTTGCGCGAGTGACTCGGCCGACCCCTCCGGCGGCTGCCTCCACCCAAGTGGGTGGGGACCCGCCCAGCCCGGGCGGCCGCGGCGGCTCCCTCTCCCCTCCCTGACCCTCCCACCCCGGGTCCCAGCCTCTACTTACCCCGCCAGCCCTGGGAGGCTCGCAGAGCGAGCGGCGCCGGCGTCATGTGACTGCCCGGAGTTGGTGCCAGGAGCTAGAGGGGAGCCAGGAGCGGAGCCGCGCGGAGCCCGGGCCCGAGCCGGAGCGCAGCGCGAGCGCCCGCCGAGCCGAGCCGCGCCCGCCGCACGCGCGCCTGTCCCCGTCCCCGTCCCCGTCCCCAGCGGCCGCCGCCCGTCCTGGAGCGCTGACACCGCTGCATCCGCGGGGTTCCAGGCAGCCCGGATCCGGGCCTTTATTTCTCGCCTGCAGCGCTCAGCACCGCGCCTCGAAAAGTAAGTCCCCTCTCTCACCTTTCCTTCTCGCCCCGACTCCCACTGCCCCCCTTTTCGGCTAGTCCAGCTTCCTTTTTTTTTTCTCCCGGGGTGGGTGGGGGGGACGTGCGGTGAATGGGCTGGGGGTGCAACGCGGAGGTGGGGGCGCCCCCGGGCTTGGGAAAGTGCAACAGCTCCTCGCCGCCGGGGGCGGGGGTGGGAGAGGAGGCGAGGGGGAGGGGGCCCCCCGGGTTCAGCGGTGGAAAGTGTGGGATTGGGGAGAACCGCCGTGCAGATCTGCGGGAGCGACGAGCGAGGCCAGCGGCGCCCGCCGCGGCCCGGGATAGGGCGCGGGCGGGGGCTCACCTGTGTGGTCCCCCGACCGCCTCCCGCCTGCCCGCTCGCGATTCCCTCCAAAGCCCCAGAAATCTCAGTGTTCTCCGCGTGTGGCGACGTTGTTTGGAGAAAGGTAGCGCCGAGGCCGCGCGCTCCTGCTCCTCCCCCTCCCCGGCCCCCACCCCCCGCTTCCTCCCCCTCCCCGCCCCCAGCCTGCGCCCCCTGCCGCCCCCCTTCTCGGACCGGGCGCGCTGCCGCTCACCAGTCGCCGGAGCAAACTTGGAGCAGCCTGGCGGGCCCTCTGGGAAGAAACTTGGGGCGATCGGGAGTGGAGGGAGCATCCCATTCTCGGTCCTGGAGTCCAGGAGCTGGCCAGGGCGTCTGGATCCCTGAGGGCAGGGGAAAAAGCTGGCCGGGTTTGGAGAGTCGTCCTCGGGTGCAAGGAGAGAACCTGCCGCAGTGTCTGGAGGAAGGATTGCAGCGTGGCTGGAGGCGGAGAACGCCTCAGGCGACTGCCTGCAGTGTTAGGGACCCGAGCCGGGTGGGGACCGAGGGAGGGAGCTCTGGACCTGGACGCTTGGGACCTTCCTTTGGAGATGGCAGACAATACCTGGAATTGTCATAGCTACTTCTTTGGCAGCTAAAAGCGAGAACAGAATTCTACTTTAAATTTTACTGCAATCTATAGAACTAGATGAAGACCGTGTGAATGGGACTTTTTCCCCTAAGCCAGGTTAAAGGGAAATTGGTAATGGCTCACCTTCTTATATTTCACTAAAATGAACATTGTACACTGAATTTGTTTTTTGCTAACTCAGAATGTATTTTTGGATAGGTCATCCAAGACATTTGAAACATATTGATTATATTCTCATAAGAGTCTGGTCTATAGAGAAAAGTATGAAGTGGTATTCTGACTTCATTTAGATTTAGTGTCTAATTATTAAACACAATCGAGTAGGGTATAAGGCAGTTGTTCATTATAGGTTATTTCACAGAACAGTTTTGTGCTGTCCTTTTCTGAGTTCTCATATGTATGAATTTGAGGAGCATTTTTAAAAGAGAAGTTCATCCGGATGATAATCTGCATAACCCAAAAGAAGATTTGCTTTTAGGAGAAAAACAATTTTATGACATCTTGAAAATTTTGTGAGTTAGTAGTATTTTTTTAAAGAGTGGATGTGTTTCTTCCGTGGCTTGAAACACGGGGTATGGAAGTTGACTTTATTCTGTTCACAGAAACCTTAAATGGGATGTTTGATTAATTTCGTTCAGCTCCCTAAAGAAGCTAATATCTCAATTTCTACAGTCAGTGGGGTTTGCTGCAGAACTGTTAGAAAAAAGCAGCCTAATGTACCATGGGTGAGGTCAATGAAAATATACTATAAGAAGCATTCCTGCCTGCCTGAAGGAAAATGCAAGTATGAAGATCCTAACGTGAGAATAACAAAACTTAACTGCTTAGACCACAGAACCTTGTCAGATGTAAAAAACGGCAACATAGCTTTGGAGAAAGCTATTGTTTTTTTCACTGCCAAGTTTCTAAATTAAAACCCAACCTTCTGGTTGCTATGGACACAGTGATGCCTTTTTTTTTTTCCTTTCTTTTCTTTTTACCTGTAGTTATATCTACACACAGATTCTTAAATCTCTGCTAATGGGAACCTAAACAGTACTGGCTAACAAAATATAAAGAAATAATGGGGAAAGGACAGGTGAATGGATTTTGCTACCTTACAAATACCTAAAGGAAACTAGACATTTTAGGACATCTTATAAAAATCGATACTCTATTCTACAGATTGTATAACAATTTTTCAGTTGGATTAAATGAAATATCAGGAACAGAATTGCATTCTCAAAAGGTGGATTTCTGTAGATGTGTGTACATGTAGAACAGATGTGCAGCGGTGTGCAAATATCTTTGTAACTCTGCAGTTTAAAAAGACTGAAATTTTGGGATGACTCTAGACGTCTCCACACTCTGTCTTGGGATTTAGTTCTGTGGCTCAGGAACACTTAAAATTGGTTCCATTTCGGTTGTGTGGGATGACCCCAGTGTCATCTGAATTCTCAGCTGCGGTGCCCTCTCCTCTTCCTCCTGATGCTCTGAGACTGCAGTAGGCATTACCCCAACCCAGAATTTGACTAGCCAGAGACCAGCCACTGGGATGGGGGCGAAAGAGACAAAAAAAAATTGGTAGGGAGGCTGGTGTTAATTAGGAAGGTTGCTGCTGCTTGAATATGATAAAATCACATGTTCACTTATGATGTTTACTGTATGTGGAAGCTCCTGTTTGTAAATAGGGCAGGTCTCCTGTATAAAGCTGGTGTTATTATTCACACCCATAGAACAAACACCTCCACCCCCCTGTTGTTGTCTTAAAAAACTCCAGCTGCTCATGAATCTAGGGTCAGGGAGGGCCGGCTAAATGTTTCTCTGTGCTTTCTCTCCAGCGCAGCCTGCAGAGCTGTTTCCTGTTCTTTGTTTCAAGGCTGGGGTTTGCGTCATACATTCCAAGTGGCATGTGTGTGCTCTTTCCTGTTTCAGGCTGTTTTCTGGTAGATCAGTAGCTCAGACCAGGCCACGGTCCCTGCCCTTAAACTCCCGGTCCCCACCCAGGGAGTTATGTCTCCACACACTTAGGATTGCCTAAGATGCCGGTGTTATGTCATAATGACAAAAGTCAGCTAACCTTTTTACGTACACCCTTTGCTCCCATGTGTTTGTATGGGTGAATAAGTACTTTTATGTTTTTTTTTTTTAGTTTATCAATTCGATTTCAAGAAATGTGTGTGTGTGTGTGTGTGTTGGCTGGAAATCTAAAGGAGGTCGTTTTGTTTGTTTTCCCTTCTTGTTTTGAGTATTGATAGGCATTTTGCCCCGGAGCTGTCAATATTGGATGGGGTTACACCTTACAGTTCAGAAGATCTAGCAGGATCTGAAGGATGTGGCTCATATTGCCTTTATCACCCAACACTAGGCATCGGAGGCTTCACTGAACGGATAACTCAAGCAGTCTTGGACTGCTTGTACTGACTTTAAAGAAGTCTTGCTTATGTTTTAAGGGAGACATCAGGTATTGAAACAAATTGTAAGATGTATTAAGAGCCCTACAGGATTATTTCTTTTTAAGGACAAAGATTTTACTGTATCCTACATCCGATTTCCAAAGTGTTTTAAGAATAAAAAGCTCAAAGGAAAGGAGAAATGCAATAAGTTCTTTTAATGATAGTTTGGAGATGTTTGACCTAATATTTTGAAAACAGAAGGAGAATGCTCTTTGTTTTTGTTTTACAACAGCAACTTTCTCATAATCTCCACCCCACCCCCCCAACCCCCCTTTTTTTTCTTTGGTATATTCTGTCCGTTGTGAGTAAGCAGGTTTCTGGGTTAACTATTTAAAACCTGCTTTAACAAACTATTTTTCTCTTGGTTCTCCAGAAACAAAGTTTGCATAAAATGGTTGGAGAAGAAAAGTTTTTTGGCAGATTTCTCCCTTAAACTTCTTATGTGGGGATTTTCTCTAAAATCTAGAGGAATTATCTACAGTGTTCTCTAATGGAATTAATGGAAAGTTTCTGAGGCAGCCCATCAGGCCTTATTCTTTCCCCAAATTGGTGATCATAATAATAATAATAATGTTTTGGTTTTAGCATCTCAACCCATCACATTTTTCCTTGATGGATAAAAAGGAAAATACACAGTATGATATTAAGAAAGCTGCTAGGGTCAAATAGTAGGATATTGATAACCTTCCATGAAAAAAAGATGGCAGTTTGGAAAATTTCAATAAGATTTTTCCTTTCTTCTTTGGAGGAAGCAGACTCGCGATATTAAGTTGCTTGTAGGACAGGAGATCTTTAAACTGAATTCATAAGTAACCCAAATTGAAGTAAGATTTTTTATGTTAGCTCCAAAGTTGTTAACAATCCAACTAGTAGATTTGGTAGATGGAGTCTTTATTTGGCTTACTCTCAAGTCATTCTTCCCTATTTATGAGGAGAGGGAGGTGGTTAATAGAGATGATTAGAAACTAATATTATTCTATCAGGAAGTATTCTGCAAGCTTTGAAATGTAAGCTAAACAATTAGGGAAAATTGTACCAATCTGATAGTTGTTATAATCAGTAAAAAAAAGTGGTGGGGTGGAGGTGGACGGTCTACATAGAGAAGGTAGTCTCTAAGCCATGTAAATCATCTCCCTCCATCCCCTTCTTTAGATATTTGCCTTCTTCATGTGTGCAAATCAACATTTTTGCTATAAAATGAACAGCTATCTTAAAGTGGCATTTCTTACTCTGTTTTCACATCCGGTTGTGTTTAAGAAAAATAAATAAAAGCAACCTAACCCTTTAAATACCAGGAATTACATTATTTTGAAAATTGGGTTTCTTTCTGAAGTGTTTCAGTTGGTGCTAACTTTAAAAAAGAAAATCCCTAGAGTTATAAAACAATTGATATCTGGTAGTATTCCAACCAGAATTCATGTTGGAGTGAGTTGGAAGGGAAGGATTGTGGTAACTTCCAGCATTCTCATTTTCAAGCCTGATCTGTCCCCTTATTAGACCCGGTTTCTCATCTGAAACAGTAATGCCCGCGCTGGAGACAGGAAACCAGACGGCAGTCTGCCCTGATAAGGGAGGGCATTGTCTAAGGGAGGGAGCCTTGCTTCCCCCTCAACTCTCCTTCCTTGAAATTTAGTAGCAATAAAAGAGATACAATACTACAAACACAGTTTCTCAACCAGAACTAAAACTGTTTTCTCCCAAAGCAAAAACTGGCTCTGCTTTCTCTGCATTGTCACCATAGTTCAGTGGCACATTAGAAAAAACTATATTTTGTGTCTGTTGGTCAGAGTATTTAATAAATAGTAAGGTCCTTTCTCCAGCAAAGCACGTTCCTAGAGCGATTGGAAACTCATTCCATTGTGTTGGCAAGTCGAATACATTACCATTTCCCCATCTCATTATTAAGGGGAGCCAGAGACCAACTGGAGTCACTTACTTGGCCCTTCAGCTTCTGTGTAACCCTGGGTCTCGCTGTTACCCTCTCCTGGGAAGGGGGTGCTCCCTTGAGACGCAGCCCCCTTTCAGGAGGACCAGCTTAACCTGGGACATGTCCAAGATGGTGGCCAGTCTCTGGAAGGCCTGGGGCTTTCCGGGGATGGCCTGGAGCTAGTCTCAGCCCAGATCAGTGGAGTTTGGCCAAATCTAGACAGAAGAGATCCTCAGCGGACCTGAGGTCAGTGCCTTCTACCCAGGAGAGCCACCAGTGGTCCCGTGTGGGGTTTTTCTCCTTTGGGGCATATGTTCTAGTTCTCTTAACGACTGTTCTGAGTCTGATGGCTGAAATCCCCTCCTGTATCTGTTCTTGCACTATACACCCTGGCCCCTTCCAAAGCTTTGAGCCCCAGAACCGCTTTCATTAGTAAGTTCAAGTTCCTATTCCAGTTCTCCAAGCAAGGGTGTTTTGTCTCCCAAGCGACGGTTTTCACATTTACTTTGTGTTTCAGAAGATGATTTTCAGGCTAGTTCCACTGGCCCCTGGGCAGATTCTCCTTGTGTGACACCTGATGGACAGTCACTCTTAGGCCTTTGCCCTTCATTTTATCCTAGCATGTGAGAAGGGTAGTTTGACATCTATTCACGTATTCATCCCACAAGTATTTATTGAGCACCTACTCATTAGAGCTAATCTCAGATTGCGTGCAGTCATTATTCTCAGTTATGCCACAAGGATGGAGTAGGTCCCAAGTGATCTAACCTGAAAAGTCATTTTGAAATCATAATTGCCAGCCGGAACCTCCCCATGGCACTGCCTCCCATGGACCAGCGTGGCAGCACAGACATCCCGCTCCCCGGCGACCCTGGGGGAATGCCCAAGTGTATAAGATGGTTTGACTTCAAAGCGGGCCCTGCAGCGCAGAGTGGAGCGGAAGAACAGAGAGAGTCCTGGGTCTGCAGCAGACACGCTTCTGTTCTTCTTGGCTGCAGCTCCCACCAGTTCGGCGAATTTGGGCGAGTCATTTCACCTCTGTTCCTTCATTTCCTCATTTCTAAAATGGGGATGAGGGCCTGACCCTTCCACCTTTGTACAGTTATTTTATGAGGATTTCCGTATTTACTTGGGTGAAGCTGCCAATTTTTTCTGAGCCGTTTTTATGGACCAATTGCAGGTGCATTGGCCAGGAAGAATAGTTTGCCTAAATCGGGGCCTTCAGACTGTGTCTTTTGATGTTGCATCCAAGCCTGCACTCAGAGGGGGAGGCAGCAGGGGCCAGCGGGCAGGAGTTGAGGTCACCCCTGCCATAAATCCACTGCCCCTGGTTCCGGATCCACAGTGGACGGACCTGCCTGCAGAACCCTCCACTCCACTCTAGCTGTGGGGCGTGCCCTGTTGCGGGAGGCAGTGGAAGTGAGAACCAAGTCACCACCAGCCTTGAAATCAGACTGCTTTGGGTTTGCATCCCAGCTCTCCACCTTTAATAGCTGTGTGACCTCGGGCAGATTACTTTACCTCTCTGTTTCCACGGTAAAATGAGAAGGTAGTACCTCCCCACATCGTAGGCATGAAACGACACAGTCCTTGTAAAGAACGGGACCTGGAGAGTGCCAGTTACGAAGGTGGTGATAATCAGTAGGAAACCTGTGACATGACTGAGCTCCTGGTTTTCCTAGGTCAATAGCAGTAGCATTAAAACAAAACGAACCTAATGTTTGTTAGCGCACAGATGCACACGCGCACACACACTTCAAGTTACCACATTCTTTTCTCTCTCACTGTCCTCCACCCCACCCCACCCCGCCCCCGCCCTTAATTTAGGTTTTAAAATAGAGACCCTGACACTGGGCTTGTTTAGAAGAGCTCTCTGGGTGAGTAATAAAAAACAAAGGGTTAAGGTTAGGAGCAATAGGTTTTTTGAGGAAGTTTCATGTAATAGGTTTCCTTTAGGTTAGGCCCCCTCGCCCGCTCACTCCTGTTACTGTTTTAAGGGAGATTTTCAAGTGCTTTTGAAGAGAAAGGGAAGTGATGGAGACTCCTATTGCTCAGGGCTTTTATATCCACTCTTTATGCCTGGCAGAACCTTGACTCAGCGGGTGTGCCTGATGTCCTTTGGGGAGCAGGAAGGGAACCCCTCTAAGGAGCCGTGAAGTAATGCCTGTGCTCAGGCGCTTCCAGGCCCGGTGGTGGTCTTGGACAGCCTATTTGGGAGGTAGAAAGGCCCACCTATCTAGGTAAGAGGAGGCGGCCTCAGATGGGCCCAGGAGCTGCGCTGAGCGGGGAGGGCCTCGAGCTGGTCTTTGAAGAATTAGGAGGATTTAGATAAGCCGGAAGGGGATGGGCATTCCACTCTGGTTGCCCAGCATCAGGGCCAAAAATGAACAAAGGCTTTGGGGAAGGGGGTGCGGGTGGAGGGGGAAGCAGGGCAGTCAGCATGGAGGGCTCCTGGGGGGGCAGGGGGCAGCTGGTAGGAAAGGGGGCGCTGGGCATGGTGCTTGAACCTGCTCTGCAAGCCCTAGGGGTGTCCCTGGAGGAAAGTTTGGGAGTTGGGGAAAGACTCCCAGGGAAGAGGGCTTTGTGACACATAGGTGGCAAGTGGCAGGTCAGGGGGAGGAATAGTCAGAATGGCTTGGAGGGTCCAAGGGGCAAGCATAGACCAATGGAGGGGAGTCCCGGTAACTCAGTCTTGAGGTTTGAGAGCCTGGCCACGGCAGTAGTAGAAATAGAAAAGCTGGTGAGGAAAGCTTGAAAGATGACCTGTAGGATTCTGAGGCGAGGGGCCAGAAGATAAGGCAGATGTGGGGCGCAGCCTTTTGGGGACAAGGAGGAGGGTTGGGGTTTGGGACACGTTGAATTCTCTTGCCGTGGTGCGGGGTGCCTTTCTGTTTGTTAGCTTCTGAAGGGAGAGGTTTCCACACCCAGAGGCTCCGTGGCTCTGAGAAGCTGGTGATGGAGCATCCTCAGGAGCTGGGGGAAGCAGTGCCACTTCTTTTTGGCTGTTTGCAAGGTTCCAGCCGGCGCTGCTCAGGCCGGCATTTCCAGGAACTGGCAGCTGGCTGAAGCCAACTGGTCCCTCCCAGCCTCCACTCGGAGGGTGGGGCCCCAAGGGTGGAGGCCCCTCGGGGCGGGGTGGGGTGGGTCTCCAGCGATAGGGCACCCGCCTGGAGAGGCCGTGCCCTCGCACAGCCCTTCTGGATTTGATTATATAACACATCGCAGGGCCAAGGCAGGCGGCGTCAGCCATATACACGGCAGGATTACGCATTAGGGGTGCTTTTCAACCGAGTTGGGGTCGCTGGCCTTTAAAAAATGAAAATTGTCGGCATGGGGAGGAAAACCGAGTACATAACCTTAGTAGGGAAAATGACTAGTGTTCGCTAAAATTGCTTTAAGAAAGATGTGGTAGGCCACTCACTGGGTGGCATTGAACTTGAGAGTTCACCTAAAGGGTATGGGTTTGCGCCTCCCCGCCTCCACCCTGCTCTGCTGGGCCCTCTGCAAAAGTGGAGGGACTTCGCTTGGTTCTTACCTTTGCACCTGTCCTTATTTACATGCAAAATCAATTGCTTCACTTGGTCTTTCCGAAGTACAGGGTGTGGGCAGAATCTTATCTGAAGCCATGTCCTGTTTGGACAAGTTGGACTGCCTTGGCAACTCTCCATAGGGTGGAGCAGATGGGTGGAGGCAGGAAAGTAAAATTGGGTGGCTTGTTAGCCCAGAGAGGAGAGAGGGCGGGTTGTTTGCTCATGGATCATTATATTTAATCTGAAACTAAATAATTAACTTCTTTCCCATTTACAAAACATTTTGATGCAAACTAACTAATTTATGAGGGGCAAAGATTTAGAAGTGTTCCACGGGAGTTTTTTTCTTTTCACACCAACAGTACAAGACTGAGCTAGGAGAAAAATCATCGAGTGACATGAAAACAAGACGCCTTTCCAGGTAGGTGCCAGCATTCAGTTGTTCTGGAAGGAGGCTCCGACTTAGAAATGTCTACTTCCATCTGTTGCCCAGCCCCTTGGATTTCTGGCCAGAGCAGCTGCCATTAAATACACAACTCCTTGGAGCTCTTGAAAGAGTTTGGGTACAAAAGTAAAGAAAGAAAAGTTTCTTTGGAGAGGAAGTTTAGGAAGTTTAACCTGTCCGCCCTGGTCCTCCTCCTGACCGAGAATCTCTCTCACATACATCCACACACACTCACACTCACCCACGCACCTTTTTTTTTTTTTTTTTTTGGTCTTTTTTATTTTTTCCCTGAAGTTCCTTAAGGGAGTGAGCGGTGAGAGGAGGCAACATGCTTCCTCCTTTAAAGCCCAGAGGCTGGGGTGGGTTGACAGGGGCACTTGGAGATGGCGTGCTGGTTTCACCATCCTCTTTTTCTCCTTACGCCTGGCTGAGGTCAGCTAGGAAACAAAAGATGAGCTTTGAAGGAGGCAGGTAGTCTGGAAGCTTAGGGTCAGGCTGGGCTGGGGGAGAAGAATTCAGGGTCCCTTTGAGTGCATTAGACAGGAGAGGAGAAGGGAGAATGTCAGAGCAAATCCTGATAGATCGCCAAGAAGTTTCTTTCAGATACATTCTCTCTCCAGAACTCCCTCCATACCCTGCCCCACACCTCCCTCTCTCTCTTTCCCTTTCTTCCCCACCCCCCCCCCCCCATTCCTCTAAGGAAGGGACAGTTATTTAAAAGGTGGTTTCTGTAATAAAATGTGCCATAGCTTCAAGACAAGCTATCTTCAAAGGAGGCTGGCAGCATAACCTGTTACATTAAGGCCTGTGTGTGTTTCTAAGCTCTGCGGCTCATCTGTACCCTCATGAAGCAATTGTCGAGTAGGCCTCGTGGAGGGCTGAAAGGACCATGTGAGGGAACTAGATTGTCTGTGAAACTTCATGTAAGTGACTCACCAGAGCTTCTTCAAACATAAACACGCGGTTGTGCATCTTGACAAAAATCTGAGCCCTCTTATGACAGCTGAAAAGTCAGAAGTATAAGTAGAGTGTGAAGGAAAATCTGTTTCTTCCTTTTGAAGGAAAATTATTCTCTATTGGCCCTTCCCAGTAAAATAACAGTTGGGGAAGAAGACGTTTGTTCCGTGATGGAAAATTATTTTCGCAATGGTGATGTTCCTATATTTTTGCTTTTAGGCACTTTGATAACTTAGACTTTTTTTTTTTTTTCTTTAAACCTGTTTCGCCTGTTTTTCCTCTTGTAAATGCAGTGTTGTTATCCTGGGATTACTAGTTTAGAATGTATGTCTCCTAAGCTAGCTTAACACAACTAAGATGTAAACCTGTTAATGTTTGGGAACTAGTTGTAAGAAAAACAGAACCACTTTGGGGGACCTTCTAATCTCTGTGATAAGAACTCCTGAGCCTGGTTAAAATCCCCTAGATTTAAAGACCCTGACTTTGGCAAACTCAATTTACTGAATACTTGTTTTAGCGCGCCACCTAATGGTCATACTTGGAACTGCTGTCAGGGTTTTGTGGTAATAGATTTTCTATAGCATTTTAAGTTTACTTTCAATAGCCCCAGAGCTCAGAGTTGCCCACGCATAGCAAAAGCCACTAAGTTGAGAGACCCCACTTCTTCCAGTGCTGAATTATTTGGAAGGCCCTTCAGTGACACTGCAGTCACTCTTTTCTTATTCTAGATCAGAACCCAAAGATAAGGTCAGTGCTAGTGGCAAAAGTGGTCCACTCAAGAAACAGTGGGTACAGAGTCGAGACTTGTGCAAATAAATAAACAAAAGTCTGATTTGCATTAATGTGTTTGAGTCTCTTCCTAAATTTGATTTCTTCTAGCTTAGCTTCCCTGTTACTTTTATTAGAAGTTTCGATTATAGAATTAATACATTTAAAAATAGGCACACAGGTATGTATAAATCTGCCCCCACCTCTCCCAAGAATTCCTTGTTAAAGGTTAGGGTGTGTCTTTTTCTTATATTTTTTTTTTACATGTCCTGCTTGTTTCATAGCCTTTGACTATCACTGAAAGTATAATCAGTCATTTTAGAAGCTACAAGATTGAGAGCAAAGTACTATTAAATATGTGAGTGGACAGTGAGTGTGGTTCTCTTCACAGTGACGTTTGAATTTTGCACAGACCTTTTATTGCCAAGTGATGCTTTATTTAGTTAGGAGTTTTAAAATGAGGTATTCTAAATTCTGTAATATCATTTCTTGTTTATTAGCTGAAATCCTTGTGTATGAGAAGTATCCCTTCATCAGTGATTGAGTTACTCTTTGAGGTACAGTTCTGAATAAACAACCCTTACAATTATTTTTTACTAAAAATGAGTCCAGTTTTGTTAGGAGGGATGCTTTATGCTAGATGAATTTTTCTCTTAAGATTACAAGTGTTTCAAAGCACTGATTTCCTTAAATTTAGATAAAACATAAAAACTAACAAATTAACTTCACCAGTGTCTTAAAATGACACAAACTGTAGCAAGTTAATGTGTCATTCATTTCTAAATGGGTTCAGTAGTTACTGCTGTAGACATTTGAAAAAGTCAAATGTACTGTACATTGAAGGGCTTTATGAGCTAAATGATGGGGTTAGGATTTAAACCAAAATGAGCTCCAGACCCCATCATCTTTAATTCCACTGTGCTGCTCCTACTGGTAGTAAAGGATTCCAGGTAAGGCAAGGCAAGAGATGATAGGAAACTATTGGGATGGTGCGATTTTCAAGTGACAAGGTCCTGTATGAGATCTCAGATAGGATGAAAGCAGCCATTACTTTTTAAACTGAATTTAGTCTGAGTTTTTTAAGGGTGTGTGTGTTGGGGAGGGGGTGGTGTTGACCACTAAGGCTAAATATTCTAGGAAAGAGGCAAGTACTTGACATTGTTCCAGAGATCAGAATCAACAAATTTAGTGCTGTGTGTATAGTATTATAGATTCAAAAATTGTGTGCATATTCAGATAAACACCTTGCAGGGCAAAAAGAGTTTTTCTTTTTTTGGATTTTATTATTTTTAATCTCATTTAATTTCCCCAAAACCTTGAAGGTAAATCTTTTAGGAAGTAGACAAAAGAGGTGCCCTCTGCATTTTGCATGTAAAAAACGGCCTCCCCCCATCTACTTCCCCACGGCGAGGGTCAAGTACTGATCTCCTGCTTGAGTTTCAAGATCAGAACTCTTCCACTACACTCCTGAGAATATGAGTGCTTCTATTTAGAAGGATTTGCAGCAAGATACTATCTAGTGGAGTGGATGAATCTGTAAGAGTAAATTAAATCTAAAAAGCTTGGGGAAGGATGACCGGCCATGGGTCGAGGCTGCTGAATCATCTGACCTCATTGATACAAGCATGCGATCTCACATCTTTTGTGTATGGTCCGCTCTGGGGCCCTGGGCAGCAATTCTTAGCACCATATCCATCTGTACAGCTGCTAGGCTGGGAACTGGTTAATAATAGATCCCAAGATACAAAAGGGGTTTTCATCCTTCATTATGAAATCATCCATTTTTCACTGGCTATGGGGTTTGTTCTTACTGGGACACAGAAGAGGGTGGTAGCACCATTGATTTGAGCAGCCTGGTTTCAAATTGTGTTCGCAGATTATAATACGTCCTGTGATGTAGGAAAATATAATTTTGAAGTCAGGGCCTTATGTTGAGTTAATGATGATATTCACGTGTTGTCATGAGACCCAGGACAGTCTTTCTTCAGCACAGCAGTGAAGCACAAGAACTACACAGTATTACTTTTATAATTGTGCATGAAGATATCTTAGTTTAACCCATAGAGCGTGGACACCACTAACGACAGGATTGCTGTCAGGGAGGTGGGGATGCGGAGTTTAAATATTGAAATACAGGAAGTAATCTAAACAGGAGTTTCTACACCTTTTTCAGATGGAGCTCAATCTAGAACTTGCTCACCTTCCCACCCAAACAAAAGTGATATATAAAGACCTGGCTTTTAACCAAAGTGCTGAACATTTAAACTAAATTTGGATAAGAGGAGCCTGAGGCAAGTTGTCCATCCTCGTTGGGGAACAGATCCCACCAGTTGTTCAGCACGGTCGAAAAAAAAAAAAAAAAATCTGATTGGTTCACGCGGTGACATGCTGAACTTGATGGTGTGAAACCACACATACTGGAAAGGAAACGTTTTCCCAATAATTGTTACGTGAAATTATGGGTACTACATAGTATGCGCATTACGATCCATTTAAAAAGAGTTTGGAGGGATAAAAACAAAGATAGTCGTGATAACTGTTTCTAGGTTGTCTTTTTGCCTGCCTTATTTTTCCCTGATTTTTCTTTTATGACATAAGATGGAAAGGAAAGTTGTTTTTTTTTTTAACATTTGTATATAATGTGAACTTCTGTTGAGCTGCACAGTAATCTTATTAAACAAGCTTGGCTGCTCAGGAGGGCTGTACCTATTGTTCCAGAAACGTCAGGGTTTATGTTTTTGAGTTAGAAATGCCAGTTGACTCTCCTCTGGTCATGACCATGGAGTCTGGTCTTAATTATATCAAATGGCATTTTCACAGGTAAGAAAAACAAATTCCAGCCATTCTGGGGGCAGGGGAGAGGAAAGACCAGAGAAGCAGGGTGAGGAAATTTTTTTTTTTTTCAACAGTTTATATTGAAAGTAACCTCAGGATTTAGACAGACACCTTGTTTTGTTTTCCAGGCTAAACACCAGAGCACCCTAGAAAGCATAACTAAAAGAATGCTCATGTTTGACCCAGTTCCTGTCAAGCAAGAGGCCATGGACCCTGTCTCGGTGGTAAGTTTTCCAAAACTAAACACCTCTTGTTTATTCCAAGTGGTAATAACTTTACTGTGTGTTGTGTTATTCCTTAAAAGTACTCCTTACCCGACAGGCATTTGATAGGCAAACTTGTAAACAGGATCCATGTTTTCTTAAACGCTATGCCCCAGTCCCCCACCACACCCAGGATGTCATCCGCACAGAGCTTGAGCCACAAGTACATCTGCTCACAACAGAAATAGTTTTTCAGAAACCCCTTAGTTGTCAGTTTTTTAGTCTGAGCTCTCAAGATTATTGATTTTGGCCAAAAGAGAAAAAAAATGGCCAGACTAGTTTTTAAAAATTAATGTGCATGTGGAATGTTTAAAAAAAAAAATAAAATTGTACACAATGTTTATCATGAGTAGGAAGCAGTTTCCAAATGTACCTACAAGAAATCTTCATCAAGAGTGAGTTTACTTAGAGGTATTTTTCACTCAAGATGACCACCCAGACTATATAGAGGAGTTTCTTAAACATGTTTGTGAATGTCAATCTTTTTTTTTTTTTTTTTTGATTGGAAGCAAAAAAAAAGACTCCATTTTGCTTCACGTAGTGCTTAGGATGTCCTTCACAAAAATCATTAAAAAGATGAAAATTGGGAGAAGAAAATCCTTGATCATTTTGCATGTAAAAATATATTAAGAATAAAATGATTTGCTTAAACTCCAGGCAGGCAGCCTTGTGGAGCTGTGACTTGGGAGAAGCTAGAGAAAGAACTTGACCCTGAGGATGGAATTTTGTTTCACTCAGTCTGTGGTGGCTGGGAGGCAATTAGTCTCATCGTCTCTTTCAACACTTCAGTGCTAAGCTAGCCCGGTCTTCATGCCTGTCGACCACCAAGGAAGGAGTAGTGAGTCCAGTTGTTTATAAGAGGTGCAACACCAGCTCCCTGGAGGTTGGACAGGGCTGACAGCAGAAAGGTGTCCGACTGCAGAGCCGGGAGTGGTTGAGACTTGAGGGGCTCTGGTTTAGTGAATGTGAAATAACACAGCCGCACTCCCAGCTCTGTCTCTCTTTTCTTCCTCGGGCTTGGAAAATACTCACAAGGGGGAAAACTTGGCCTGAGTTGTGGCTCTGAAGGTTGGTAATGACACGCTTGCAAAAATTAGATCATCCTTATGCGCTGGCTATGGAGTTCCTGCCAAAACTGTTTATACGAGACACGGGGGTCACTCCAAGGCCCTTGGAACTGAGTTGCCATGGAGATTTCTGCGCCAGTGTTTACCACTCTGTACGGTGAAAAGTTAAGTCAGAGTGGCTTTAAGGAAACAGCATTTACATTCTTGCCTGACAACTGTACAACCACATGATAATAACAGAGCAATAAGAATTTTATTAATCAAAAAGCTAAATTGGCTTCTAATGTTACTCATTTTGTCATCAACCCCTTCCCCCAACTATTGCATGATCATACTGGAGGAATATTAAGGTACAAAATGTCCTCATTAATTGTATCCTTGAAATATGAATAGGGTTTTAGTACCAGAGACTATGATTAATTTGGTAAATGATGTAGGCCCATCAGTGATGCATTTTACTATTCAGTATACTTCCAGAGCTTTTAATCAAGCATGAGAATGTGTCACAAGAGCCTAATTTAAAGCTGAAATGAACTTCACCATACAAGGAAATGCACTTAGCTGAAAAAAACTGGAAATAAAATGAATTTTGTTGTAATAGTTATAATGCTGTAACATATTAATGCATGGAGTTAAAATATGTGGAAGTATTTTTGCAATTAATGGTCTTTTTCTCCTTCATGCTCTAGTTTTCAAGTTCTGCTAATGCTTATAGAATTTAATCATATTGTTTCACCAAAAGAGAGTTCCAATCCTTACAATGAAGTTTCTTTGTTTCCACTCTTAAATCTTCAAATTTTATTTTTCCTACCTTCATAGGTGAAGTATATGAAATCTGATTTATCATTCCTTTATTCCTTTTCTCTTTTTCATTCTGCCTTTGACCTAAAGGTTGAGGTCTTTGTTTATTCAGGTCAGTGTTCTAAACATGAAGCAGTAACATGTAAGATTGGTTTTCGCTTCAATTCCACATATGAATAAAAATATTTTACTGTTATTTATTCCCCTCTCTCACCCCTTTTCCCTAAAAGTTAAGAAGAGTAAAAATAATCTGCCTAGTTGGTGTTTTGCTATAATTTAGAGAAAGTGAGGAAATGTCATTTTTCTCTTCCTAAAGTATAAACCTTCATAATGCTCACTAAACCTTGTGCCTTCAGGCAGACTAGACTTTGGATTGTCGATCCCATTAAGATTTGCAAGAATAGGGAACAGAGTACACCCCGCCCCCCATCCTATGCTGTAGATCTCTGCTGCTTACTGTCAATGCGTTGCTGGCAAAGCCATCAGCAGCTCCCTGAGTCTCCCAATTTTTTTCTTATTTATAAAATTGGAGATACTTACATGTAAAACATGAAATGGCAGGTGTATATAAAATGCACATGTAAAGGAGTTGTTTTTACCAATACTGCCAAAGAAGGTTGAAAACTAGAATTTAATTCAGGAAATGAGAAAAGAAAATTTTTAAAAAGTATTCCTTCATATTCTTCTGTTCCTAAAGGAAGATTACTTCTGAAGAAAGTGTATTTTTTTCTTTAATGAAAATTATCATCTAATAGACTCCTTACAGATGAAGAAGTACTTAAAATCAGTAGTCCCTCTGCTGTGTTCTCACAGAAACTTTTCATGACTTTTCTGAGCCTGGTAGAAAGAGAGCTTTCTACTTTTGTTTGCACAGAGGGGCATGACATTTGCTCTTTCCAAAGAGTTTGTTTATAAATGCACCGCGCCTTCCTGCACTTGGAACTCCACCCTTGGTATGAAGATTCCTTTGACTTGCCATCGCCCTGTCACGGACGGTCGCATTTTTTTTTCATATTAATGACTAGTGAAACAGACTCACCCACGTTTCATGCAGTCACTCTGTCCACTTAAACCATCTTGTAATGGAAAACTTCACCAAAACTATTTCCAATAAAATGAGAAACTATTCATTCTCACTTTCACAGGAAGTGATAGCATTGGAAAATTATCCAAACCCTGTGCCTTTTTCCTCATCACACTTAAAAAAAAATTTTTTTTTTTGAGAATCAAAAAATTGTTATGCTGAGCCTGGTCAGTGGTAAAAACTTGCTCAGAGAGCATGTTGATTCATGTCATCCATTCATCCAGTGTTCTCTGAGCACTTGGGCTGGACCATCATCTCCCACTCCATTGACAAGAACCCACCAACAAGTAAATAAGCCACGGCACGGAGGTGTGAACACTTGAATGAATGTTACCACAGAGGGAAAGAACCGTTCTTAATACCAGACCTTTGGGGAAAGTAGCCCCCTTGCCGCCCTTACTGGGTGGGGGTCAGGAGTGGAGGAGACCTATGCTTGAGTCAGGAGGGCCATGGATGCCCAGCAGTGGCCAGAGGACCTCTTTCTGCTTCATCACTACTTGGGGCTGATGTGGATTTTGCTGGTGCAGCCACACTTACTTGCATTGCTTCATTAGAACACAGGAATGCTCTGGAACAGAGAGGAAGCAACTATTACCAGTGTGTATCCACCCAAGGCACACACCCCATGCAAGCCCTGTGTCAGTCCTTATGCTGTGGAGAACCAGATTGTTGCAAGCTGATTGCAGTGGCTTATGTGCTCCACCCAAATGATTAAAGTAAACATGCCTCATAGAAGGTTCTGGTAAACATTGCTGTGAAGTTTGCTAGTGAGACAGTTTGAAGAACCACATTTCTTCACCCTCAGGCGAAGCAGTCAGACCAGAAATAGTTAACACTGGACTCAGTTGTATGCCCAGGTCAACGAAAACAGTCCCCCTGCTTTTAGCCCTGGAGCCTTCCAAAGACCACATGTCCAGTGTGGGGGATAGGGGGCATTCATGGGAGGGAAGACTCTCAGCAAAACTGTGCATAATGTTTATAAAATTCAGCTCTGTGTGGCTGTTTCTTTATGGCTCGAGAAACCTGAGACTGTTATTAAATTTGCAAATCCCCCAGGTTCTAAATTCCTGCTTTCCTTAAACTCACCCCACAGATAGAAAAATCCAGCCATGACAGCAAGAAAAGTTTGTCCTCATCCTGCTTCCTATGTAGTTGCCAATAACTTGGAATTAAAATCTAGGTCATAGGGATGTCTTTGAAGACTAGGGCTGAAAATGAGGGAGAAGCTACATTTCTGTGAGTAGAAACAATGAACACTGCCTCCCATTTCCTGGAGTTTTTGTTTCTTGTACCAGAACTTTTGCCCTTTAGAAAATTATATCAAGCTGGCTAAACTTTAGAACTAGGAGAAATCTTTTTTCCTCCTGTAGTTAATTACTTCCTTAAGCCCTCATTGTACATAATGTGTAATTTCTGTTCGCAAACCTTGTGCCTCTTGCTTTTGCCTATTTTAATATTTCAATTTAAATCTATTGCATGTTAATATTACTGTATATTTTGAGGCTCTCACCTTGTGTTGCACCTCTGTGTGTCTCATTCTAAAGAAAGGTAGAAATAGCCTTTTCTTCATTTGATCTTTGATACATAATTCAAAACTATTTTTAAAAAACAATTTGTTTTGTGTTTCCTGATTTTATATCCCCATGTCCTTGTTTTTAAGCAGTATTATTAGTGGAAATTCTCCCTCCCCACCTTTAAATTGCATTTAAATAATTTACCAAATGTTAGTGATAAAAATTAGTATTTTTATTCTGTATCTCATCAATTTAGAGCCATGCTAGTCCAAGGCTGATCTATGGCACTTTGAGTCATTCCCCCAGTAACTCAGAATCTGCCTTTTAACAAGATTCCCAGGTGAATCTGTGTGCTTAATGAAGTCTGAAGAATACCTGATAATATCAAAGCCCACTGAAGTCCTAACACCTGTGATATACAGCAGGAAGAAAAGACTCCTGGGACCCCAGTGTGTGTTAAGTTCATCTCACAGGCGTCTCATGTCACAGCCTGCTAGAAGATGAGTATCCCGCACCACCTTGACAGGTTTTGACACAACCTCGTGACACTTGCCTGTCTAATATTTATTTAGTAATTTTTCTTGCCTTCTTTTCTAGAACTGCTTTTGAACATAATAAAGTTACTTTGAAAGTGCAGGACTGGGATTTCAAAGCAGCACTGATGAGTTGGGTGCATAGCCAGGTGGAGATTCACCCTATGAGGCCCAGAGAGAGGAAAGGGTGTGATCTCAGTAGTAATCCCAGTCAAAACCACTGCTGTCCCACAGTTATTAATAACTCATATTAGTGGCCAGTGAAGGGGCCAGGGAGGTTCAGAAATTAATAGTGCATTTAAGCTGTTTAATTATAAGTTCCCATTAGTGGGTTTTCTCAGTTGCATTGTGAGCTAGTGTTGCTTCAGAATCACAAATGCATTGAATTTTAGGGCTGGAAGAGAAGCACAGTGTGTTATTTTTCACCCTTACTGTAAAACATTCACATATAAGTAATCCTCTGCAGTTAGACTTGACATGTTACCACTGAAAATATGTTCCCCTAAAATGCATGCAAGTAAAGGGTTTATGTTGAGTTTAATTTTTTTTTTTAAACATTCTACAACAGACTTTAAATTTTACTTAAGGAGTAGAAGTAATTCTAATGAATTCCATGGCCAAAGACAGTACCCATAGTGTGCAATTAGGATTGATTTATATTTCAACCTGGTAAATGAGAGTTACGTTATCTTGATGATATAAGAAAGGAATGTATTTGAAGACAAATTCAGTCAGTTACGAACAGATCTTAGATTTCGCAGGGGACTCTTTATCTCACCTCCAGTATCTTGTTAGGTTGTCCCCCAGTCTCTTGATGAGGGAGTAGCAAGGTGGAAAGGAGAGAAGGCAGAGCCTCAGCTTGTATGTAGGTCCCTTCCAACATCACGTGTCCTTACTTGAGTCCTGTTATATTTGCTCTTTCTTATAGTTCTGTGTCATCCTCAGATTTGGAGATTAAATCATTTTCTACAGTATCTCAAATTGTGGATAAATCTGTTGAACAAGTTGGGGCCAAGGACATAATCGCCTTCGTGTGGGTGGCCTTCTGTATATAAGTGTGTGGGGTGACTAGCCATCCTGAGTTGCATGATACTGAGGCATTTCCTCAGATGTCAGACATTTAGCACTAAAGCCAGGATTCGTGGTCACCTTAGCATGGATTGGTCAGTAGGGCTGGAGAGCATGCCAAGGCATACCACATGGCTCGGTTTGTCCACATTATCCACAAGCATGGGAAATGTTCTGTGTCTTTATGCTCGGGTGGAGGACACTAAAGCCAAGGAGGGTATTTCCTGCCAATTAAGAAACCCCATCAGAAAAGCAATAAGGTTCCTTGGCTTGGCTGGTTCTTGATGAATCCCAACTCCTAACGATAAAGGCCCATAAGCCTTTTGTAACCTGTTTGAGAATTTTTCCAGGCGTCATCATCAATCTTAACATTGGATATGGCCATCACTGTAGAGTTGAACTTGATATGTTTTGTGTGTGACATGGTTACCACGTTAACTTCAGTGCCTACATTTATTAGACCAACTCTTTCATGGTATTTTTTTTTTTAAGTGTCAAGCATATATCTAAATCCAAACCATTTATGAAAGTCCATGTAACTGAATATGCCTTGTTGTGTATTTTCATCTTATTTCGTGTTTCAAGCAAACACACCTGTCCGTTGACACGTTTCTGTCTCCTAATAGTCATACCCGTCTAATTACATGGAGTCGATGAAGCCCAACAAGTACGGCGTCATCTACTCCACGCCGTTGTCGGATAAGTTCTTCCAGACGCCGGAAGGCCTGTCTCACGGGATGCAGATGGAGCCGGTGGACCTCACGGTCAACAAGCGGAGCTCACCGCCCTCCGCCGGGAACTCGCCATCCTCCCTGAAGTTCCAGCCCTCGCACAGGCGAGCCTCGCCCGGGCTGAGCCTGCCCTCGTCCAGCCCGCCCGGGAAGAAGTACTCGCCGCCGCCGCCCGGCGTGCAGCCCTTCAGCGTGCCGCTGTCCATGCCGCCGGTGATGGCCGCGGCCCTGTCCCGCCACGGCATCCGCAGCCCGGGCATCCTGCCGGTCATCCAGCCCGTCGTCGTGCAGCCCGTCCCCTTCATGTACACCAGCCACCTCCAGCAGCCGCTCATGGTCTCCTTGTCGGAGGAGATGGAAAATTCCAGTAGTAGCATGCAAGGTACCGTTCTGTTCTGCAGCTCACCCACCCTGCTACCGCCCCCGCCCCGTCCACCCGCGTTAATCCGGACTTGCAGCGCTTCGCTGCCAGGTAGTCTGGTCCAATTGAGGGAGCAGAGGAAGCAAGGGGCCAAGAGCCGCTCTACTCTGCAAAGGAAGCACTCGACTCAGAGGCTGCCTGAGGCGTTTCGTTTTTCTAAGAGTTGATCCTGCAAGAGCTGCCAAGAATCAGACTGTCTGTGTAATGCCATGAAACGATTAGTTTCACTATGTGCTTATCAGCTTTGGGATAACAAGAATCTTGACTTTACATTTTGCTTTATTGAATGCCAGCATGGTTCTAGGTGCAAAAGGCTGGTAAGAACTATTTTTAGACCAGGGCTCCCCAGCCTCCAGGGTCTAATGCCTGATGATCTGAGGTGGAGCTGACATAATCATAGAAATAAAGTGCATGATAAATGTAATGGACTTGATTCACCCCCACCCCACACCCCTACATCATTCCATGGAAAAACTGTCTTCCACAAAACCAGCCCCTGGTGCCACAAAGATTGGAGATGGCTGCTTTAGACCATGTGATAACTAATGGCTATCAAAAGCCAGCTTGTTTACTGATTGTTCAGAGGCTGCAGGTTGTTGTAAAAGGAGATAACCAAAAGTCATAAGGAAGAAATCCCCTGGGGGCTATGTCTTAAAAGTCCAACTTCCTACATAGTGTTTGCTAACAAAGTAAGAATTCCACCCCCGGGTTTATTTCTGCTGTCATTTTGCCAAAGGTAGATACTCACACATCAGTGTGGTAGCTAGAAGCTGTGGGATAAGCTTTTAAAGGCTGGACATTGGTAAAGTGTACATAGAGTAACTTTTCTATTTTTATTTTTTAGTACCTGTAATTGAATCATATGAGAAGCCTATATTGCAGAAAAAAATTAAAATAGAACCTGGGATCGAACCACAGAGGACAGATTATTATCCCGAAGAAATGTCACCCCCTTTAATGAACTCAGTGTCCCCCCCGCAAGCGTTGTTGCAAGAGTAAGTATACTGAGGTCTGCCCGGCAGTTGCATAGCAGCGTGCATCTCAGAACTGGAATGGAAGCCCGAGCTTCCGATGAGGGATGACTTGTGGATTGCTAGGACCACCTGGTGGTTCGGGGCAGCCCCTGGGCCAGATGGACTCTCTCCACAATCACTGTGCTCTGTTACACTCCTTGGGTTACTTTTCAGTGAGTCAGTCACCCTTCATTTTGCCACTTTACCCCTTAAATCATTTTTATCCTGTTTTTTTCTGTCCTTCCAGACTATGTGTATATAGTCCTCCCATCATCTTTATCCCAATGTGGATTGAATTTGGTGTTCTAGATATCCCACTTAAGGTTGGATCCTGAAAACTCTTTATGGGATCACTCATCATCCTTCCTGTTGTCGGTTCTCATAAAGCACAGTGTTTCTGTGATGGGGTATGGCTTTGATCAGAATTTTCAGGCCAACCACAAAAGCCCAGGAAAGATTCTCCAAAACCAGTCCTATGGCAACAGAAAGTTGACGATACTGCTCAGAGAAGCTTGGCTTTGAAAGAGCTCTTTCTTCTCCAGTCTTTTTTATTGTGTGTGCCCTAGAATGTTCGGTCTGCTTTAGAAATGCCATACAGTAGGAAGTTTACACTGTACCCATCAGTATCCGGGCACCTGAACAGTGGTTTAACTTGCTGTCATATGAGGGTGTCACACACAGGCTAAATAACATCATTATTGTGGTTTGCACCATCCTTGACTTCTCCCAGGGTTTACCCTGGGGGCTGTGCTTGCAGTAGGTAC
This sequence comes from Dama dama, assembly GCF_033118175.1. Taxonomy (NCBI): domain Eukaryota; kingdom Metazoa; phylum Chordata; class Mammalia; order Artiodactyla; family Cervidae; genus Dama; species Dama dama. Next base: position 62,144,250 of record NC_083697.1, read on the forward strand.
AGACATCGTCTTTGGCCCAACATCTTTGATCCCACCTCTGCTCGCCACCATATTTGTGACCTTGGCCTAGCCACTTGCTCTTTTGCCCCTGCTTTCTCTTGATTTACATTATTGGTTTTAATTATTTTTCTTATATTATGGTCCTTTCAACATTGGGTTTAAGGACCAGCTGTCTAGTACAGAGGAACTATAACAGTTATTGTCTCCTCAGACTCCCTTCTATCACTTTCCTCCCTATATCACTTTTCCTCCAGCTTTTCTGCTCCCCTTTCTACTTTATCTTCTGCATTCCTCTCTCCCTTACATAAAAAATTCTGTAACAGAATATGAATTCTCTGGTTTTAGAACAGCTATTTTATGGAACTTCAAATAAATTCTGGTTGTATCTACATTCAGTCCAAGTAGGTGCATTCATAATAGCTCATGGGTTAATTATCATTTGAACCAAATCAGTTTTTTTTTTGGGAGGGAAGGAGGGGGAGTTCATCCATTCCCTGATACATGAGAAGAGAATGAATCTCCTGCCCCAGCCACACCAGTAGGGAGCCTATCTGATGGTCTTTTCATTGTTACCCTTCACAATTGCATAGCACTCCTTTCCCACAAAATTTAAAAAAAAAAAAAAAAAAGAGGAACTTTTCCAAGTGTTTTCGAAGGAGTTATTTCATTCTCCCAAAACAAGCATGTGGGAGTCAGAGCAAGCAAATAGAGAACTGACGAGCCAAGACATAGGTGAGTCTGCTGTAATCACACCATTAACAACAGCAGAGGGGACCTGGGCTGATCTCCCCCTTCCAGATGTGTGCTCTTCCTGCCATTTTTAGATCATGTCTAGCAAATTACATCTGCTCCTGTACTTGACTGAAAGGAAAAACAGGCCAACCAAAATGGGGGGCTTCCCTGATGGCTCAGTGGTAAACAATCCACCTGCAATGTAGGAGACAAGGTGGATCCCTAAGTCAGGAAGATCCCCTGGAGGAGGAAGTAGCAACCCACTTCTCTTGCCTGAAAATCCCATGGACAGAGGAGCCTGGTGGGCTACAATTTATGAGGTTACAAAGAGTCAGACACAACTTAGTGACTAAACAACAAACCAAAATGGACACAGCTGAATTGCCTCTTTTTTTAGAATGACAGATGTCTCTACAAAGTAACTGGTACCCTGGCTTAGCACTTGTAATTGTTCCTGAACAGATGATAAAAAAGATGCTCTAAAGCCAGCTACTCACAAAGGGAGGGATCCATTGACTATAAGGGGTATTCCAAAGTGGAGGTTATTGTGAATTACAATGTAACATATTTCAGAAGAAGAATATTTGAAGGCAATATTCTGTTCCCTGAATGCTGCTGAAAAGAAAACATCTCTTATTTTAAGTAATGTTCTTTTGATGATCTTACATTCAATGGCTTTTAATGATTAATGAGTAATGTGCTTCTTCTAATGCTGATCTAAGAATGCATTTTGCCTCTCAGAAAATTGAACAGAGTAGCCACAACTGGAACATGTACTTTTTAAGTAATTCTCTCACAGATGTGATTAAGTAATGTCTTGGAGTATGCCCAGTAGCAGCCCACATAGGAAACCAGCTAGCCAGGAAAGAATCACTGGAAACCAAATGCCTGGTACCATTTCAATGAGGCAGCCCCAATGATATTTGCCTTAGGAAGCCATTCCTTTTCAGGGGAGGACTACAGCCTTGAAATCCATTTTGCTTAATCATAAAGTTGTAGCTTTAGAATTATTTATAAAGTCACTCAGATTCCTTTTGTTATTTATCTGTATGTATGAAAGTGTATTTAGAACAAAATCTTGTAGATCAGATTTCCCCATTGAGTTGTGTACATGAAATTGTAGCAAACCTAACAGGGATCAGCTTGGACTTCCCTGATGGCCCAGTGGTTAAGAATCTGCCTGCCAGTGCAGGGGACACAGGTTCAATCCCTGGTCCAGGAAGATTCCACATGCTTCATGGCAACTAAACCTGTGGGCCATAACTACTGACCCCATGAACCCTAGAGCCTGTGCTCCACAATAAGAAAAACCACCTCAATGAGAAGCTCTTGCACAACGAGAGAGCAGCCCCCATTCTGCTGTGACTAGAGAAAGCTTGTGAGCAGGATGAAGACCCAGTGCAGCCATAAACAAACAGTTGAAAAATAAAAAAGAGGGATCAGCTTAATTCAAAACAATGACCAGGTCTCTGTTATTTACTAGGTATCCTAACTTCTTAGAAAGATCTCAAAACAACCTCCTTAAAAATGAGCCGTGAAGAGAGCAAGAAGGGTGAATGAAATCCCAAGATCCTGAGCCTCAACCTATACCAATGTCTGGCCCCTTTCAAGATGGACTGCTGACCCCTCTCAGAGTATTACTGCCTTCCGATGCTGCCAGCATCTCTTTATCCTGGAGTAGATTCATGATCTGGTGTTAGGACATGCCCCCAAAAATTTCTCAAGACTAGACAACTGTAAGGACGAAGTTTGCAAGTGGATTTCTGAACCTTGAAATATCAACAGCTGCCGTTGAGCAGATTTTTCATCTGGACCAAACGTTAAGTGCTTCGTGTGCATCACTCACAGCAGCCTTCTGAGGTCCTATTCAGTTCAGTTCAGTCGCTCAGTCGTGTCTGACTCTTTGCGACCCCATGAACCACAGCATGCCAGGCCTCCTTGTCCATCACCAACTCACGGAGTCCACCCAAACCCGTATCTGTTGAGTTGGTGATGCCATCCAACCATCTCATCCTCTCTCGTCCCCTACTCCTCCTGCCCCCAATCCCTCCCAGCATCAGGGTCTTTTCCAATGAGTCAGCTCTTCGCATGAGGTGGCCACAGTATTGGAGTTTCAGCTTCAGCATCAGTCCTTCCAATGAACACCCAGGACTGGTCTCCTTTAGGATGGACTGGTTGGATCTCCTTGCAGTCCAAGGGACTCTCAAGTGTCTTCTCCAACGGCGCAGTTCAAAAGCATCAATTCTTCCGCTCTCAGTTTTCTTTATAGTCCAGCTCTCACATCCATACATGACCACTGGAAAAACCATAACCTTGACTAGAAGGACCTTTGTTGCAAAGTAATATCTCTGCTTTTTAATATGCTCTCTAGGTTGGTCCTTACTTTCCTTCCAAGGAGTAAGCATCTTTTAATTTCATGGCTGCAGTCACCATCTGCAGTGATTTTAGAGCCCAGAAAAATAAAGTCAGCCACTGCTTCCACTGTGTCCCCATCTATTTCCCATGAAGTGATGGGACCGGATGCCATGATCTTAGTTTTCTGAATGAGATCCTATTAATATACCCATTTTACAGAGAGGAAACTGAGGCATGGAGAATGTAACTACCTTGCCAGGGGTCACGGGGACCATCAGTGGTAGAGCTGGGATTTAGAGCTGAAGCTCACAGCCTTTTAGGGTCCCTTTTTTGAGGCTGACATTTTCACAAAGTGAGTAACTGAAGCAATGATCATCATTACTACCCAGAAACTATTAGATGCCCAACCTTTAAAATCTTAATAACTGGGAGAGACTTCTGAACTCATCTGGGATTCTCTCCCAGTGTCCCAGAAGCACATAAGATACATTTAACTGTTCATTTTTTTTCCTTCAGCACTTTGTTTCCTGAAGTTCTTTTAAGATGAAAATTTTCAGTCAGTGACATTAAAGTTGAAATTTTAAAGTAAACTGATAAGCTTTTCTTTTTATTGAAGGATCTTCATAATGGGCTTTTATTTTAAAAAAAAAAAAAAAAAAACACTCTGTCCATAAATCTCTTCACTTACCTACTTTCCCTGTTACTTTTATGTTTATATAACTGAAGTCCTTGTTCCCTGCCCCATCCCCACCCCCCACTAGTTCGTTTCCCTTTTCCATGTATCTAAACTGGCTAAACTTCATTCTTCCCTATAGTCCCTCTAAGTATCAGGGTAGGAAGGTAACGTGATACTCAAAACTTACAGTTTAAAAAAAAAGAGGGAAATAAACAGAGTTTTCTTTGCTCATAATTGAGAAGCAAGGTCACTCAAGGTAAAATGTACCTTTTTATTCTCTTCCTAGTCACTTCAGGTGCCTGAAAAAGTTGTTGATAAGAGATGTATTTATTAATATATTTTTACCAAGATAAATACGTTTTATTTCAGGAACTAAGTATTTATTTTCCTTTCCACCAGTCTTTCCCCCCACCCTGCATATGTTCTTGTATAACATTTTAAGAAATTTAGATTCAGATTGAAAAGAAACAGGAGTCTTTTGTCACAGAGACCAACTACATAAGCTTGTAATGTATCAAGTAATTAGTCATTAGGGAAGCAAATGGACGGATTAGGACTTGTTAATTACTTACATCAATCAGCAGGAGAAGCCTGAGAAAACTACAGATTTTTCCTGGCTCTTCCTCATCTGCCATTTCTACCAACTTCCTTTCTGAAAAAGAGGAAGTTCATAGTAATGACATTCAACAGGATTTGATTTCAACCCCTCCCGCACCCCTGAAAGGTATGAAGGCCCAGGAAAAGGCGGGTGTGGGAGAGGAGCCAGGAAGGTAGGGAGGATGGCAGGCAGCTGCTCAGGGCCCCGAGACTGCACCTGGGTCCTGGGTGAGGTGCTCCCTCGCCGGACCACTAGCCGTGCTTCAGGTTCTCTTCCAAGGAGGAATAATAGTGACAGTAAAGGTCTGAGTTTGTTAAGACAGCATGCCAACAAACTGTTTTTTTTTTTTTTTGAAGATCAAAATCAAATGTAAGCCTCTTTAAGAGACTCAAACTAAATGCCAATTACATAGAGGATAAAATACAGATTCATCCCACAGTGTGGTTGCCTGAGACTTAGGAGTTTGACCTCTTAGGTTTTCCCCAAAAGAACAGTAAATGGAAACCAGAGCGGCCTGTGAGAAAACAGTACGGTGTTTAGCCTCCAACCACAAAATTCTGCAAAGCAAATTTCTGTTGAGGGAAAGACTCTCCCAGCACTTTGCACCTCCCTCTAGCATAGCACCTAAGCCTTCTTACTGTCGTTACTTATCTACATGTCTGTCTCCCCCTAGAGTGTGAGCTCCTCCAGGGCAGGAACCCTGTTTTTATTCATCTTTGTGCCCCGGTGCCAAGCACAGTGCCTGGCTCATGGTAGGTGCTCACTCCATGTTTGTTGAATGAATATAGCAGTGCTTCTTGGGTTGATCAGCTAATTTCTTTCTGTTTATTTTGTTGGGTTTTCTGTTCGTTTGTTTCTGCCCAGTGTTGTTAATGCTTTTGGTAGCCTGAAGGCAAGGATCTTGCACCTCACCATCTTGCATTTGGCATTGGCTTTCCTAGGAATCACCCATCAGTCATCGTGCAGCCCGGGAAGAGACCTTTACCTGTGGAATCTCCAGACACACAAAGAAAGCGGAGGATACACAGATGTGATTATGATGGATGCAACAAAGTGTACACTAAGAGCTCTCACTTGAAAGCGCACAGAAGGACACATACAGGTATTAAGAGACTCACTTCGTTTACCTTCTTAGGAAGTACTAGAAGGGAGTGTTAAATGATCTGTCCTGGAGAGATTACTACCGTGAAATTTTTTCAGGCGTCTTGAAAGTGGCCCTAGTCAGCTACAGCTGTCTCTCTGCAGTTGTGAAGAACGAAGTTGCTGATGATGATCTGTTTTTCTAGTAGGACATAGTCAGGGTTCTCTGCGTAACAAGGTCTCTCACAACCACTTGCAGCTCTGCCGTCTCTGTAGTAAGAGGCAGAGAAGGGCAGGACACCTCCACTGCGAGCAGAGGGGAAAGTGCCCTTAACCACGGGCCTGTGTCATCAAAGATGTGGCCTTCGTGTAGACTGTCATTTAATAAATGTTGTACATTAAAAAACAGTTCTTCATGCAGAACAAGTAAATGCAGCAGTGTATAGAAATGGAATTCAGATGGAAATGGAAGTCATTGACGGGAAGAAAAGTAAAGAGATGTTGGTAATTATCATCTTCTAAAAGTGAGGGCGCTTGTATGCCATCACCTGCCATATTTGTTCTAGGGTATTTTCCAGCTTGCCAGGTGTTGTGTATAGAGCAGGCAGGCAGATCTTATAAAAACTGTTAAATAGGTGAAGAAAACATAAAGTTGTCCCCTGGGCTCCGGAACAAAACATCTTAAGGAATTTGTACAAAAGTATTTTAAACAAACCTGAGTAATTGCAGTTGGTAGTGGTGACTAATGTTTATGGGAGGCCTCATCTGGCGTGGCCTAAAGTCTTTGATGTGAAATTCTAGCGTAATAGTCATTTGCCTCTCTGTACATTTCCTTAACTCAGAATGCAGGGGTTTGGGAGCCTTGTGAGTCATTCTCGCTAGGAATATTTACAAAGAGAACAATCTGGGATTCGGAAGAGGAAAGGAACTGAAGTGTGTGGCAGAGTGGAAGTGAAGTTTTTTAGCACATCCTGTAAGGAGGCAGAGGAATCCACCCCGCACACAACTGTCCTTCGGCTTCCTCGCAGCGTAACTGTGGAGAGAGCTGAGGCCACAGCCTTGCGGTTAGGGGATCACCCAATGGGCAGTGCCAAGCAGATTCAGGAATGCCTCCCCAGGGGCATGAATGGGACCTGAGAGGTGGATGTTATCACATGCCAGCGTAAGATTAAAAAGACATTGGGTATTTGGATAACAATTTAGATGTAGGAAAAATTACCTCTTACATGTATGTTCTGTGCAGTAAAGTGGGTAGTATAAATTCTGAGTATGTCATTGAAATGCCAAGGAACGGCAGTCCTTTAAGGTTTCTGGAAAGCTGAGGAGATAGTAAATGGAAATGAATCTGTGATGCCCATTACCCATTATTACTAGTTTAAACAGGCAAAATTGCCATTAGCTGCCTGTTTATTAGTAAAAACCTTCATACTGACTGTCCTTGTGACTTCCCCACAAGTAAGTAAGTAAGTGAAAGGCGCTCAGTCGTCCAAATCTTTGCGACCCCGTGGACTATACAGTCCATGGAGTTCTCCAGGCCAGAATACTGGAGTGGGTAGCCGTTCCCTTCTCCAGGGGATCGTCTCGACCCAGGGATCAAACCTAGGTCTCCCACATTGCAGGCAGATTCTTTACCAGCTGAGCCTGTGACTCCCCAGCAGCGGTCTTCTTTTTCTCACCTGTGGATTATCCTTGCCCAGGAGAGAGTTGCAGAAACCTGACGTCCCCTGACAGGGTGGGGAGAAATTACTCTGTTTTCATTAAAGCGTTATACTTAGGCATTGATGGTGTTGACTAACCAAAAAGCAAAATGCAAAATCCCTGATAAATATTTCAGTTCATAGGGACTAAGGGACTTTACATTTTTAGAAAACTACTGAATAAGAAAATCCCCACAAGACTTTTGATTTGGGCTTCTCATTGGATAATGCCTCATGTAGCTAAGTTCCTAAGTAGGTTTACAACTTGAAGGTTAGCAAATACAGATCACTGTGTATTAAGAACAGGTTCGTCACTACTATTGAGGGCAAACCCAAAATTATTTGGTAGCCCCTTAGAGTGGATTTCGGTGCCATAAATATGCTTTAAGAACTCTTAAAACCCACCCTTCCCCCCTTTTGGGGAGCAGAAAGCCAATTACACATTAATACAGTTTCTTTTTCTTGTCTGTCCCCTAGCGGTTCATACGGCAGTATTATTGAGGAACAAATATATGATCATATATTGGAAATGATGTTTGTCAAGAGCTATTTTTCTTTTTATTTTATATTGGAGTATAGCCTGTTAAAATGGGCTTCCCTGGTGGCTCAGATGGTAAAGAATCTGTCTGCAATGCAGGAGACCCGAGTTCAATCCCCGGGTTGAGAAGATCCCCAGGAGAAGGGAATGATTACCCACTGCAGTATTCTTACCTGGAGAATCCCAAGAACAGAGGAGCTTAGTGGGCTGTGGTCCATGGGGTCAGGAAGAGTCAGACACAACTGAATGACTAAGCTCATAGCCTATAAACAGTGTTGTAATAGTTTCAGATAGACAGCAAAGGGACTGAGCCTTACATATACACATATGCATTCTCCCCCAAACTCCCTTCCCATTGTCAAGAGTTTTAGCTCAAAAATATTTGCTGTCTTTAATTGTTAATATCGTTTTGCTATTAGAAAAAAAAAAAAATAAGCTCCTTTCCCCCACCTCTCTGCAGGAGAAAAACCCTACAAATGTACGTGGGAAGGATGCACATGGAAATTTGCTCGGTCTGATGAACTCACAAGACATTTCCGAAAACACACTGGCATCAAACCTTTCCAGTGTCCAGACTGTGACCGCAGCTTCTCCCGCTCCGACCACCTTGCTCTTCACAGGAAACGCCACATGCTCGTGTGAACACCTCCACCGCCCGCCTCAGCGTGGCCCCCCACCCTCCAGCTCGCTCTCTGTCCTTCCCATCAGCTAACTCATTTTTTACATGTACATTTTAATTTCGATTCAGCTGGTCTGAATCTGAATTTATATCATTCAAACTTCCATATGGTCAGTAGTAAATATCCTCTAATCCTCCCTCTCCTTACCACGGGTCAGACCTAAAGAATGTGAACACTTTTTTTTTCCGGGGATGCTAAGCAAACCCTTCTTAGAGATACGTTTAATGTAATGAAAACAAGGGAACATGTAAACTAACATAACCAATTGTCGGTTTCTCCATGTATTCCTCAAGAGAACATCAAAGTAAATGTATTACAAGTACAGTATCCAGCCTGCTAGTCCTTGCCAGAGACATCCAGACCTATGTGCCCTGTGATCATGTTTGGTGCTTCACAGCGAAAAGAAGGGCGTAAGCTCTCACAGATTAGCTAGACTTGCAGCCGGCTGTCGGGCTAGTACAGTCAGCTCTTCCTTTGTCCTTCACATATCTGGCTTGTCAACTTGGATTTGTCACTTCATCTAAATGTACATCCTTTAACCCCCTTTGTGCCTGCAGCTCCTTGGGAGGGCTTTGCCGCCACTGGGAGGGGAGCCAGAGCTGCTGATGTAGGTGGGTGATGTCTGTCAGTTGAGGGGATGGATGCTTTATTTGCCTCGTGGAGTTAGAGCAAAGGGGCATGGAACAGAAGCAGAGCGGGGTGGGCAGAGGAGGAAGCCATCCATCCTGCTGGGCAAGGGCTTTCTGGTGAGACGTCATCATTTTGTAGCTGGGCAGAGCATTCCCAGAGTTTCAGCCTCTATGCATGTTCAGCTATGCAGAATCCTATTGCAAAGCCAGATAGAGTGGGCTTCTCCATACACCTGTCTCCATTTCTGCAATGTCCTTCATGTGCATCACCAAGCATTGATCATAGGACTGCCACAAAAATATCTGCCCAGACATGGTTAAAAAAAAAAAAAATCTTTTGGGTAAGGGTATGAATGGCCTTCTTTTACCCCACCTATTTAATAGCTTTTTTGCAAACAGGAAAACTTTGAGTGGTAATTGTATTCCCCTATCCAATTAATCATGGAAACTTCATACGGAAACTTTTTAGCTGCAGACTGCCTAATTGGCTGTCATCTGTGTTCAAAACACATATCGTAAACAAGCATCTGCTAATGCTTTAGTAGATTCCTTCAATCTAAGACCTGAGTGACACTATTTGTAAATATAAATAGTTGTGAAGCACACATACTTTTCTTTGGGGGACAGATTTCTGAAAAATCTGGAAAACCACAGTTCAGGGATTCATAAATGTAGCTCAAATTCCCAAATGTTTACTGTGGGAGCTGGCAATCTCCTGTCATTATCACATATCCTATCAGAAAAGAACAAACTGAAAATGACTCGTGTTTATGTTGACAATTAATAGCACCATTATTTTAGGGGAAGTTTTTCAAAAGCAGGCTTTTGAGCACTATAGTGTAAATGCCAATAAAAATAATCTACGCATAGAAATGCCATTGGTCCTAAATTTGAAGAAAGTGGGCGACGGTGGTCTAGTGTGGGTGCATGTAAGTAAATGCGCATTCATCCCTCGATAAAGGAAGGAGGAGCAGAGAGAAGAACAGAATCCTGAAGATTCATCCCAGCCACAACTCAGGATCCAACACAGCCGTAACTGGGAGGAATGTACTGTTCAGTTGTTCTTAAAACATCAGTGCATGAGTGATTCTGGAGGCCTGTGATCATGTGGGGAGCTTACTTTGATGGCGCCATGTTAATAAAAGTGAGTTGTAGGGACTGCGCCCCTAAGAGATCCCGCTTATCAGCCCTCGGATCCAACTGAAAGGCGATGTAGTTGAGAAATGCAGAGTAATTTGTATGTGGCACTTGGTTTTTATTTTCTTTATTTTTTTCTTAAGCACTGCAAAATTTGTTTAGAATATTAAACCATCCTTATGAGGCTTTTTTTTTTTTTTTTGCAACTATGACATGAATTGAGGGATTTAAAAAAAAAATGGCTCTTGGAAAAGTAGGTATTGTCTATATTGTAGATGCTTAGTCACATTCATGCCAAAGTGTTTATAGCTTGAAATGGTTCTTCCACAACACACCGAAGAATGGAGTGCAAATAACTATTTTTTTTTTTTATGAGCTAACCAATTTGTGCATGTTCTAACCCATCTTGAAGGTGGGAAAAGAGGCAAGAAAGGGTAGAAAATTGATCTTTGGATAATTAGCTTTGAGTCGAAGTCCAGCTGATAGAAAGCTTCATGGGTTCTCATGAAATTTAATATGTGTTTGCTATAACATATTCAAATTTTTTTCAAAAAAGCAAGCAGAACCCTGCAAAGACTTACTACATTACTATTCAGCCTGCTTAGATATGGTAACATTAACAAGAATACACTTCAGCTCTGAAAATAAAGCAACCCAGGAAGCTTTTTTCTGTTCCCATGCTGGCCTATATACTTCAGTTACCAATTGGCTGTTAACCAAATTTTCCTTCTTTATATATATTTGTATTTTAATATGATAGTTGAAAAATTTAGTATCTTAGTAATTTTTAGCTGTTATTGTGGAAGACCTCCAATACAAGATAAGGTACCCTTGAACGTGTGGTTTTAATGATATGCCATGTTACTATCAATGGTGATTTTAATTTTGAATATTTTAAATTGATGAGAATGATTTGTAAACATGAAGTTGGTGTTGTATAAATTCTGTTGGTTATAGAATTTCTTTGATGATTATCCAAGTGTCATCCTGGGGCAGAAGTCAGAAAAATCAAATCTGCAACCATCATTATTTTAGAGTTCTAAAATGTGAACCTACATCATAAATGGGCATTAACATTCTAAATCACCTGGTTTGGAGAATGTGTTAGCAGCATAGCTATGTTCAACTAAGGAAATGGCTAAATACCAGAAATTTCAAGAGCCTTGGAACAGATTTACAGGGGAACTCTATATGTATGTGTATATTTTATTAAACACCCATCTGCACTATCAGTGTTGCACTAATGTGGAATTTGAAAAACTATATTGCTGATACTGTATATCTGCACATCATTCCTGATTAGATTGTTTAAAAGACAATCTCAAAGGTCTGAGGTTTTAAAATAATTTGGTTGGTTTGAAAATATACAGTCATCTTGAAGGAGTCACTGTCATGCATGAAGTTGCTCAGAGTGGTCTTTATTCTCTTCTTGGTCAAGGTTAACAATTTCTAAATGATTGCAAATTCACTTAAATAATACATTTACAAAGCCATTTTACATGCATTAAACGAGGGCTACAACAATATTATGTTTTACAAATACTAGCACTTTTTTTTTTGCTGTTATGTACTTAGTGTTAGAGGGTCAAAATAATCTTTCTGCTTAGCATCTCTTAAACCATACCTGCAAATATAGCAGGATTATTACATTTACAGTACTTTAATACTTGTATAAACTATGCAGAAATTTTTAATAAAGTGTAATATATTTTATAAGCTAATAAGACTGAATGGGTAAAGGTTTTTAGCATGCATTAGTATACTTGCAAATACTGAAACATTTTGGTAATCTTTCTTACTAAAGATGTGAATGTTTAATGTTCCTTCTCTGTTTCTACTCTGTAGTCCAATGGGAATTCAGTAATGACATTTTGTCATGTCAAACTGTGAACATAAATTTGTACTGTACAGTCCTCATATACTATATACAGTATGCAATATATGTATTATATACTTGTTAATAAAACCATCAGAATATTAAATGTGATCATGTGATTACTATATATACAGTGATCACTAGGAACAGAACTTACTAGCAAAGTCACATGAAAGAGACCCTTACTTACAAATTTCAAAGTAAATCATCCTTTAATAAGCAATCATTAATGGAGGGAAAGAAAAGCAGATCTAACTGGGGGATGCACTATATGAGTTAACCTTAAAGCTGCGTCCCTGGTCTTCTGACAAGAAATTTTCTAAGTACAAACCATAAACGTAGACAAGCCAGCATGAACCTACAAACTCCCCTAGTGCATTCTTGGAATATTTTATTATGACCCTGCTGCTGCTGAGTCGCTTTAGTCGTGTCTGTCTCTGTCCAACCCCATAGACGGCAGTCCACCAGGCTTCTTTGTCCCAGGGATTCCCCAGGCAAGAACACTGGAGTGGGTTGCCATTTCCTTCTCCCTATTATGACCCTAACTACCTCCAAAAAGAATTTTCCGTTTCATGTGTGTAATAACTTTAAACTTTTTAGTAAAAGATCAAAATTCATAACTTGGACAGTGGGGAGTCAGGAATTATATCTGGATGAACATGATTTCTTTAAACCTTCAATAAGCCATGTCCGTGGACACTGCTGTGTCTTTGTCATTTAAAGTTTCTAAGACAAAATGTCTTGCCCTCTCAGAATCCCTAAATTTAACTGAAGCTGGCTTTTTAGCTCTCTCAACAGATTCCTCCAGCAAACTTCATCTTAGCATAACACAAAATAATGTCTGACTGGTGCTGGTCACAAGACAACTTCACCGGTTGGATGGGTGAAGGAAGATGGGGAGAGGCTGAATTCAGTCTTCGAGTACTCTCCATCAGCCTACTCCAGGGAACTTCTCTGGTTTTATATTGTGATAGTTGGCTGCAAGCTCTAAAAGTATTTTATGTGTCTATTGCATTCTAATGGAATGTCACCTTGAATTAGTCCAAATGATTGGTTGCAGTCCTCCACTACATATGGGTGAGATGATACTACCTGGTGAGTTGAAAATGCAACCTAGCCATCTAAGAAAATACTTTGTTAAAGCTGGATTCTGCCTGAGTGAGTGATCAGAATGATGACAAATACAGGTTTTATGAGAAACCAAATTCCTTGAGAAATGGTTGAACAAATTAAGATGTTCAGCACACACACACCAAATACATAACCATTGTCCAATATTTTATATGCTGTAAGGTTGAAGACCAGGAGCTGACTGTGGCTAAGATCATGAACTCCTTATTGCCAAATTCAGACTTAAACTGAAGAAAGTAGGGAAAACCACTAGACCATTCAGGTATGACCTAAATCAAATCCCTTATGACTATACAGTGGAAGTGAGAAATAGATTTAAGGGACTAGATCTGATAGACAGAGAGCCTGATTAACTATGGACAGAGGTTCGTGACATTGTACAGGAGACAGGGATCAAGACCATCCCCAAGGAAAAGAAGTGCGAAAAGGCAAAATGGTTGTCTGAGGAGGCATTACAAATAGCTGTGAAAAGAAGAAGCAAAAAGCAAAGGAGAAAAGGAAAGATATTCCCATTTGAATGCACAGTTCCAAAGAATAGCCAGGAGAGATAAGAAAGCCTTCCTCAGCGATCAATGCAAAGAAATAGAGGAAAACAACAGAATGGGAAAGACTAGAGATCTCATCAAGAAAATTAGAGATATCAAGGGAACATTTCAGGCAAAGATGGGTTTGATAAAGGACCGAAATGGTATGGACCTAACAGAAGCAAAAGATATTAAGAAGAGGTGGCAAGAATACACAGAAGAACTGTACAAAAAGATCTTCATGACCCAAATAATCACAATGGTGTGATCACTGACCTAGAGCCAGACATCCTGGAATGTGAAGTCAAGTGGGACTTAGGAAGCACCACTACGAACAAAGCTAGTGGAGGTGATGGAATTCCAGTTGAGCTATTTCAAATCCTGAAAGATGATGCTGTGAAAGTGCTGCACTCAACATGCCGGCACATTTGGAAAACTCAGCAGTGGCCACAGGACTGGAAAAGGTCAGTTTTCATTCCAGTCCCAAAGGAAGGCAATGCCAAAGAATGCTCAAACTACCGCACAATTGCACTCATCTCACACACTAGTAAAGTAATGCTCAAAATTCTCCAAGCCAGGCTTCAGCAATACGTGAACCATGAACTTCCAGATGTTCAAGCTGGTTTTAGAAAAGGCCGAGGAACCAGAGATCAAATTGCCAATATCCGCTGGATCATCAAAAAAGCAAGAGAGTTCCAGAAAAACATCTATTTCTGCTTTATTGACTATGCCAAAGCCTTTGACTGTGTGGATCACCACAAACTGTGGAAAATTCTGAAAGAGATGGGGATACCAGACCACCTGACCTGCCTCTTGAGAAACCTGTATGCAGGTCAGGAAGCAACAGTTAGAACTGGACATGGAACAACAGACTGGTTCCAAATAGCAAAAGGAGTACATCAAGGCTGTATATTGTCACCCTGCTTATTTAACTTATATGCAGAGTACATCATGAGAAACGCCGGGCTGGAGGAAGCACAAGCTGGAATCAAGATTGCCGAGAGAAATATCAATAACCTCAGATATGCAGATGACACCACCCTTATGGCAGAGAGTGAAGAGGAACTAAAAAACCTCTTGATGAAAGTGAAAGAGGAGAGTGAAAAAGTTGGCTTAAAGCTTAACATTCAGAAAACGAAGATCATGGCATCTGGTCCCATCACCTCATGGGAAATAGATGGGGAGACAGTGGAAACAGTGTCAGACTTTATTTTTGGGGGCTCCAAAATCACTGCAGATGGTGATTGCAGCCATGAAATTAAAAGACGCTTACTCCTTGGAAGGAAAATTATGACCAACCTAGATAGAATATTTAAAAGCAGAGACATTACTTTGCCAACAAAGGTCCATCTGGTCAAGGCTATGGTTTTTCCAGTGGTCATGTATGGATGTGAGAGTTGGACTGTGAAGAAAGCTGAGGACCGAAAAATTGATGCTTTTGAACTGTGGTGTTGGAAAAGACTCTTGAGAGTCCCTTGGACTGCAAGGAGATCCAACCAGTCCATCCTAAAGGAGATCAGTCCTGGGTGTTCATTGGAAGGACTGATGCTGAAGCTGAAACTCCAGTACTTTGGCCACCTCATGCGAAGAGCTGACTCATTGGAAAAGACCCTGATGCTGGGAGGGATTGGGGGCAGGAGGAGAAGGGGACGACAGAGGATGAGATGGCTGGATGGCATCACCAACTCGATGGGCATGAATTTGAGTAAACTGCGGGAGTTGGTGATGGACAGGGGGGCCTGGCGTGCTGCGATTCATGGGGTCACAAAGAGTCCGACACACTGAGCGACTGAACTGAACTGTAAGGTTGGAGAAGAGATTAGAAGCCTTGCTGGGGGCAAGTTATCAAGTCTAGTATGCCTTCAAGGAAAGAAGTGGCTCTGTTAAGGGAAGGATGGGTTCAGGAAAATAGACTAGGTGGCTCAGTGGGTAAAGAATCTGCCTGCAATGCAAGAGATGCAGGAGAAGTGGTTTCGATCCCTGGGTTGGGAAGATCCCCTGGACAAGTAAATGACAAGCCATTCCAGTATTCTTGCCTTGAACAGTATCCTCCCACAGAGGAGCTTGGCAGGCTATAGTCAAAGGATCTCAAAGAGTCGGACAAATCTGAAGCTGCTGAGCAGGCCCACATGCATAGGTGTCTGAGTTGAACGAACAGACCAAAGTACACACAAAACAATAAACTGCCTTTCAAGGGTACATTTATTTTCTTGTTATTCAGTGGCTCAGTCGTGTCTGACTCTTTACAACCCATGGACCGTGGCAACGAGGCTTCCCTGTCATTAATTGTCTCCCGGAGTTTGCTCAAACTCGTGTCCATTGACTCAGTGATGCCATCCAACCATCTAATCCTCTGTCGCCCTCTTCTGCCCTCCATCTTTCCCAGAATCAGCATCTTTTCCAGTGAGTTGGCTCTTTGCATCAAGTGGCCAAAGGTATTGAAGCTTCGACTTCAGCATCAGTCCTCCTAATGAATATTCAGGATTGATTTCCTTTAGGTTTGACATTTATTTTAAGATATATAAACTGTACCTGTTACCACTTCCTATTCTCTGAGCCGATAACAGACGTGGTGGCTAGGATGAGACTGCATGTGCAGAGTGTGATCCCCAAATTAAAATGATGCATGCGGTCATTAGAATTCTTTTTAAGCTTATTCTTTTCCTGTGGGGAATAAGTTCTCACCAAATAGTTCTCACCAAATCTAGACATACTTACTGCTTTGAGTTCTGTTTGCTCTGTCCTGGTTTTGCATTCCCTGTGGTTGTCCTGAGTGATATGGGTTATGGATAGAAGACAGAAACTGGATCTGCAGGTTCCTAGACCGTATCTCTCTTTCACACTGAGCATATCCAGCGTTTCTTCCTTCTCAAGACTCAGTGTATTAGTCATGGTTCTCTGGAGAAACAGAAACAATAAGACATATAGAAATGTAAGTGTAGATATAAAGAGATTGTCAGTGTTAAATTGGAGGCTGAGGAGTCCCATGATCTGCTATTTACAAGCTGGAGACCCAGGGAAACCAATGATTAATTCTAGTCCAAAAGCCCCATAACCAGTTTAGCCAAAGGTGTAAATCCTAGTCCGGGGGCAGGAGAAGACCAGTGTCACAGCTCATAAAGACAGGAAGCAAAAGAAGCAAATTCCTCCTTCATATACCTCTTTGTTTGCTGCAAGCCCTCAATTGGATGAAAGTGAAAGTGGAGTCACTCAGTCGTGTCCGACTCTTTGCGACCCCACAGACTGACTATAGCCTACCAGGCTCCTCTGTCCATGGGATTTTCCAGGTCAGAATACTGGAGTGGGTTGCCATTTCCTTCTCCAGGAGATCTTCCCGACCCCGGGATTGAACCCAGGTCTCCTGCATTGTAGGCAGATGCCCACCCAAATTAGGGAGAAAATCTGCTTTACTGAGTGCACAGATTCAAATGCTAATCTCATCAAAAAACTCCCTCACAGACACACCCAGAAACACTGTTTAATCTAATCTCTCTACAGCCCAGTCGGGGAAAGACCCTGATGCTGGGAAAGATTGAGGGCAGGAGGAAAAGGGGGCAACAGAGGATGAGATGTTTGGAGGGGATCATCGACTCCGTGCACATGAGTTTGAGCAAACTTCCAGAGATAGTGAAGGACAGGGAAGCCTGGCGTGCTGCAGTCCATGGGGTTGCAAAGAGACATGAGCGACTGAATGACAACTACAATCCCGTCAAGGTGACATAAAATTCACTGTCACACTCAGGAACTTCATCAGCCCAAGGACTGGGCTTCTAAAGAGCTCTGTGTGGTAGAGGAGGCCTTTGAAGACGTTTTGCTAATATTTTCTCCCAGCTTGTGGCTTGTCTTTCCATTCTCTCAACAGTATCTTTTGAATAGTGATGTGTTTAAAACTGATGAAGCTTAGTTGATCTATTTTTTTCTTTTATGGGTTATATTTTTTATGTCCTAAAAAGTCTTTGCCTAAGCCAAGATTACAAAGTTTTTTTTTCTTATTTTTTCTTGTAGAGGTTTTATAGTTTCAGGTTTTACATATGATCCATTTGGGGTTAATTTATGTATATAATGTATGATTCAAGATCAAAATTTTAATATACATGTCCAATTGTTCCAGCATTATTTTTTTAAAGACCATTTTTTCTTCATTAAATTGCCATTGCATCTTTGTCAAAAAAATCAATTAACTATATATATGCATGGGTCAATCTCTGGATTTTGTATTTCATTAATCTATGTGTCCATCCTTTCACCAATATCACACAATTTTGATTACAGTAGCTGAAACCAAAATCTACATAAATCCATGAACATGAGTAAATGCAAAATGCAAAACACTTTTTTAGAAGAACATACCCTTAACCCATGACACAGAGAAAGCCCTACTTATTTAAGTCCCTAAGTCAAACTAGCAAACACTACAAGCAAGAGTCAGCAGTCACTGCAAACAATACAACAGAAGAAAGTCATATGGTGGAATTGTCAGAAAGAATATAAAAATAAGTACATTTACAGACTTAATAGGATTAATCAAAGCCCTGAGAAAAGAGTGTCTGGTTCAGGTCAATGTGAATAAATGCATCCCACTCTATTCCTCCTGCTAATTACAACCAAGAACTCTAGAGTAAAACATAAAAGCGACTATAAGTAGACTCTAAAAGGTGATGAGAAGATGGTAAACCAGCTGGAGAACTTAGGACTTAAGGGACCATCCAGCAGTAAGTTTCTTGAGTAGTTTTTTGTTTATTTGTTTAATATCCTGTCATATATCCTGGGACCTAGAGCAACCCAGGACCTGGAACCACTCTCAGGTACCAACCAGAAAACAAAACAGAAAACAACTCCTTCTTAACCAAAGACCAAGAGGATGACTGCAGGATGGAACATTTTTTACTCTAACAGACCTAATCCAGGCAAATACCGTACGTGGTGCAACCCCGCCCCGCCCCCCAACCCCGTTACCCACCATCACCATCCCTACTCTGCACAAAATGAAGGTCAAGCAAGAAGTGGCTCCCCTTCGCTTTCTGAGAGACAGTGGGGAGCTGTCGAGGCTCCCTGCCCTGCATTAAATAAACACACACAGAAGCAGCACTTCTACCACTAAGCTCGCTGCTGAGAGGCTGTGGGGTATTGCCCTGTTGACAGTATTCACCCTGCACTAGGCCAGGAGGCAACATCCCCTCCCCCTCCCAGCTAGAGAGTCAGGAAAGGATTATGGAAAGGAGGGAGCAGAAGAAAGAGACCTTTTAATCTAAGCCCCAGGCTCATCTCTGAGTGGCTCAAGCATTAAACTGACCAGAATCAACACCTCAAAATCTTTGAGAACTGAACCTCAGTGTGGAATACCACCCAGGTTTCAGGCTGGCCTCTCAGTAGTACACAGTGGGGCAGACCAGAATAGTGCTGCAAAAGTTTAAAAGTTAAATTAACATTCAAACCACAGCCCACAAAAGTGGGCCAGGATGTGTGTTCTAAATCTAAATGGGTTGACTGCTTGCTAAAATAGAAAATTTAAAGAGGAACAAGAGTCTCATAACATAATACACAGAATTTCTAAAATACAGTCCAAAATTACTTGGTATAGTAAAAGCCAGGACACTCTCATCTTGTGTGAGAAAAGAAATCAACAGATACTAAGGCCCAAAGATGGAAGTGTTGGAATTGTCTGATGAAGATTTTTAAGGAAGTTTCATTAAAATTCTCAAAAAAGCAATTATGAACATTCTGGAAACAAGCAGAACACTAGAAAATCTCAGGAAAGAAAAAGAAGATATAAAAAAAAAAATCAAATGGAAATTTAGAACTGAGAAATAAAATATTCAAAATAAAAATATTCACTGAATAAGCTCAATTACAAAGATCACAGAGGAAAGAGAAAATTTAACACGTGCATGTCAGTCACTCAGTCCTGTCTTTGCAACCCCATGGACTGTAGCCCGCCAGGTTCCTCTGTCCATGGAATTCTCCAGGCAAGAATACAGAATGGGTTGCCATTCCCTTCTTCAAGCGATCTTCCCAATCCAGGAATCAAACACAGGTTTCCTTTTAGTGTAAAAGCTCCCCCAATTTGTTGCAAGACAAAAAGAAATGAAAAAAAAAAAAAGCAAACTCCAGATTCAAGTAGCTGATTAAATTTGAAAAACAATAAACCCAAAGAAATCCCCACCTAGACACATCATAATCAGACTGCTGAGATAAAAGGGGGAAAACCAACAAAACAAAACAAAAAACCCAGGATTAGACATAACATGGATGAGACATGATACAGAATTTTTACATTGACAACTAGATAGATAATAAATACTAGAATTGTAAATGGTTTTCCTGATGAAAACATTTAATAATAGTTCGTGTAATTTCTAAAAATTAAATGAAACTTCTCCACCTGCCCGTCTGCCCAATCCTGTTTCCCACATTCTCATGCAGGGCCCATTCTCTATTACTATTGCAGGTTCTGTTCCCCCACTAAACCACCTATGTGCAGATCTCTATCTTGGAGTGTATTTCCCAGGAGCCTAACCCAGCTATGTGCAGCTATGGCCTGATGGCAGAAAGAAACATTGGTCTTCTGTCTTCACTTTCAGATGGTGATGTAGTGAGACAAGCAAATGGCGAGCTTGCTGGTAGATACCGTTAAATGTACTCCTGTCTTAAATGTAACTTAATTTAAATAGCTTTGTTTTTTTAGTATTTATTCATTTGTCTGCATCGGGGCTTCGTTATGGCACACCAGGTCTTCACTGTAGAAGATCTTCACATGGAATGTGTTGTTGTGGTGCGGAGACTCTAATTGTGGAGCACTCGCTCAGTAGTTGTGGCCCCAAAGCTGTCTAGTTGTAACACACGCACTCTGGCGTGCGTGGGCTTCAGGAGTTGTGGTCTGCAGGCTTAGTTGCTTACTCCTCAGCATGTGGGATCTTTGCTCCCTCACCAGGAATTGAATCTGCACCCTCCTGAATTGCGGGGAGGATTCTTAACCACTGGACCACCAGGGATGTTCTAGCTTTGATTTTTAATTTTAGATACTTAAGTATTTGATGTCTCTTCATTTTGTATTCTTGTCCCAGGTGCCACAAATATTTGGAGTAGGCCTTCTCATCCCTCTTTATTTCTGTTATATTTTTTAGTTTCTGTCCTAGAGGAACACCATTGGTTTTATAAAAAAATGATCTTGTATCTGGAAAACAAGGTGAATTTTCTTATTTTTCTATTCCTTTTCTGATGATACTACTGTTTTGTTTTTTTTTAGTAAAGATAAGTATAATAACTGTAGTAATAACTATTAGTTTTCTCCTTCAATCCTCATAGCTCATATGCTTTTCTCCTTTTACAATGTTGGCTAAATTTTGCAATATCATGGTAGGTAGTAGTGGCACCCTGTGGCATCCCATTTATTGTTATCTTCAAGGAAATACATCAAAATTTGTTCAATGAGCATGATTTCTGTTGTAAGATTTTTAGTATACTCGCCTTTATCTAGGCACAGAGGGTCCTTTCTTCTTCTGGTTTTCTGAGCATTTTTTATGTAAATAGGTGTTAAACTTCAACAAATGTTCTTCCTTCATCTGTTTAGATATGCTTATGGATTTTCTCCTTTAGACGATTAACATGGTAACTTACAGTGAAGGATTTCTTTGATGTGAAACCATTTCTCATGTAAAGCTTGCTTGTGCACAGGGTATACAAATACACATATTTTAATAAAATGTAAAATGTGTTTACATCTGTGACAATAAGTGAAATGATCCTACAATTGCTTAAGGTTTCATTTGCTTCCTAAACTGTGTAGAAATAAACAAAGACCAATCAGATGAGAATAGACAGGGCTAATATTCAGAGCTTGCTGAAGCAAGAGAGTCAGCCACCATCACTTGCATTTGGGAAAAGACTCAAAGGCAGGCAGAAGAGGGGGAAAGCCTTAGTGAAAAAGATGAAAGGCTGAAGGTTTGCCCTGCTTGGAGTTCGTTGACATGGGGAGGCTGTAGAAGGGCTAATGAGTGGGCCCTTCTGTGTGATGGGTTAGGGGTACACATTTGGCTTTCTCCTATTGGTCCTAAATTGGAAATAGGGACAAAAATTAGAGAAGCTGTTAGTTATTAATCAAGTCCTGGCTTATTCAGGGCTGATGATTGCAAAAGTTATTGTTGGTTTCCTGGACTGTTTGCTAGAGACAGTGGTCTAACTTTCTACAAGTCTGACTTGGAGATAGTCAGTTAGCTTCCTAGGCTGGTTACCATAGATTGTGGACTAGCTTCCTGGGCCAATTATTGCCTATTTTGGGTCCGAGTTCTATTTTTGTATATGATCTGGTCATCATCTGTTTGTATATTTAGACCCTTCACTGACTTTGGCAGCTTTCCCTCCTTTAAAATTTTCTGGAACAACTTATAGAAGATAGAGATTCTTGAAAGTTTGGGAAAATTCCTCTGAGAAACTACCCAGGCCAAATCCTGGACAGTGGAGGTCTTCGTTTTCAATAGTCATTAAATAACCAAATAACCATTACACTATTTAAATTATCTGTTCTTCCACCAATTTTTGCCTTTCTTACTTTCCCGAAAACATATCTGCTTCATCTAATTTATCATATTTACTTGAAATAGTTCATCATGGTAGCATTTCACAATCATTTTAATCTCCATAATCCTACTTTTTATGTATTTCTGTCTTTTTTTTTTCTTTCCTTGATCAACCTTGCCAGAAGTCTATCATTCCAATTTTTCAAACAGCCAAATATGTTTAGCTAATTAATCTTCTGGGAGGCTTGTGTTAGTTTGGTTAGTATCTGATTCCATTAGTTTCTTTGTTACTTCCTTCCTTATTGTTGGGTTTGCATTGTTGCTATTTTTTAACTTCTTGAGAAAATTGCCTAACATTTGTTTTCAGCTTCCCTTGTTTATTTTTTCAATGTATTGTTAAAGTTACGAATTTCTTTCTGTTTGCTTTAAATGGGTTTCCTAAGTTTTGGCACAAAGACAGGGTAAGCCACAAAATGTAATGCATGCATCATCAGGCCCATCTGAGGGGTGAGTGGAGGCTCTCGGGATGAAGATTGTTATCTTCCTTTTAAATACCTAGAAGACATGGACATGCCCTTGGGTACTAGTAGGTGTAAACACACAAAAAGTCAAGAGATCTGTGCCCCCAACTCTTTTGTGTGTGTTGGGGCGGGGTGGGGAGGTGGTTTATTGAATTTGTTACAATGTTGCTTCTATTTTATGTTTTGGTTTTTTGGCGGCAAGGGATACGGGTTTAGCTCCCCCATCAGGGATTGAATCCCCACCCCGTGCATTGGAAGGCAAAGTGTTAACCATTGGACCACCAGGGAAGTCCCAGTGTTTTAAGATTCTTGATATTGGTTTGTATTTTCCATGGTGGAAAATCTCCTTTAAAGAGCAGGACAAGCCTAATGTTACTGAAGGATTCTGGAGCCATTTTATATACATATATGTGTGTGTGCGCGCACGCGCGTGTGTGTGTGCTGTTAATATACAGTCTTCTACACACACACAAGTTCAATTTCAAGAGCACATTTGTAAGTCCAATTTGTTCATAAATCCAACAAAGTTAGCATAGTGACCCAACAGACATAACTGACTGCATAGTGACTTCGCACACATGTAGTATTATACTGTAATCTATTTGTAATACTTTTCCCACAAATAATAGGTTAAAAACAAATATGAAAATAAAGAAAACAGTACCTTGAAAAGTACAGTAGTACAGTACAACAACTGGCATACAGGGGCTAGCGTTGACTGAGCAGCAAGAGGACTTACTCACTGGAGGAGGGAGAAGAGGTGGCCGGTGGCAGAGCTGAAGGATCGTCAGTAACAAGAGATGGAGGGGCAAACTACAATTTCACTCACGCCTGACACTGATGGCGCAAGTTCTGGTTCCTTGCTGGATTCAATTCTATCCACCCTTTGAAAAAACGATCCAGTGATATCTGCCTAGTAGCTCTTTCTTTCTCATCATAGATGACACAGTAGCCCTGGGTTGCATTCTAAATGGCTGCTGCAACCCTCATGTACCATTCTAGGCTTGGGTCTTATGCCTCAAAAACTAGTAAGAGAAAGTGAAGTTGCTCAGTCGTGTCCAACTCTTTGCAACCCCATGGGCTATATAACCTGCCAGGCTCCTCTGTCCATGAGATTTTCCAGGCAAGAATACTGGAGTGGGTTGCCATTTCCTTTTCCACAAAAACTAATAATGCCTCCTCAAGTAAAGAAAATCCCCTTGCCATTTCCTGCATCCCGAATCTCTTTGGTTCTCTAGTTACTCTTCTTCCTCTTGTTGCTCTTCATCCTTCCTCTGGACCTCCAATTCCATCAGGTCCTCATCAGTAAGTTCCACACAAGCACTTGTAGAGAACACACACGCATGACGATGTACGCCAGTCACAGGAACTGACTTGCATGATTGGACATGCAAACACCCATGCTCATCTTTGAAAGTTGGCAACTTGAAGGTTTATATGTAGGAGACTTACCTATAAACATTAGGAACATATGTATATATGAAGGCTGCTTTTGGTTCCCATTAGAATTCACCATTGGACCCATGCACCTGATACATAAGAAAGATAATAACCCACATAAGAAAGATAATAACACACATTAAGAGGTTTGGTGTTTTTTTGTTTGTTTGTTTCTGTTTATTTGTTTTGGCCATTTCACATGTCTTACGGGATCTCAGTTCCCTGACCACGGATTGGACCTAGGCCACAGCTGTGAAAACCTGGAATACCAACCACTAGGCCACCATGGACCTCTCGAGAGGTGAAAAGCTATTTAGAAAATGATTAGAAAAAACTGGAACACTAGTCAGAGAAAAATAAGCTAGATTTTCTACTTATATTAAAAAAAACAAATGTCTGATGTAAAAGAAAAAAACTAAATGCTAACAGGAAAATGTAGGAGACCATCATCGTGAGCTCCAGGTAGGGAGAGTTTATGAACGAGACTGGAAATATATAAACCATATGGCAAAATTTTAGTGGATTTCACTGTACCAAAATTCATTTCTTTCAACAAAGTTAGCAATAGTTAACAGAACAGAAACAGATACTTCTAGTGTCTATATAAAAACTGTACAAAAAACATATAAACCATTATTGATAGACCTCAAAATCAGTGTTGAGTGAGAAAAGTAGGAAGCAATATTAATGTTGCATGCCATCCATATGGGGCTTCCCAGGTGGCACTAGTGGTAAAGAAGTTGCCTGCTAATGCAGGAGACATAAAAGATTCAGGGTCAATCACTGGGGTCAGGAAGATCCCCTGGAGGAGGGCATGGCAGCCCACTCCAGTAGTCTTGTCTGGAGAATCCCATGGACAGAGGAGCCTAGCAGGCTACAATCCACAGGGCCGCACAGAGTCAGACGCGACTGAAGCATATCAGCATTCATGCATGCCATCCATAGAAATAGATGCACATATGTACACAAAACAAAATGACATGTTTTGTAAGAATATAGGCATATTTAAAGTCAGGACTTAAAGTATGTATATTGGATGGAGAGGAATGACAGTAGAAAGTAAGGGAGAAAAGGGAGGGAAGAAAGAAAGACAACCTACACTTCAGCTCAGAGCACTAGTCTAAACATGAGTACTCAATTCTATGCAAGAAAAAATTAGACTAAAAAATGTTCGTCAAACATTTAGTCTAGCAACTCATGGACCAGTCATTAGCTCCCTCCCCAGCACCACCTCAAAGACTCACATAAGTTTACTGTACAAGACTAGGTTTACTGTACATATTTTTTTCAATGAGCAGAATCATTCAACCTTCCTAATCAGAACTTTCTTTTTATTACAAATAACAGTAAGGAAATAGTTGAACTGAGTGTTCAAAATGAGAGGAATCCTCTGGCTCATTTCTTTTAAAGGCTTCCCTTCCCTATTAAAATATGGAGTGAAACAATTGGTTGCATTTGAGCTTTTAATTAGACCAAACTTAATATGCCTACAAGTATTTTGCCTGCCAGGCATTGCAAAGATCTTTGCTGCTGATTTTACAAGAATTTAAGACATGGGAAGACACGTTGGCTGGGATTAAATAAGAGATTATCTTGGCAAGTGAGAATGACAAAAAAGTCAGGGAGAAATACAACCTTATTGGAAGGGGTGGGGAGAGAGGGATGGGCTGGCAGCCATATGGAAAATGAGTCTCAGAAATGCAGTGTAATTGACTCAAGAGTAGATATAGTTTTGTAGATGTATATATATATATATATATATATATATATATATATATATTTGAGAGGGGAGAGGCTTAAAAAAATAAAACTATGAACACAAATACAAAATTTAAAAATATGATATCAGTTATGATTGTGAACATTTATTTCAAATGAGAAAAGAAATCTGAGTAAACTTTAAAGGCTCATAGATATGTTAAACATTACAAAATCTCTAACAATATCATACTGTGTCTTCACAAACCATCTTGGCCATTTCAGCAATGCTTGCTTTTCTACATTTTTTTGGCTGCATAGCTTTTTTCTATGATAATAATTTCATAGCTTTTTATACAGAGAGTGAGAACAGAAAGGCAAGTCAGTCTTTCCTCTAGTATGGTTGATTAAAATTAGATTTTTATTATTAATTATTGGATGTATGTATGACTTCACACACAAATATATATGCTTTTGTAAGAATGTTACAGGTTTGTGCCTTATAAATACAGAAATTCTGAAAAACATCTATTTCACGTGATGCCAGCAAAAAGAAAAGGCGTGTGATGCTTCACTTAGAATGATACTCATTGCATTACTTAGTAGATTCTTGATGGGAAAGAACTTTTGTTTGGATCATGTATTGAGGAGAACTGAGTCCCGTGCCTGGGATTCTGCACACCTGGTGCTTGGGAGCATTTCCCCTGGGTTAGCTTCTGACCCTGTACATTTCAAACCTCACTTCTCTTCCACTGGCACATCTGGGCCAGACGCTGCAAGATCTTCTTATTGCTCCACAACCTCTGGCCCTGCAGCTGCATGTAGCCAACAGTTTGAGCCAGCCCTGTGGGCGATAAAAATATTCCTGGATGTTATTCCCACATTGGCAACAATGCAGCACAGAAGTAACAACAACAACAACAAAAAAAAACAGGAATACATCCTTCTAAGCCCCAAAAATGAAATTCCTCAGTTAGTAGTCCTTTCAGCAAATCCCCAAAGTATCCAAAGGTGCTCTTATCCCACAACCCAAGTCGAAGTCATGAAGGAAGCAGACAGCTGTCTTCAACCTTAGTTGAAGTATTATACTTCTGCAAATATCACAAGAGCAAATGTTGAGGGAGCAGGACACTGGTGCCCACTTTCCCCCCATCACAACCCACCCCAGACTTGCAAAAGCCCATGCTAGTAAAGCCCTGGAAACTTCCTTGGCTTCTCAGCAAACCCACCTGGGACTCTATAGGGCTACAAACCTGGCTGACAGTCCCGCTCAGCGGCAGACCTGGTTAGAAAATACCGACTCGAAGGCCTCTCACGAGTGGAAAGGGGAGTGGTGTCTTTGTAAGCCAAGTGGGGCGGGGTGAAGTCGGCTAGGAGATGGGAGCGGGGAGAGGACAGAAGCACTCCCTGCGCCCTCATTATCTCATCTTAAATAAATGAGAAAAAAAAAAAAAATCACCTTGGGGCTGGTCCCAGCAACCAATGAGCCACTTATCATCTTTTAAAGTCTCCTGGTTTTTCAAGAAATGGTGACCAGGACCAGCGTCTTCAAACTGCTATCACTGACTTTCTGCCACAAACCGACTTCTCCTTTCACTCTCTTTTTGACCCTTTTCATTTATTCATTTTCAAAAACTTATTTTATTGAAGTATAGTTGATTTAAAATGGGTTAATTTCTATTGTACAGCAAAGTGATTCAGTTACACGTATATATTCTTTTTCACATTCTTTTCCCCTATGATTTCTCACAGGGTACTGAATACAGCTCCCCGTGCTGTAGAACCTTGCTGTTTACCCATCCTATACATAACGGTTTGCATCTGCTAATCCCAGACTCCCAATCCATCCCTCTCTCATGCTGGCAGCCACAAGTCCATCCCCCACATATTTAGACCATTTTTAAATAAGCCACTTGCTCCTTGGAAGGAAAGTTATGACCAACCTGGATAGCATATTACAAAGCAGAGACATGACTTTGCCAACAAAGGTCCGTCTCGTCAAGGCTATGGTTTTTTCCAGTGGTCATGTGTGGATGTAAGAGTTGGACTGTGAAGAAAGCTGAGCACCGAAAAATTGATGCTTTTGAACTG
This sequence comes from Dama dama, assembly GCF_033118175.1. Lineage (NCBI taxonomy): Eukaryota > Metazoa > Chordata > Mammalia > Artiodactyla > Cervidae > Dama > Dama dama. The sequence continues at coordinate 62,172,169 of NC_083697.1, forward strand.
TGGTGTTGGAGAAGACTCTTGAGAGTCCCTTGGACTGCAAGGAGATCCAACCAGTCCATCCTAAAGGAGATCAGTCCTGGGTGTTCATTGGAAGGACTGATGCTGAAACTGAAACTCCAATACTTTGGCCACCTCATGCGAAGAGTTGACTCATTGGAAAAGGCCCTGATGCTGGGAGGGATTGGGGGCAGGAGGAGAAGGGGACAACAGAGGATGAGATGGCTGGATGGCATCACTGACTCAATGGACATGAGTTTGAGTAAACTGCGGGAGTTGGTGATGGACAGGGGGGCCTGGAGTGCTGCGATTCATGGGGTCGCAAAGAGTCGGACACGACTGAGCGACTGAACTGAACTGAACTGAACTGAACTGAACTAAGCCACAACACACACGTACACGCTTTGCATTTTCCTCTAAGTTCCTGCCACGCAGGCAAAGCATCAAGTCAGGAACTGAATCTATCGATTGGAATCTCGGACTGGCCACTTGGAAACTGGAAACCTTTGGTCTCCTTCCTGTTATAAAACCTCCACACATCTCCCAGACAGTTGAGGAAGGAGAGCACGTCAATGCCAGCCACCTACAGTATATAGGAAGGAAGCTCCTTAAAACCTAAGGATGGTTTTCCTTCTTTAAAAAGAAAAAAAAAGATGCCTTTATTTCTGCACTGCTGGAGGGTAAGAGACTTGATATGCATAACTATGACCTTGAATTCCCATTTAAATCATCAAAAAACAACTGAGAAAGGACATGACAGTTAAAGTCATGTGACGTCCACTTCCATTTAGGACAGAGTAGCCTACAGGAGACCAAAGCTTCTGCCAGGAGAAACTGGAAAATCTAGCTATGATTTTTTTTTTTTTAATCATTCAACAGTGTCAGAGGGCTGAATGAAGTAATAAGTCTTGGGCAGTGCTGATTCTGGAGACGGAACTGCAGGCTAATTGGCAGCCACTCTACCCAGGGGCCCCTCATCCCACGAGCTTCAGAGAAAGAGTCACTTCCTCGGAGGAGGAGGACTCTGTCTTAAAAGCAGCTCTTCTCCACTTTATTCTCCTCCAAGGGGTCTCCCAGCGTTCACTGCAATTTGTAAGCAAATGTGGATTTAGTTGTGCTTTTATCTGTTTCTCCCTTTAGACTATGAATTTCTTGCAGGCAGTTTTGCCTATCTTGAAAAAGTGAAGTCACTCAGTTGTGTCCAACTCTTTGAGACCCCATGGACTATAGCCTACCAGGTTCCTCCGTCCCTGGGATTTTTCCAGGCAAGGGTACTGGAGTGCATTGCCATTTCCTTCTCCAGAGGATCTTCCCAAACCAGGGATCAAACCCAGGTTTCCCGCATTGTAGGCAGACGCTTTACTGTCTGAGGCACCAGGGAAGCCTTGCCTATCTTGTTCCCTGAGGTATTCCTAGCTCCCAACACAGCGCCTGGTTGGTGGTGGTTTAGTTGCTAAGTCATGTCCGACTCTTGTGATCCCATGGACTGTCGCCCACCAGGCTCCTCCGTCCATGGGATTCTCCAGGTGAGAATCCTGGAGTGGGTTGCCATTTCCTTCTCTAGAGGATCTTCCCAACCAGGAAACAGACCCCAGTCTCCTGCATTGCAGGCAGATTCTTTACCAACTGAGCTATCAGGGAAGCCCCGGTACATGGTAAATGTTGAGTTGAATGTATTGAATTCAACTGAGTAGAGCTGAGTTGAACTGAGTTGAACTGAAACAGTGAATACTTTCCGGCTCTTTCAGATCTTCTGGATTCCAGAGGGACTTTTCCCCAAAACCTGGAGGCCCTATTCTTAAACGACTTCATCAATAGGGTCAAATCTAAGATCCTTTCTGACTAGACCTGCATCCTCTGGGTCCTGCTGTAACATCTCGAGGGCTTGGAAATGGGCAGGGTTGGGAGTCTTGCCATCAATTTTCTGTTAGTAAAATCCCAGGCCGGGTCCAGGACAACACTGCTAAGGCCCCAGGCCTTCTCTCCCTGACCACACTCAGTCCTCGGACTCCAACAAGAGACGTCTAACAGGAGACTTCTCTGGTGGCCTGGCAGGCATTTTCTGTTTAGCTCAATCCATTTCCAAATCGATACAAAAGGCTGTAGGATCCTCAAGTCCGCCTTCTGGGCTCAGCACTCACCTGGAGATTCTACACCAGGCTCCATCCTCATTGGGCTCTGGGCTTCCCCTCACTCTACCGGGGCCCCGAAGTCCCCACCCTGACGGAGCAAGGATGCCGACAGGAAACACACTCTATGACACATACTCAAGTCCCCAGCTGGGGGATACTTTAAGTTGGCTTAGACAGTCTCAGAACTTAATTTTGGTGCATTTTATGTCCTTTTTAAAATTCCTTTCCAAGAATAAAGAACTGTGACTGAAGCCAAGGCAACTGAGTTCTACCCCTGGTTCTGCTGCTGTGTGTCCTTGTATTGTTATCGAAAGAGTATGTAGGATCTGGCTGCTCACTGCTCAAAAGCCAATAAACTGCCAGGCTGGTGGAAAGGCAAGTTTGCTTTATTTCAGATGCCAACAACTCAGGGAGAAGGGCAGACATCTGTCCAAAAGCCAACTCCCCCCAACCGGCAACTAGGGGGGCAAAAGTTTTCATAGACAGAAGGAGGGGGCCATATCTCAGCTCTGACAGTCATCTTCATATTGGTCATCAGTGGTCTGACCAGCATCATCTTGATTGTTTTAGGTACAGTTAATCTTCAGTTCCAGGGTCCACTTGTTCCCATTTTTCTGAGTCCAGTTCTCAGAACTGTAGCCGCTTATGTCGTGGGTACAGTGTGGTCATAATGTAGTTAACTTCTTCCACCTGGTGTTAGCCTCTATAAGACAGCTCCCAGGCTATGGCTCAGAGTATTATCTATAGCCCTTGAGAAAGAACCAAAGGTCCTTAACTAAGCTTAATGACTACGTTATTATTATGTGGTCTCCTTTGACTGTTTTCCTTTGTCTCCAAGTGTTCTCGTTTCTCTGATTAAACTTATTCTTTGACTAAAGTTTTCCACAGACAAGAGGCGGGCAGAGGACACGGTGGGGACAGACCACAGGGTCCTGACCTGTTTCATTATCATCAGTTCTTTGAGGGGACCCTGACCCATTCACTTTGGAGAGAATTTTATTTTCTTGGAGCACCTTGAGGCTTTCAGGCTCCAGGAAACGTGGGGCGGACATTTACATGAGACTAGGCTATAAACCCAATGCCACATAATTAAATCACAATGAGAGGCTTGCAGGCACTGTGTGCTACCCACCCAGGATCCAGTGACCGAGGAATCCAAACCACTCATGAGAGGACTATTTTGGTGCCTACAGAAGGACTACTAGTGCTGTGGGTAAGAGCAGGGGCCCCAATGCCACGTGGCCCTTCTCTGCTACCTGACCGGCTGTATAGGATGGTCGCCTTCGGTAAGTTACTTAAACCTCTCAAGGCATCAAATTTTGAAATTGTTGGAGGGACAGTATACCTATTCCATAGGTTTATTGCGAGGATTAAATGGACCATCAGATGTCAAGGGCTAAGAACAGCCCAGGGCACAGAGAAAGCCTCTGTAAGTACTAATGTGACAGATTTACCCAAGTGTGGAGGGTCTTAAAAAGCTTAAAAAGCTTAAAAAGCTGACCCAGACAGCTCACACCTTTCCTGATGGGATCTTGGGCCCTCCTGGGGGCTGGATAATGACTAAAAGAATGGGCTTGAATGCTTCCTTTCTAGGACACCATGCTGGCTGTGTATTTTTATTGTCACATCAAGGCTTTAACCACTCAGATTAATTCAGTTGATTAGGTTATACCTTTGTTGACATCTAGTTCCAGGTAGCACTCTGAGGCACCTGGGGGGCAGGGGTGGTGGTTTGCTTCATCTCTAAATCCCCACTGTTCCACATAGTGCCTGTACTCTGTAAATATCTGTTTCATAAAGGCAAGGGTTTGATCTTGGTGTTTCAAGTCTCCCCCTGCAGCACATCTTGTGGAGTGGGGAACACTTGCAGATAATCCATCTCATCACTGACTTTCTTCCTAATTTCTCAAAGAGTGACATTTTCCTGACCTCTCTTCCAGGATCTGGAAGCAATTTCCTAAAGCCCATAACTTAGAGAAGACCCATGTCCAGAGGTATGTGTACCCTACAGTGTCTTTCCTTCCCTCGAGCCCTTATCAAATCTTCCTAGTCTTTCAAGGATAAACTGAAGACTGAGGAATAGATGACCAATATCTCTTCTAGTTTCTCTCCTTCTCCTATTTAACAGTCCATTTAAAATTTCAACCTAGAAATGGGAATTTCAAGCAAAGTAGGGGTTGACGGTTGAGTTAAGGCCCTCAAGAGAGATAAGGGAGCTCAAGAAATTGTCCGGGGCTTCCTTGGCAGCTCGGTGTAAAGAATTCACGGGCCAGTGAGGAGACAAGGGCTCCATCCCTGGTCTGGGAGGATCTCACATGTGGAGATCCACGTGCTACCTCCGTGCCTATGGCCGGTGCACAATTATTGAGCCTGTGCTGTAGGATCTGGGAGCCGCCACCCCTGAGCCCGTGTGCCGCCACTCCTGAAGCCTGCAAGCTCCAAGGCTTGTGCTTCACAACAAGAGGAGCCACCACCATGAGAAGCCCTTGCCCCGCAACTAGAGAGGCGCCCCCGACAGCCGCAGCTAGAGAAAAGCCCATGCAGAGAAAGGAAGACCCAGCACAGTCACAAAAAGATTTAAAAATAAAAAAGAAATGGTCCAGATGGAGTTGCAAGCAGAGAGTCATTAGACCTGTAAATATGCCGACGACACAGGGGCTCGTCTTTGTTTGCACACTGGCCAATGAAGCTCCTTGTGGGCAAGTCCAAGGTTCTGCTCACAGAGACAGATCCAGGACCAAGCTCAGTCCCCAGCTGGATGAGCTATGTGTGTGCTTATGAACTGAGTTATTGGAACTTTCAGTGGATTAAAAAAGGTCACAACAGCTTGGCTCATAGTAAGGCACTCAACCAGCGTCTCTTCACATGGAGTTGGTAAACAAAAAGCACTGAGGCACAGCTATTTGGACCCAGAGTTTGGGATTCAGAGTCAGATAATCCCAGAATCAAATCCCAGTTTTGCTTGCTTCTTTTTGCATGCCTTGGGCCTCTCCTCAGTGAAGGCCCTACCTCACAGGATTGCCGTGAGATGGCATGAAATCACATATGTGAAATCTACATTAGCGATTACTGATGCTTGCTCAGCATTACCTGGGGCCAGAGGCTGTTCTAGGGCTTTCCACTTGATCCTTATACAACCTGAAAAGGAAGGTGCCTTTCCCCCCCCACATACTTTATTTACTTAGTTGAAAGCCTTCTGTGGTCCATAAAATGTTTTATATAGTTGCTCTCAACTTTGTTCACACTGATTTCAGTGAGTCAGATATTGGTTTTCTATGCTCGGGACTCTACTCAGGGTCTGCCGTTGCCAATTGATTTATTTCAAGATCAAGGTTGGCACTTTCATATCAAATCTTATTTTAAATCCCTCTCTGTCAATTCTTTCCTGGATTCTAACTTTGCATTCCTACATGGAACCAGCATCATAAAGTCACCAAGATAAATCCCTTTCCTCCGATATCATGTGATCTAATTCGACCTGCCCCTTCCCGGGGCCACCAGGCTCCAGAGCCTTGGCTGTGATGCCAGCTGGGCACCTCCTGCTCTACCCTCAAGGAAAGGGCCTTTAACCACCCCCACCCCCCACCATACAGGTGAGGATGCGGTGGAAGAAAAAGGTGAGTCAAGTCTCCAGGGTCATTCAGCTAGTGGTAGTGATTCTGTGAGCCATACAGAGCCCATAATCTTAATTAAGGGAGAGCTGCAGGCTGCCACATGTGGCTAGAAGTACTCATAAAAGGGATGCCATTATTATTGCTTCCCCGGTGGCTCACACGGTAAAAAAATCTACCTTTAATGCAGGAGACCCAGGTTCGATCCGTGAGTCAGGAAGATCCCCCTGTGAAGGGAATGGCTACCCACTCCAGTATTCTTGCCTGGAGAATCCCACAGACCGAGGAGCCTGGAAGGCTACAGTCCATGGGGTCACAAAGAGTAGGACGCGACTGAGCAACCCACGCAGGTATTATTATTGCAGTCGTCGTGTTTGAGGAGCAGAGAACCCGAGGCCCCACGGTTCCCCCGCAGAGCAGTCACCCCGGGCCTGCGCGCTCAGAGCTGGGCTGCCCTGGCTGGCGTCCCCGGCCGCCTTCCCCAAGGCCGGTCCTGGGCAGCCACACCCCGCACCCTCGCCACACCCTGCGCTGGGCTCTCACCACCCCAGAGGTTCTGGCCACACCCTGTCTGCTCCCGGAAGGTAAACAGGGCCACCGGAGAAGGGTGGCATTGTTGTGCCTGCGGTCTTGGCCCCGGAGGCCCAGGGCTCAGCCTTGCAAATGCCACAAATCAATAAGCAGTAAAAGTCAGCACGGAGGCCCTCTTGAACTTCAGCTGACCTCCGCTCCCGGCCAGTTAGTCACGAGAGCAAATGCTCGGAACCCATTCCAGGAGAGAAAACTTCCGCGTGGCCTCTAGTTAACTACCTTGAAGGAAGGGGTTTGCAGCCTGGAGGAGGTGAAGGGGACGTTAAGTTCTGGGGGAAAGGCAGGCAGTCTTCCAGTGTCACTTAGAGCAGGAAAAAACTGCCCTGGTCCCAGTGAAATTTGCAGTTGTGAAAGAGTGCAAGACCCTTTCTTGCCCGCAGCTGCTTGCATGACTAGGTTTCATTACAGCAGCTCAGGTTGATTGATGGAGGGCTTCCTGGACGCCAAGCCCTGTGTTTAATCTTTACCTGCCTTAACTCACTGGAGGTGCTCAACGACCCTAGGAGGTGGATTTTATTATCTTCATTTCACAAATGAGAAAACCATGGTGCAGATAAAGGGTAAATAAACTGCCCCAGGGTTGCTCAGCCTCTATGAGGCAGATGCTAGAATCTGAACCCAGGCAATCTCCTGGGTTAGACAGTCACCTCCCTGGAGGCTGTCCTCGGGGATTTCTCTGTTTTCCCTCCTCATTCAATTTTGAATCGGAATTCTAATACCAAGATATACACAGAGAAGGATGACTTGGAGGGGCTGTTGAGGGTCCCCCTGAAACCTGCAAGGGCTCCTCAGGGGCAGCTGGGGAATGTGTTGGATGTTGGAGAAAAATACATCCCAGGGCCATCAACTCTGTTGCTGTCCCTAGATGAGAAGCTGCCAGTTAAGGTGAGACCCCTCACCTGATCTTGCCTGCAGATTATTGCAAGGGTGGAGGGAGCATCTGGTTTGGGGACAGACCTCTCAGAGTTATTTCCCCAACACTGTGAAACATACAAATTCTGCCAAATCTGGTCTCCTGGCATTTCTGTTTATGGTGCAGGTTGAAGTTTGGTTTTCTGTCATTGCTCCTTGGAGCTAATTTCTTGCAGAGGAGGTGACAAAGGTCACTAGAGAGAAAGCACCCTGGCGCAGGTTTCGCGAGGGCGAGGCAGCCTGCACCGCACGGCCCCTCAGCTCCGCCCGGCCCCTCAGCTCAACAGTCTGAGGCAGTGGGGGAGGATTCCCGTGGTCAAGGCCACCCTGAGAGCCGGGGCTCGTTTTCTGAGTGTGATAAGAAAAACCCCTGCCTCAAATGTCTTTGTGGCTTATCTGCTTGGGGTTTCTGCAGATTTACTGGGTTTGTGGTTATCCATGTCCGTGGAGGAGAAAATGGCAACCCACTCCAGTATTCTTACCTGGAGAATCCCATGGACGGAGGAGCCTGGTGGGCTACAGTCCACGGGGGGACAAAGAGTCAGACAGGACTGAGTGACTAAACACACACACATGGCCATTGGTGGCTCAGTGGTAAAGACTCCGCCTACCAGATGAATGGGTAAGGAAGTTGTGATACGTATGGAATATTACTCAGCTGTAAAAAAAGAACGCATATGAGTCAGTTCTAATGAAGTGGATGAAACCGGAGCCTATCTGCCTTAGGCAGATTGAAGTAAGTCAGAGAGAGAAACACCAATATAGTATATTAAAGCACATATATGGAATTTAGAAAGACAGTGATGACAACCCTATATGCAAGACAGCAATAGAGACACAGATGTAAAAGAACAGACTTTTGGACTGTGTGGGAGAAGGCGAGGGTGGGATGATTTGAGAGAATAGCATTGAAACATGTATATTACCATATGTAAAATAGGTGGTCAGTGCAAATTCAATGTATGAAGCAGGGTACTCAAAGCCGGTGCTCTGGGACAACCCAGATGGATGGGGTGGGGAGAGAGGTGAGAGTGGGGTTCAGGCTGGGGGACACATGTACACGATGGGTGATTCATGTCGATGTGTGGCAAAAACCACCACAATATTGTAAAGAAATTACCCTCCAGTGAAAGTAATTTAAAAAAAGAATCTGCCTGCCAATGCAGAAGACATGGGTTTGTTTGATCGCTGGGTAGGGAAGGTCCACTACTTAGGCAGTGGTATTAGACAGTCACCTCCCTGGAGGGTGGCCTGGGGGATTTCTCTCTGGGTTTTCTCTCTCATTCAGTTTGGAATCAGATTTCTAATCTCCAAGTATACACAGAAAAAGGATGACTTGCAGGAGCTGAGGAGGGTCCCCCTGAAACCTGCAAGGGCTCCTCCAGGCAGCTGGAGAATATGCAGGATGTTGAAGAAACTTGCATCCTCAGGGCCATCAACCCTGCTGTCCCTAGACTGAGAAGCTTCCAGTATTCTTGCCTGGGAAATCCCCATGGATGGAGGAGCCTGGCAGGCTACGGTCCCTGGGGTCGCAAAGAGTCAGACTCGACTCAAGGACTAAGGAATAACAGTAATGCCCATGGCAGGTCCTCCAAGAAATACACTGGATCATTCCCTTGATTACTCCCACGTATTGGGTCATTGCTTTGATTAATGCACTACAAATACTTCAAGAATGATACACGAAATTGAAGATCCGGGCTTCTACTGAAGGGTCTGGAGTTGTGGTTCTCAGTAGGGGAGGCATCAGGGTTTAAGAGGGAACCCAGAATATGTGGACTATGGGCGCCCCCTGCTGGAAAGGGGAAGCTAGAAATCTGGGACGTTGCGTTCAGAGCCTGCGGTCTTCTGAGGGCTTTTGGAGCACCTCTTCTCCCCTCGGCTAGACGGCTCTTTTTCTTGTTTGACCGAGACTCAATTGCATGAGAGTAAAGAAAGGCAACATGGCTTAGTGGTAAAGAGTGTGGATTCTAGAGCTAGGCCGTCTAGGTTCAAACCCTGTTCTGCCATTGGTGTCTGACTTTGGCGAGATCACTAAACCTCTTTGTGCCTTACCTTCCTCATCTGTAAAGTCAGGATGATAATACTAGAACGTACCTCACAGAGCAGTTACAAGACATGAATGAAGTAATATCTCAAACCCTGAGATAATAAATGAAGTAAAATATGTGAATGAGCATTTGTTGTTGTCAGTCACTCAGTCATGTCCGACTCTTGCGACCCTGGGGACTGCAGCACACCGGCTTCCCTGTCCTTTACCGTCTCCCAGAGCTTTCTCAAACTCGTGTCTATTGAGTCAGTGATGCCATCCAATCATCTCGTCCTCTGACGTCCCCCTCTCCCCTTCTCCTAATCTTTCCCAGCATAGGTGTCTTTTCTAATGAGTCAGCTCTTTGCATCAGGTGCCCAAAGTACTGGAGCAAAGTATTGATCCAAAGTATTGGAGCTTCAGCTTCAGCATCAGTCCTTCCAAAGAATATTCAGGACTGATTTCCTTTAGGATTGACTGGTTGGATCTCCTTGCAGTCCAAGGGACTCTCAAAAGCCTTCTCCAACACCACAGTTCAAAGGTATCAGTTCTTCAGTGTTAAGCCTTTTTATTGTCCACTTCTCACATTAGTACATGACTACTGGAAAAACCATAGCTTTGACTAAATGGACCTTTGCTGGCAAAGTAATGTCTCTGCTTTTTAATACATTGTGCAGGTTTGTCATAGTTTTCTAAGAGTAAGTGCCTTTTAATTTCATGGCTGCAGTCATCATCTGCAGTGATTTTGGAGCCCCGAAAAATAAAGTCTGTCACTGTTTCCATTGTTTCCCCAGCTATTTGCCATGAAATGATGGGACCAGATGCCAAGATTTTAGTTTTTTGAATGTTGAGTTTTAAGCCAACTTTTTCACTCTCCTCTTTCACCTTCATTGAGAGGTTATTTAGTTCCTCTTCGCTTTCTGCCATAAGGGTGGTGCTGAAAATGAGTATTATAATAGTTAATTATACAAATATGAGGGCTTCCCTGTGGTTCAAACAGTAAAAAGTGTGCCTACATTGTAGGAGACCAGGGTTCCATCCCTGGGTCAGGAAGATTCCTTGGAGAAGGGAATGGCTACCTACTCCAGTATTCTTGCCTAGAGAATTCCATGGACAGAGGAGCCTGGAAGAGTCAGCTCTTTGGAAAAGGCTCTGATGCTGAGAAGGATTGAAGGCAAGAGGAAAAGGGGGCAGAAGAGGATGAGATGGATGGATAGCATCACCTATTCAATGAACATGAGTTTAGCAAACTCTGGGAGATGGAACAGGGGAGTCTGGCATGCTGCAGTCCATGGAATTCCAAAGAGTCAGACAAGACTTAGCAACTAACGACAACAACAACAACAATATATGTTGATTATTGCTCATAAATGCTATCACCACTGTTTTCACCATTGTTATTGATAAAGTCTAAAAGAAAGCTTCCACCCTCTATCTCTCAGTCTTCGGGGTCATTCTCACAGTCATCAATAATTCTAACAATTTTGGGGGGGTGTTGCTATGCCACTCAACATGAGGAAGCTTAGTTCCCCAACCAGGGATCAAGCTCATGCTCTCTGCAGGGAAAATACAGATCCTTAATGACTGGACTACCAGAGAATTCCCAAGTTCTAACAGTTTAGGAGTTGTTAGCAGGGAGATAGCACAGACAGAGATATAATGATAAACCACGTCTCCCATTCCACCCTTCAGTAAACATTCAACTACTGTCAGCTTCTAGTCATTCAAACCGTGGCATGTGTCACGGGACACATCATTCTAGACACCAAAAGAAGGGAAGATGTCATTAACACTCTGCCAACAGGAAAGCTTTCTCAGAAGAAAAGGTGGGATAACTTTTTATCAGCCAGACACATTCAACATTTGCTGGGTTAGGGTTAGCAGTAACCTCCCTTTTATTTCTGCTTTTGGGGAAATTTAATAAAGTTTAAGTGTCTGAGGTAGCAACAGGTAACCACAACAAAACAATTAGTTTTCTTAGAAATTTGGAGATTATACATATGTATATTCACATACGTACATATACGTATTGTGTATGTATGTGAACAAGTGTACCTATATCTTATATTTAAGGCATTTGCATATATACACATTTACTGTGAAGATTTTTAAGACTGCATGCACTACATACGTTTCATCCAGAATCTCTTAAAAATATTGATGCTCCGGGGACTTCCCTGGTGGTCCAGTGATTAAGAATCTGGCTTGCAGTGCAGGGGACATGGGTTTGATCCCTGGTCCCGGAAGATTCCACGGGCTGTAAGGAATCTGTGCACCACAACTACAGAATGTAAGTTCTAGAGCCCGAGAACTGAAACTAGAGAGGAGCCCTGCTCACTGCAACTCAGCAAAGCCCTAGCACAGTCAAAAAATAAATACAATTAAAGAAAATTACAAACGGTGTATTTTTTAAAAAATATGTTTATGCCCCTTTGAGTGCAATATCAGTGGTCATGGGGAGGAAGAGAGGCGTGAAAGAATTTTTGATAGTTATAGGTATACAAAAAACACCGTATTCCTAAGGAATTTAAAAGCTGGGGAGGGCTTAGAAAGTGGTGATGGCGGTGATGACAGTGTAGCTAAAGGATGGGACTTCCACTTGCCACTTCCGGGAGCTTGATTTTAGGGGTAGCTGGTAGTTATGGTAGAAAGAGCTCAGCCATCCCTTTGCCTGGAAAAGCTTGCCCTTGGCATCGTACTTGTGAAACACCCCTCCTGACCTCAGAACCTGGACTGAGTACCTTCCGTGAGCCTCGTGGGAGGGAGGCCACGCCTTTTTTCTCCCCTCTGTATCTCCTGCTCAGAGTTGGCAGGCAATGAATATTTGTTTCGTGGATGAATGGATAAACACTCGATGGAACATGCATGAATGCACAAGCAAATGAATGAGAAAATGAATAAGAGAAGCAGAGAGACCTGTGAGTCTGGAACTGAGGATGATTCCTACGTGAGAGGTTCAGAAAGGCAGAGTCAGAACCTGGGATTTAACATCTGCTGGGGTTTGTCTCCCAACAGAAAGAATTAGCAGCAGCAGCAGCATTTTAGTATAGCCCAAGGATATAACTTAGTGTTCTGAGTCAGCAAGTCTTTCTTCTGAGACTGGGGAATCTCCTAGCTGACAAGATAATCTCCAATGAAGCCAGACGCGATGGAAAGTCACTTTTGGACAAAGTCACCCTGCAGCAGTTTAAATAAAACACAATACTACCAACACCTAGAATCCACAATCAGTATTTTCACATTCTCTCTGTAGTTCAGACTTCTAACACCTTGTGAAGCAGCGTATGGGCAGCCACTCAGGATGGCGGTGCTCCTGCTCTCTGCGTGTCCCCTGCTGGACCAGCCCTGCTTCAGCTCCGCTCACCCTCGACTCACATGGCTATCCCATCCTCCTCATCACAGGGCTCCGTCAGTGACTGCCTACGTGCTTGTCCCCTGCCCCAGCTGCTGGTTTCCCAGGTAACTGATGAGCCAACCTGACTTCAACGCCCCCTCTAATGATAAACTCCCATAATGATAATGATAACTCCCAAACTTCCTCCCAGTAATGAAGCATGCTGCCACGTCCTGCCTGCTGTCTGCTGTTCAGAGTCGAGTGTCACTCCGGGACTTTTGCTTTGGACACGTAGGAGTCCCTATCCAATAAATCACTGATGTCGCTGGGCTCCTTGGTCTTCCTGCTGGGCAATTACAAGGTTTGCAGGATGCAGCTCAATGAGTGGATTTGATTACAGGTCAGAAACCTGCACCTCGAAGAGGGTGGGTGACCTCCCTAAAGTCACACAACTGGAAAGTGGCAGAGTCAGGATTCAGTTCTGTTGGTTCCAGGATCCCCTGCAGCTATTTGGGACAACAGGGGCGATGAACCACTGGTGATGAAAGGGAAGGAAATCTACCTGTTGGTTAGGGAAACACTCACTGCTATAAAAGACTCTGAAATGTGTAATCGCTCCAGCAATCAAAGTTTATTTCTTCCTAGTGTACACTCTAAAGTTGCACAAAAGTCTGCTGAGCAGCTGGCTTTCCTCCAAGCAGGGATTCGGGAACCTACACTCCTTCCATCATGTGGTTCCACCAGCTTCAACATGTGACTTCAAGCCGCCACATACGATCTGCATCAGGCCGGCAGCTGGGGAGAGCGCGCGGAGGTCTTCGGTCAGACTTGGAAGTGGCACACATCACACCCAAGCACAGTTCTTCAGCTAGAATTCAGTTACTTCACCGCCAATACTTAGCAACCAAGAAACTGCAAGGGAGGCTGGAAAATGTAGAACAGCTCTGCGCCCTGGAAGAAAGGGAAATGAATTTGGTCAAGTTGGGCAGTCCCCGCCATCACCCCTATCCTACAACAAGGAACATGAGATTCCAGGACAGAGCAAAAGCCCCGATGTGACCTTTGCTGGGGACATGAGTCCCCAGATGAGTCTGTAGAAAATCAAACCTTCAGCTGCACCTCAATCTGCAAGCATGCCCAAAGCCCTTCTGTAATAAGCCTTGATTGTTTTATCCTCTTGTGTGAGAGAATACTCCCCTCCACCTTCAACCTTGCCAGTCTGAGCACCCCTAGACCCATGGCTAGAGGTGGGCACATGTCCTGAGTAGACCCAAGCATATTTTTTCATCCCCTAAGAATCAGGGGTCGGTTTAGGGAAGGTCATGTGATCCAAGGAGAGCCTGTTGGCCTCCTTCCCTAACCAGTTAAGAAGGCTCTCCTGTCCCTGGTTACAAGACCATAAGAAGGGAAGGTGGGGCAGTCTGGTGTCATGCCTACAGCCTCGTGGAGACAGCTGGAACCAGGTATTAGGCCTTGGTCATGTAATTTAACCTCCATGAACCTTTTTTTTCAATGGAATAATAATTTCTACTTTGTGGAATTTCTGTAAGATTATGCAATAATATATATGTATAAATTGATTATCCCCTTAATAAATGGTAAATATTACTATTCATCTTCAGAATCCCCCTATATGACAGGCATTTATAATTCCAATTTTATAGGTGAAGAAACTAAGTCCTACATGCGAATAAGTGACAAAACCTAAATTAGACCAAGATCTGTCTGGTGGCTTCAAAGCCAACATCTTTCTACTATACCCGCCTTGAAAAGAAAACGATCCAAAAAGCAATAATTTGTCAATCCGGCACAGTTACACTGCAAGTGAATTTGAATTACACGTATCTGAAACTGTGGTACAAGACATTTACAAGGTCTCATTTTGTGCTCAAAACGAGAAATCATACAAATCCCCAGAATTAAAAATCAACAATTGCTCAATTTCAAAGCCTGTTCAGCCAAGTGAATTACAAAGTGCCACTTTCATTCTAAAACAGAAATTCTGTCTTCATTTTGTCAGTATCTTGCAAACTACGCTGTTAAGTCACAAGGCTCAAAACTTCATCAACTGATTTTGGTGACAGTTGTGTAGTTATTATGCATTTTTAAATAACCTATCGCCATGTCATCAGAGTATTCATAATTGGTAATGCAGAAAGGCACCAAAAGCAACGCATTTATTCCCTTCATAAGACGTCATAAAAAGTGCTCACTTCGGCAACACATATGCTAGATGTCATAAAAAGGCTCTAAAGAAGACCCGCCAGCCATTATGATATGCTATGCTTTCAAGTTACCAGATTCATTTCTGCAGAATATCAGAGATCATCTAAAGAAATGAAAAGCACCATTAAAAGGAAGTTACAGGCCAGTGGGTGTTGATTTATGTGCTCTGGGAACATACTCTTCCAGACTTTAGTTAGTGGAAAAATTTGCTTCGAATCACATGGGTTTTGAATAACACAAAGTCTTCAGGAATGCATCCATTGTATAAAATGAACCCACAGTGAAGATATCATCACCTTCTCCCAGGAACTCGGATATCCCAATGCACTTGGTAGCTATATTTCTCATTATGATTTACACTTTGAAAGTTGACTTATACATCAGTCTCCAATGACTTTGATTATTATGAGTCACCTCTGGTGATACCGAGGAAAATCAGTTTCCTGGTTTGTAAGAGGTTGTTGCTATTTAATGCAACAGCTGAGTCCCTGGCATGCAACGGCATCCAGCTCACCTACCTGAACCCCAGTCTCATCTATTTCTATGCCAACTTGGGGCGTAGAAATAGAGAGCCAGGGCCTTCTGTGAGGAGTGAATCTTGCACGTGGTGTGTAGCTTATAATAGCAGCTTTCATTTATTATTGTCTCTTGTGTGTCAGATACAACCCTAGGTACTTCACATGTGCTATCTCATTTTATTGACCTAACAATCCATGTGTATAGACAAGGGAGAAAACTAAGGCATAGAAATGTTGAATAACGGGTCCAGGTTATTAGGAAGTGGCAGACATGGTTGTTTCAGTGTTTGCATTTTAGTTTTAAATACGTCCATGTATACACTGTGATGTGTGTGATATCTGGTTAAGCAACAACCCCAGTGTCTAGTCTGATCAATAATCAGCAGTTCATGGGGTAGTGGCAGCATCCTCATGGGGAAGCCTGAGCTCCCGGTTACCATACCCGCTTCAGGTATGTGTGTCTTGATCAATATCTGATGCATTGCGAGTCAGCATAGCAGCAGTCAGAAACGGGTTTCCATCTGTGATCACAGTGGCTTCTTCACCAGCATGATGGATTTTAGACAGAGGATCTGATTGGAGCAATTAAAGGTATTTAAAACATGTGACTCAGCTAAAATATTTTAGACAAATTCTCCACAATTGCACAAATGAAATCTATGGACCCTTGACATCTGTAGCTTTCACCCTTAAGGATTCACTCTGACTGGCTCCATTGTACAGCCCTGAATTCAGAGGAGGCTGGCTCACTCTCCAGTCACTACCCGTTCTCTAGGGAAGAGCCCCTGAGTCTGGATGTTTGCTGAGTCTGCTCTGAATGACTCATGTGCCATTCAATGTATCATGTGAGGTGATGGGTAAAGCACCTATGATGGGACAGAAAGTGGGGGCTTCCTTCCAGCTAAAGAACAGTTTACAGAAACAGTTCTGTATTGGACAATAAATGTTCACTTAATAAGCAGTCAGCCTATGGGGCGGAATTATAACCCGGTAAGTGATATTGTGAGGAACAGAGTTATTTACTTTCATTTCAAACCTGCTGTGACTACAGAAGGAACCAAATAGACTCACGTTAGTTTCATCATTGGTATTGAACCCAGAGAGCTTCCCTGGTGCCTCAGCAGTAAAGAATTCGCCTGCAGTGAAGGAGAGGCAGGTTTGATCCCTGGGTCAGAAAGGCCCCCTGGAGGCGGAATGGCAACCCACTCCAGTGTTCTTGCCTGGGAAATCCCATGGACAGAGGTGCCTGGTGGGCTACAGTCCACAGGATCGCGAGTCGGACACGACTAAGCAACTAAACCACCACCTCTGAACCCAGCACTGGCTTCAGGGGCAGAACTCTCAACCACTAGGCTAGAGTCAAACAAAAACTCCATGGCATCAACCTTTGAAACCATGAGTAGATAAAACAAGAGAGTCACCCAACATTCTGAGAAATAATCATGTACAGCTGACTTCCAACAGGGCCATACGCCAAGATGTCGGTCTCTGCCAGGAAGGACTGGAATGATTGAGGGGAAAAGAGACCAGTCGGCTCTCCGGCTTTCCTACAGTCCCCACTGCACCTGCCTCTTTGGGCCAGTATATCAGAGATCGCCATCAACTTTGACTTTGGAACCAATGGACCTGGGCTAACCCCAGCTGAGATGTTATCAAAAGGAAGTTGGACTAGATGCTTGCTATTAAACCTTGGGTACTTCTTGGGAAGTACTGATGTATTTTGAAAATCAGAACACTACTCGCTTCAGGAAGCCTTTGCATTTATGGGAAGGGAGGGGAATTTGTTCCCTAATGAGGGTCTTGTTTACCAGCTGCCCTGCCTTGATCCCTGCCCTCATCTTCCTCATCGTCCAGATCTGGGTTCGGTCTCTCATACTTCCTGGCTTGCCTGGTTCTCCCCCTCAGCCCCAATGTACTGGGTCTTGACTAGATTTTGAACAGAATTGCTTTACTTCTGGTTTGGTTAGCGGTTTATAGAGAAAACTACCAAGTCATCCAAAACTCTGCTTCACCACAGAGCATCTATAATAGTCACCTCGACACAACTGTTGTGAAAAACCCACAGGACGCAGCGCTCAGACTGCAGTCCTGGCAGCCTAGGTTTCTGGTGATCAATTTCCCTGTCTTGCAGGTCCCCGGCCCCAGGAAACTGCCATCAATTCCCCCCTCGTGGATTTGGGGAAGTTCTGTGGCATACAGTGACAACTGCTTTTCTTCTAAGGTGTTTAGCAAGCATGTCATATACCCACATACATATAAATAAGATTAAAGATTTACCAGCTTAAATCCGTGTAAACCAAAATCACTAATAATCATCATTATAGATGTTTTTAAAACTATGAAAGCCCTATACAATCACCTTCCATCTAAATCATCACTCTGGGAACTACATGGTCACCTGCTGTATTTTCTGAGGAGAAATCTATTAAACAAATAGATATAAGGATAAAACCCAATTATAACATCATTTTAATTAAAACACAAAATTAAATACTACATTTATTTTGATCAGTTGTAAGGATGATCGCACTGATTATTTTTATGGAAAACAGTTGCTAATTAATAAATGCCAGAGAGAGAGAGAAAGAATAATGAATAGTGAATTCATTATTCAAACTGCCCTAGAGTCCTGGATTTAATCTGGTCCTAAAACCATTCATTTTGGGCTGTGCCTTTTAAGGCTGAAGTTTTTTCACTGTCACTCAAGGCAAAAACAGAAGCCTCCTTAAATTATGTTAGAAACAGATCAGCTCCCCGATAACATACACTCCACCAGAGACAGAAAGGAAGGAAAGAATAAGTCCAGAGGTAAATTAACCCCTGATGTACGGCGTCAGGCTTTACCCCCAAGCTCCAACGCACTGATGCCCTAAAAATTCCACCAACGACTGCACGGTCTGTTGATTCTTGAGGAGGCTGGGGACGGGGAAGGAGAAATCCATAGGCTATTAAACAAATACAACCACATTTAAATGACCCCGTTTAAAAACACAGCCTTTGTTTTTCAAAGCAGTTTTTTAGGTTCACAGCAAAATCCAGTGAGAAGAAAAAGAAACTGAATGGAAAGTAGAGAGATTTCCCCTGAACCCTCTGTCCCCACGTAAGCAGAGGCTCCCCCACATCTGCACCAGGGTGGTACATTTGTTGCAATCAATGAACCAACATTGATACATCATTATCACCCAAAGTCCACAGTTTACATCAGCAGTTCACTTGTAGTGGGATACATTCTGTGGGTCTGGACAAATGTAAAACAACATGTATCCATCACTAGAGTATCATATAGAATAGTTTCAGTGCCTCAAAAACCCCCATCCTCTGTCTATTCATGCCCTCCTCCCTAACCCCTGGCCAACACTGATATTTTGTACTGTCTCCATAGTTTCACCTTTTTCAGAATGTCATATTAGTTGGAATATTACAACCTATAGACTTTTAAGGTGGGCTTGTTTGACTTTGTAATATGTATTTAAGTTTCCTCCATGGCTTGATAGGATCCTGATCTTTAAAATAATCTTTTCTACTACACTATAGTAGATACTTATAGATATTTATGCCTTAAAACTTTAGAGGAACACTTTACAGTTCTGCTCTTTTCCTGGGATAGCCCTTCTCTTTTCTACCATCTAGGCAGGTCCAGGGATCTAAAAGAACTCATGGCCAAGCACTTATTAATGTACTTAGGGTCTATCACTGACCATTGTTCCAATCACTAAGGCTGTTGAACAAATGTACCCAACACTTAGTGATGCGGTAAAAACATTTATTATGCTCAAAGAATCTGTGGGTCAAGAATTTGGATAGAGTACCCCAAAGACACCTTGCCTCTGCCCTTCAATGTTGCAGGCCTCAGCTAGAGGACTTGAAGGCTGGAGGCTGGAATCATCTGAAGGCTCGTCTGTCTAGCAGCTGAAGCTGGCTGTCAGCTGGCGGCATCACTGGCGAAAACATGAATAGCCTTTGAGTGGCAGGGACTTTACCAGATCCTAGGAATTTATAGTGAAAAACCATGGTTTCTGACTGCAGGACATGAGGAATGATAGCAGTGACCAGGTGAACTGACAATACCACTAACGTTTTAGGTTCTAAGGGAGAACTTAAACTGAGGTGCTTCAGAAAAGCATCAAACTGGGAGCTCACAAAAGGTGTCTCAGGGAAACTGCTGCAGAAGCTTATGCAAAATCTCACCTGAGTCTGTGAAAATACAGATGTAGCTCCGTGGGATCTGACTTCAACCCAGGCCTCAGGGCTACTTCCTAGAGCCACTAGCACAGAACCTGTGGTCACACACCACCCTCCTGGGTCATCACAAGTCTTTCCTAGTCTCCTTGAGAAAGATACGATGCTGGCAGAAAACTCCCACACCTTCTTCAAGGTGGCAGCGTGGACCAAACCAGGGCAGAGGCGGCAGCTCTGATCTCTGGGGTTACCTGGAACAGTTGACAGAGTCAGTAGGTCATAGAAATGGTCCTGTCAGAATTAATTGCTCCACCAGCTTATTCTGAAAATGGTCTGAGGTCAAAGATGGCGGAATCAGACACGGGCTAATGGCTCGATTCATCACTCTCTTCCCCCTCCTCCTCCAGGCCAGGTTTCCAAGAGGACTCAGGAGACCCCTGTTTGAAAATGATCAAGTTTGTCATCTTCATTTTACAGAAAGGAAACTGAGAACCAGAGAGATACAAGGGACTCGTGGTAGATGACTCACACCCAAGGCTAGTTTGGGTTTTTATTTTTTTACAGTAGGCAAAGCACTAGAAAATATTCCTTTGAAATGTGTGAGCAAGTGTCCAATGTGCAGTGGGGTCTGAAGGGGATTATCAGTCAGTCACTTCCCTAATTGACCTCACATTTGGAGAAGGGAAAGGCTACCCACTCCAGTATTCTGGCCTGGAGAATTCTATGGACTGTATAGTCCATGGGGTCGCAAAGAGTAGGACATGACTGAGCAACTTTCACTCACTCACTTGGGTGGGATACTGCAGATGGATACAGAGGTGGCTGTCCGTCCTCTCCTTAAATGCTACCACCCCACATGGCTGAGGAAGCCAGTCCTTCCCCCCGTCAACCCCCTCCAACCCCCCACTTCCCCCTCTCTCTGCCCTGAAGTACACTCGGTTCCCTCAGGGCTGAGAGAGGCGACTGGGGCTGAATGAATGATATAGCCTTTTAATTTGCTTTTAATTATCATGGCCTGGTAACCCTTCCAAAGACCCTTCACAGAGAGTAGTTTTATTTTTCTACTTATTAACCTCATTCACTAGACTGGAAAAAAGAATTCCCGTCCCTCAAGGCCTCTCACTTTCATTCTTCTAATTCTTTTTTTTTTCAGCACCAGGAAAGTAATGTGTATAAAACCGGAGCCAAGTAGATTGTGGCTTCAAACACAAGCCTGTTCGGAGCAGAAGCCCGTGGGATTGCTGCGTTTCAGCCTCAGGGGACAGCCCCAGTGGCCTCAGTCTGTGAAAGGGAGGGGCCTGAATGGCCCTTTGATTCAGCCCAGATCTGGGGGTGGAGGGTGGGGAAGGAGCAGGCCTGTCATTTGACACTCTCTGTTGGGCTTGGCCCTGGGCCTTTCCCTTTTCAGGCCTCCTTGGAGCCTGCAGGCCTCTCTGAGGATGCCCCTATGCGGCTAGTTGCTGCCATGCCAGAAATTCCTGGGCCCTCGGAAAGTATACCGGCCACCCCAAGGCCTCGGCGAATTCCACTAGCTTTGAGAATGCTGCTCTTCATAGCGTTCCTCCTCCTAGCGCTTCCAGATACACACACACACACACAGAAACACACGCACAGAGAGATATACACACAGCCGCACACAGCCCCACACCTTGTCCTGCTTTAGTAGGGCATTAACCATATGTTTGCTAGTTGATGTTTGAAGTATGTGTTGTTCTTGCTTGCACGGGAAACCAAAGAGTTTCCCACGAGTTAACCAGAAAATTATTAGAGCTGATGAAAGAGCTTAACAACGATAAGAGACAAATATAGTTACATAGTTATATATATATAGCTATAAATATAGTTATAACCACAACAAATATAGGTTTGGTTATAGCTTTGGATATTGGATGAGTTTGAACTCTGGCTTCACCACTTAGGATCTTAGACCATTTACTTAACCTCTCTGCTCTTCAGTTCCCTCATCTATAAAAGGTTATAATAATAAAACTTGCTTCACAGAGTCATTGGGAGACTGAGTGCATTCCATACATACAAAATGCCTTGAGCAGTGTCTGGCTCATAGTGAGGACGATGTGAACGTTAGCTATTACGGTGAAAGTCACTGGCTTTGAGATCAGTATACAAAAATTGTTTATATGCAACACATGGCAGCAAATTTTAATGATATCAAGATATTATTTTTAAAAGATTGCATTTATATCATTTTAACAAGCATAAAATACGGTGTATGGTTTTGTGAGTGCTGAGTCCCTTCAGTCATGTCCAACTCTTTGCAGCCCCATGGACCATACCCTGCCAGGCTCCTCTGTCCCTTGGATTCTCCAGGCAAGAATACTGGACTGGGTTGCCCTTTCCTACTCCAGGGGATCTTCCCAATCCAAGGATCGAACCCAAGTCTCTTCTGTGTCTTGCATTGGCAGATGTGTTCTTTATCACTGGCACCACCCAGGACACCATGTATAGTTATAAATCTAACTAACAATGGCATGCTTTAAGAAGAAACTTATAAAATCTTATAGAATGTAATTAAAGATGACCCACATATGTGAAGAGGAAGATTTCTTATCTAAGACCTTTTTTTCTTCCCCATATTAATCTTTAATTCAAAGAAATTCCAAACAAAATGTTGATGGGTTACTTTTAGAGTGTATATATATATGGAACTGTACAAGCTGATTCTATTAATAAATGAAGATTAAAGACCAAATAACTGAGAAGCAGAGTATTAGCAGAGGCTGACAATAGAATATAGAAAGAGAAAAGAGTCCAGAAAGACTCCTGCATTTATGGAAACTTGATACATGGAAAAAGTGGTTTTACAGATCAGTTGGAATAGGATGAATTACTCAGAAAACAATGCTAGGGTAATTGGTCAGCCATTAACAAGAACTCAGTTGAATCCCTGCCTCACCCAGAGTCTGGACTAAAGACCTAAGTGTGAAAAACAAAATAAAGAAGACTATGGCGTTCTCGGGTCAAAGAAAAATTTCTTTTCTGTTTTCTCTTTCAGTTTTATTGAAACATAATTGATACACAGCAAGGAAGAATTTCTTAAACAAGACTTGGAAAGCACAAATCATAAAGGAAAATGAATATATCTGGGTTAAAATTAATTTCTGTTAATATTGTATTATTTTCTGGTTAACCAAGGTGGGTTAATGGTCCTGCCTTTACACTCTTTCCTAGTAATAGAATAATACAAACACATTGGTGCCCTTTCTGTGGTGGCTTTTCATTGCCTGCCTTCAAGTAGGTAGAATGCACATGTCCACACGACTGGGTTTGATCTTGACCACGTGATTTGCTTTGGCCAAGAGAATAACATAGATGATGCTCAACCAGAGATGTTAAATGCACTGGTGTGATTTACCTTGCCCACTATCATTTATCAGAAGAAGAATATGCCATGAATAGCTTCTGGTGTCTTCAAGCGAGAGGTACATGGAACAGACCTAACCAGACCTGAAGTCTAAAGCAGAGCCATCCTGGCCTACCAACAGAACTGTGGGTTAGGAAAATAAAATCCTGTTGCTACAAACCATTGAGATTTTGAGGGTGATATTTTTATACAGCATTATTTTAGCAATAGCTGAGTAGCACATTAACTTAATTAAAAGAAAAAAAATTATTTTGGAAGGATATTGGGGGTTCACAGAATCAATAGCAGAATGGAGGCTTGGAAATAGGCAGGAATTAGGATACTTCTGGAGGACAGGATTCAAAGGCCAGCAGGAAGTCTAAAAGCAGGTTCTAGAAGGCTGGGGTGAAATAGAATTCTTTCCTGTTTCTTTGATCCTCCCGTCAAGATTCAAATACCAGGTAGAGAGCATGTACCTGTCCTAGCCTGGGCCATCTCTCTGCCCATTAATGAAGGAGTGCTGGAATCTTGGTCACTGTCTCCCAGACACATCCAGTGGGAAGAAAGAATGCCCAAAAGGAAATCATGTGCTTTTTTTTTTTTTTGCTGCAGTGCCTGACTTGTGGGATCTTAGTTCCTTGACCAAGGATGGAACCCATTCCCCCTGCATTGGAAGCACAGAGTCAAGACCACAGGACCACTAGGCAAGTCTGTAAATGATATCCTTTTGAAAAGAGGGGTTTCAAACTGGGCAGCCAGAAACAAGAAATGGCCATGACTCATACTGACCAAGCAACCTTCTGGTTATGCTATTTCTTCCACTGAGGCAGGGCCTGCAACAGAGAATACTCACCGCTTATACTTACTTTGTCCCTCGGACAGCAAGGAGACCAAACCAGTCATCCTAAAGGAAATCAAACCTGAATATTCATTGGAAGGACGGATGCTGAAGCTGAAGCTCCAATACTTTGGTCACCTGATGCCAAGAGCCAACTCACTGGAAAAGACCCTGATGCTGGGAAAGATTGAAAGCAGGAGGAGAAGAGGGCAACAGAGGATGAGATGGTTGGATGGCATCACCGACTCAATGGACATAAATCAGTGTTGAGCAAACTCTGGCAGATAGTGAAGGACGGGGAAGCCATGCTGTGGTCCACAGGGTCACAAGCAGTCAGACATGACTTAGCGACTGAAGGACAACAACACTCACCTGTCGACAATGAGATTTTTCACAGTGAACTCATGCCTGGTCTTGAGAAAAGGCTGTCCACTCCTTGCCAGAACTGTGTTTCTGTGTCTGTGTAGGACCTCTGCATTCCCAGTGACTCAATCAAGGTAATGCTTCCTGGGGGGAGGGTCACTTAGCCACTAGCTGGCCTCCTGGATGTCTCCACTGAGGCCACAATTTTCCAACAGAAGAGACTGGAGAAATAGACTAGACGCGAAGGGTGGAGCAGGAAGCAGGTTGGTTGGTTTTAGATTTTACTTTGAAAACCTAGATATCAGAACAGGTTTTAGCTCACATAACCAGCAGGGCATAATTGGACTAATTTTGTGTTGGGGAAGAACTCAAACAGAACTTTGTTTCAGGAGAGTTATTCTTTCCAGGCTGTATGGGTGGGAGAAGAGAAGGGACATGGGGTCTCTGTCTCCTTAGTGCAGCTTTTCAAGCTAGAAGTGGAACCATGCGGAACTTCTTGGAAATCAGTTTCCAGCTCCCCAGAAGTCTCCTCTCCCACGCTAAGTCAAGCCCTATTCTGCCAATCATCAGAGACTAGGTGAAATCAGCTGTGTTCATGACTGCCTGGGATGGCATCAGTGAAGGACTGGTGGTGTTTCTACATCAGGAGCTCTCAGGCTGTGAGCCATGAATCCTCTGGAGAGCCTTGGAGCTGTTGCAAGAGGCTCCAAATATATAAACATCCCAACCACAGTCTGAGGCTGGGTAGATAACATATCATCTGTGTCTGCACTACTCTTCCCTAAATGTATGAAGACGTGCTTGGATTTAATTCAATGCAAATTCACTTTCAAGAGTCACTAGAGTCATAAGTTTCTTGTTAGTATAGACTTTCCTCAACCAATAAGTATCACTGCCAGGTAGGTCTTCAAACTAAATATATCTCCTGTCTCACTGATGGTGACTGCAGCCATGAAATTGACAGACACTTGCTCCTTGGAAGAAAAGCTATGACCAACCTGCTGATGTGCTCAGTCATGGCCAACTCTTTGTGACCACATACTGTAGCCTGCTAGGTTCCTCTGTCCATGAAGTTTCCCAGGCAAGAATACTGGAGTGGGTTGTCATTTCCTTCTCCAGGATGACCAACCTAGGCAGCATATTAAAAAGCAGAGATGTTACTTTGCCAACAAAGGTCCATCTAGTCAAAGCTATGGTTTTTCCAGTGGTCATCTATGGATGTGAGAGTCGGACTATAAAGAAAGCTGAGCACTGAAGAATTGATGCTTTTGAACTGTGGTGTTGGAGAAGACTCTTGAGAGTCCCTTGGACTGCAAGGAGATCAAACCAGTCAATCCTAAAGGAAATCATCCTGAATATTCATTGGAAGGACTGAGGCTAAAGCTAAAGCTACAATACTTTGGCCACCTGATGCCAAGAACTGACTCATTGGAAAACACCCTGATGCTGGCAAAGACTGAGGCAGGAGGAGAAGGGGACGACAGAGAATGAGATGGTTAGAAGGCAACCCCGGCTAGATGGACATGAGTTTGAGCAAACTCCAGGAGTTGGTGATGAACAGGGAAGCCTGGAGTGCTGCAGTCTATGGGGTTGCAAAGAGTCAGACATGGCTGAGCGACTAAACCCAACGGTCTCACTGAATTGATGTGAGGTTTAATTGATTAGCACATGCAGGCTCTTAGTTCTTGAAACAGACTAAAAGTTCAGCAAATACAAACAATTATTTAAAGCAAGCTTCATGCTTAAAAGGGGGAAACTACTCATTTTTTATGATATCTAGAATCATTTTTGTGCCACTGAGTTTTAAAGCTTTATGAATTGTATCATAAATCTTGTGAAGAGGAAAGAAATACTTCGAGATCTGTTGATCCTGCTGCTTCTAATGCAGAAAATCCCTGTGCCTATAAACCGTTCTCAACTCTGGTAGAAGGCATCCTTGGAAAAGAGCCCGTATCTCTTTGATTGACAGCCTGGCGGAGACAGGCCGAACCCAGAGCCCTCTGGACTCTAGTACAGCGTTCATCTGTTTCCTCCAGGGATGAACAATTAACTGCTGGCGTGGAAAATTCCATGGACAGAGGAGCCTGGCGGCCTACAGCCCAAGGGGTCGCAAAGAGTCAGACACTGAACGACTGAGCACGCTTGCACATTCAGTGAAGAGCAGCTGGCTCAGCGGAAAACACAACTGCTACTACTACGGTAACCACAAGATGTCGCTGTGACCCAAAATTTCACACCAGGTCTGCCCCCGCACCCCCCGCCCCTCCACCCCTCCACCCCCAGGGGCGGAGGGCAAGACCTCCCTTCATTTTCAAAGCTTTCTTTCCCAGCGCTTCCCAAACCCTACCGAGCAAACTGAATCAGCTGAGGTCTTGTTAAAATGCATGTTCTCATTCAATAGGCCTGGGATGGAGCCTGAAATCCTGCATTGCTAACAAGCTTTCAGGTAATGCCGAGGCTGGAGCTTTCAGTATTTCTGCATTGTGGTTTTGATGTGGCCTGGGAGTAAGAATTAAGTAGACCCGAAAAGCGGGCTCCATTCTACTCCTTGCCTTTCAGAGGTAGTGAAGAGGAAGAAGAAATCAAAATGAGAAACAGCAAAAGAAAAAGAGGGCAGCTTTCTTTTAACGTGCCAGTCTCCCGAGCCTTCTGCAGTTCGTGCTCAGAAGAGTGACGGACGTGGCAGGTGCCCCCGCCAAGGTGAGCGGTAAAGAAGGTCAGAAAGGGTTTTCCCAGAACATCCTTTCTCTGACACGAGGGCTCATTAAAGAACTTACCGCAGAACTTCGTGTTTCCCTTGGTGTTTTACACATTCAGTGGCCAGATGCTTCAGCACACACTCCATAGCTCCCTGCAAAAGCCGAGTTTCCAATAGAGTTCATATAAATGGGTTGGGGGAAGCCAGCCTGAGCAATGAAGCGGCGGACTAGCCGGAAGAGACGCCCGGCCGATGGTGTTGCTCTAGCATGCACAATGGGATCTATTTTAATAACATGAACTTCTGCTTTCTGCCTCCGGAAAGGCCCCATGGGGAGCAATCGGCGAAGTGAAACTGCTTCTAACCCGACTTCTCTGGGGCCCTGACTTCAAGGTTAGATGCACGCTGCAAAATGAGAAGTCACTGTGCCTCTGAGTTGCTGTTTTTCTTGATCCCCCCCCCCCCCCTTTTTTTTTTAATCTGGCTTGGTTTTTCGTTTTTAGTGATCTTCGCTTATCATTTGTGTCCTTTTCTGGCCTGAAGCCCCCAAAGTCCTTTGGTTTAAAGACGGAGATTTCAAAATGGAAAACAGAGGGCTGTCTATTGAGTTTTGATCTACCGTATCAGTTCAGTGTAAAACTTGGCCAGCTTTTTGCTTGTGAAGTCTCAAGAAGATGTTGGCTCTAAGTTCTTTTCTAAGATTCTGGAGTTAATTTACCCCCTCCATCCTCTCCTGAGCCTCCTTAGGGGGCACACCTGCCCATCCAGTGGGCATAAAATATGCAGCAGGGTGGGCTTCCCTGGTAGCTCAGATGGTTTAGAATCTGCCTGCAATGCAGGAGACCCTGGTTCTATTTCCGAGTGGAAAAGATCCCCTGGACTTCGAAGGGATAGGCTACCTACTCCAGTATTCTTGGGTTTCCCGGATGGCTCAGCCAGTAAAGCATCCTCCTGCAATGCAGGAGGCTCGATTCCTGGGTCGGGAAGACCCCCTGGAGGAGGGCATGGCAACCCACTCCAGTATTCTTGCCTGGAGAGTCCCCATGGACAGAAAAGCCTGGCAGTCCATGGGGTTGCAAAGAGTCAGGCATGGCTGAGCGGCTAAGCACAGCAGATGCTGAAGGGTGTCCTGCTGCTGCTGCTGCTAAGTCGCTTCAGTCGTGTCCGACTGTGTGACCCCATAGATGGCAGCCCACCAGGCTCCCCCGTCCCTGGGATTCTCCAGGCAAGAACCCTGGAGTGGGTTGCCATTGCCTTCTCCAATGCATGAAAGGAAAAGTGAAAGTGAAGTTGCTCAGTCATGGCCAACTCTTAACGACCCCATGAACTGCAGCCTACCAGGCTCCTCTGTCCATGGGATTTTTCCCAAACCCAAACTGGGAAGAGAAGTTGGGCTGTTTGGGTGATGTTCACTCTTCTGTTTGTAGGCATAAGTTGATATGCATAAGTAGGGGGTTGTGTTTTGGGGGGTCCCCAAGGAGGGGTGGGAAGGAGTACAGATAGTGGAAAGGATAGGGTGCCGTTTCATACTCCTTGCCCCCCGGACTGGTTTGGAGCTCCCAGGAAGGATAGGAGTGAGTGCTGAACAAATGGATTTCCTTAGAGACTGGGTGAAACTCTGGATCCCAACACAGCAGCTTTGAAATGCTGAGATGTTAACACCCAGTTTTGAGGAAAGAGGTTTCCTTGTTGTTTTTAATCTCATCTAGCAGATGTAGTTCAACTATTTGTTTTGATTATATAAACCACATACTTGCCTTGGGGGAGCTGATTTCTGGACCTTTTTTTAAAGGATAAACTATTTTAAAATTCTAATTCGAACTTGCTATAGAAATTGTAAAGGCTAAGAAAAAAAGACACAAGTTTATGGTATTTGCCCAGTTAAGAATCCTGAAACAATCATGTACAAAAACTGGGAAAGGAAACAGCAAAGGAGCAAAGTTTATTTTTGCCCAATGGGCTAATGAGTCACAATTTCACCTTCATAATTTATTATTTTAAGCATCAGAAGATTTTTTTTCTTCACTTTCACTTTGCAGAAAAATATTATAGAAAAGAAGCCAAAAGAATATTTGACATATTTTTAAGTGGGGCAGAGATTTAAATTTTTTGTTATCATTATTTTGATTACACATACTTCTGGTACTATTTTTATTGGAATGAATACGTGGTGTTTTCCTCTTTCCTTGTTGCTCAGTAGCCCAGTCGTGTCTGACTCTTTGCGACCCCATGGACTGCAGCACACCAGGCCCCCCTGTCCCGCGCCATCTCTCAGAGTTTGCCCAAGTTCAAGTTCATTGCATTGATGCTGTCCCGCCATCTCATCCTCTGACTCCCTCTTCTCCTTCTGCCCTTGATCTTTCCCAGCATCAGGGACTTTTCCACTAAGTCTTCCGTGTGCATCAGATGACCAAAGGAGCTTCAGCATCAGTCCTTCCAGTGAATATTCAGGGTTGATCTCCCTGAAGATTGACTGGTTTGATCTCCTTGCTGTCCAAGCGACTTTGAAGAGTCTTCTCCAGCACTACACTTCGAAGGCATCAATTCTTTGGCGTTCTGCCTTCTTTACAGTCCAGCTCTCACAACCTTACGTGACCTCTGAGAAGACCATAGTCTTGACTATATGGACCTTTGTCGGCAGAGTAGGGTCTCTGTCTAGGTTTGTCATCCCTTTCCTGCCAAGAAGCTGTCGTCTTCTGATTTCATGGCTGCAGTCACGGCCCGCTGTGATTTTGGAGCCCAAGAGGAGGAAGCCTGTCACTCCTTCCACCTTTTCCCCTTCTATTTGCCGCGCAGTGATGGGGCCAGATGCCCTGCTCTTAGTTTTTTTAATATTTAGGCTTAAGCCAGCTCTTTCACTCTCCTCCTTCACCCTCATCAAGAAGCTCTTTAGTTCCTCTTTGCTTTCTGCCATTAGAGTGGTATCATCTGCATATCTGAAGTTGTTGATATTTCTCCCGCCCATCTTAATTCCAGTTTGTAACTCATCCAGCCCAGCATTTCTCATGACGTGCTCAGCATATAGATTAAACAAATAAGGTGATGGTAGACAGCCCTGTCATACTCCTTTCTAGATGTTGAACCAATCAGTTGTTCCATACAGGGATCTCACTGTTTCTTCTTGACCCGCATACAGGTTTTTCAGGAGACAGGTAAGAGCTTTCCACAGTTTGTCATGATCCACACAGTCAAAGGCTTTAACATAGTCAAGGAAACAGAGATAGATGTTTTTCTGAAATTCCCTTGCTTTCTCTATTATCTAGTTAATGTTGGCAACTTGTCTCTAGTTCTTCTTCCTTTTCTAAACCCAGTTTGGACATCTGGAAGTTCTTTGTTCACATAATGCTGAAGCCTAGCACACAAGATTTTAAGCATGACCTTACTAGCGTGGGAGATGACAGCAATTGTCCAATGGTTAGCACATTCTTTGGTACTACCCTTCTTGGGAATTGGGATGAGGATTGACCTTTTTCAATCCTGTGGCCACTGCTGGGTCTTCCAGATTTGTTGACATAATGAATACAAAACCTTGATAGCATCCTCCCTCAGGGATTTGAATAGTTCTGCTGGAATTTCATTGCATCCACTAGCTTTATTAATAGCAGTGCTTCCTAAGACCCACTTGACTTCCCACTCCAGAATGTCTGGCTCTAGGTGACTAACCACACTATCGTAGTAATCTGGTTCTTTAAGATCTTTTTTATATAGTTCTTCCGTGTATTCTTTCCATCTCTTTTTGATCTCTTCAGCATCTACTAGATCTCTACCATTTTTATCCTTTATTATGCCTATAAAAGGCCTCTTCCCTTAGTGTATTTAATTAGCAAGGTTTCTGAGACTGTGTATGTAGCCAAAGTCACTTTTTATTTTAAAAAGTTGATTGGGTGCTTTAGAGAATTAGTAGTTTTATGGTATATATTTATGTGCACTCAAATCAATAATAAGTTTTGTTTTTGAAGGTTTATTTACCTATTTCTCTAACAGAGTCATTTAATATGACATCAGATTTTAAATTATTTGTCACTTTCAGATAAAACTCTAAGCACTGATAGGATTGTCTTATGTTTCCCAATTTTTTTATTGAGACATAATTTACATATAATATTACAGTAGTTTCAGATGTACAATATAATGGTTCACTATTTGTATATATTGCAAAATGATCCCTACAATGTCTAATTAACATGTCACCATACAGAGTTACAAATTTTTCTTTCTTGTGATGAGAATGTTCAAGATCTACACTTTTAGCAACTTTCAAATATGCCATATGGTATATGAACTATAGTCACCATACTGTACATTATATCCCCTTGGCTTACTTTATAACTGGAAATTTGTACCTTTTCATCCCCTTCACTCATTTCACTCACACCCCTTCCCCTGCTTCTATCGCCCACCAGTCTGTTTTCTCTACCTATGAGCTAATAGGTGTTTTTTGTTTTTGTTTTTATTTTGTTTTGGAGTCCATGTATAAGTGAGATCATGTAGTATTTGTCTGTCTCAGCCTGCCTTATTTCACTTAGTATAATGTCTTCAAGGTCTATTCATGTTGTCACAAATGGCAAGATTTTTTATTGACTAAATAATAGTCCATTGTTTATATACCACATTTTATTCATTGACTATCCTTGGGCATGTAGATTATTTCCATATTTTGGCTATTGTAAATAGTGCTGAAATGAACATGAGGGTGTATATTCTTTTCAAATTAGTGGTTTGTTTCCCCCCCCCCCACCCCGAAACCCAGGTGTGGAATTGCTGGATCATATGGTAGTTCTCTTTTTAATTTTTTGAGAAAACTCCCTATTGTTTTTCATAATGGCCATACCAATATACATTTCTTTTTTTTTTTTTTTGCAGCCCCCAGTGCAGCCCCCGGAAGGCAGCGAAGGAGGCGCCGGTGACGAGGAGCCCAGAGGGCACCATGGCCTGGCGGGCGGGCTAGGTCCAGATCGGTCCCTGGGGCTCCCGGGCTCTCAGCCCCGACGCATCCAACACCCCGCTGCGGGGACTGCTAGCAGGCTTCCCCGCAAGGCTGGGTGCCTAGATTCCCCCCTAATATACATTTCTATCAACAGTGCACTAAGGTTCCTTTTTCTCCACATCTTCACCAACAATTGTTATTTCTTGTCTTTTGGATGATGGCCATTCTAACAGGTGTGAATTGATCCTGTTGACTAGGTACGACTCTGGATCCTAGCATTGCAGCTTTGAGATGCTGAGATGTTGACGCCCAATTCTGAGGAGAAAGACTAAATCCACCACTACATGGAACTCAGCATGGCTCCTCACCACAAGATAAATGGATTTGAGATTATTAGGAGAAGCACTCTTAACATGAAGATTAACACGGTCTGGAAGGCACTTCATTTGGCAATATCAATAGTGCAAGGCTCCTTCCTGGACCTTGACAGGCCCCAGGCTAGCCCCCTGAGATAGCTGAAGTGGCGTAGACTGCAGTAGCACCAGACCATGAGTGTGGTTGACAGTGTGGAGGGTGAGCGTATGCAAGGCCCTTGGGGTCTCACAGAAGTGCTCATGGGGACTGAGAATGAGGCTCCTTGCTGCTAATGAGCCCTCTCTGTAGCCACAGGCAGTGAGGACTGACAGCATTCGGGTTATACACCAAGTCATGCCAACTGCTCTTGTGCAACAGTATCCTTCCATCCAAGAACAAGGTCCAGCAGGACAGTAGTTAGTTTCCAAGCTCATGGGAGGCTGAATAGCAGAAAAGATACGAAAGCCAGCTCTGTAATCAGACTGCCTGGGTTTCTCACTGTAATCAGACTAACCGTGAAACCTTAACCTTTTGGTACCTTGGGTACCTTATGATATGAGAACAATAATAAAATTTAATTCACAGGTCTACGAGAATTAACAAGTAAAACTCACGACAGCCTTAGAACAGTGACAGACATGTGTAAACCCCGAGAAAGGTCAGCAATTTGTATTATTACGCAGTGTGCCAGGATGCTTAAAACAGCATCATGGAGACTGATTCAGCTCTTTCCTAGAAACAAAAGAACCAGGAGGAGGGCTGATTGGTCTCTGGATCTCCACGGGGCTAGTGAGTCTGGGAGTTAAAAGAAGACAATGAGATTGCAGCACTGTTTATAACAGCCAGGATGTGGAAGCAACCTAGATGTCCATCAGCAGATGAATGGGTAAAGAATTCATGGTACATATATACAATGGAATAAACTCAGCCATAAACAAAGAATGAATCTGAGCCCTAATGAGGTAGATGATCCTAGAGCCTGTTATACAGAGTGAAGTAAGTCAGAAAGAAAAAAACAAATATCCTATGTTATCGCATACACATGGAGTCTAGAAAGATGGACCTCTTTGCAGGGGAGGAATAGAGAGAGACGCAGACAGAGAAGAGACTTGTGAGCACAGCAGCAGGAGAGATGGGACAGATTGAGACAGTAGCCCTGAAACATATGCGTCACCATGTGTCAAATAGACAGCTGGTGGAAGGTTGCCGTATAACACAGGAAGCTCAGCCTGGCGCTCTGTGACCACCTGGAGGGATGGGAGGGTAGTTCAAAAATGTGGGGATGTATGTACACGTATGGCCAATTCATGTTATTGTATGGCAGAAAGCAATGCAACATTGTAAAGCAATTATCCTCCAACTAAAAATAAAAAGTAAAGAAGACAATGAGAGCTAGTAGCTGGTAGAGGTTCCTCCGGCATCTTTCTCTGGCCCATTCCCCCCCACTGGGGTCACAGGTACTGTGGTTCCAGGATGACAAACACTTCAGTGCCTTAGGATTAGAGAGTTTGTGGGCACAGTTAAGGCTCTAACTTCCTCTTTGAGGGAGAACGGAAGTTAATAATGTGGTATTCTCACCCATCATGAGATAAAATGAGATTCTTCTTTCAGGTTTTATAAAAACCCTAAGAGGAACTTCCTATAACCTTAACATGGTGGAATTTGCCTTTTCCGATATGTCAGACCCATCAGTCTCAGCACGGACTTTCACCACATTCCCATTAGCACTCAAGACACAGACTGTTCTGCTGCCAATAACTTACTTTAAAACTGAAAAAAAGACATCGTGCCTCCAAGAAATAAGAAGCCATGTATGTTCTGGCTGCATACGCCAGGATATTCTCCTTCTCAAAGCAGCCTCTAGGGTGTAGAGGGCTGTAGGTATAGGTCCCTGCAGGGCTGTAGGAAGAAAATTTTGCAGAGCTCCTGTCTATATAAATAATCTGATTTTAAAATGTTTCTAAAAGTACAGACCTGTGTGAAGTATAGTGACTTATTCCTGGAGATGGGTAGAGAAGAGTTACCTGTCACTGTCTATTTGGTAAATCAAAAAATTCTTTATAGGGTTCAAGCACTGTCTCTTCCTGTTCAAATCCAAGAACCATCTCTTCAGGCACTTTATTGTCCAGTATAATGTTCCTGGAGAGTTTCCACCAGGAATCAATAGTAGCAATGCTATAATTAATCACAGGACCAGGGCTCTTCAGGACCCGTTTCCATTAAACAGCACGGATCTGTTTGTGTCTTCAGTTCTCTGCTAGCATGTCTCTAATAATGGTTTCATTATTACTCATGACAATGCAGCTCCTGTCCACACCACCTTCCAATTTCTCTCTCTCTCAAAGGTTGGTGGTACTGTGCCTTGTTGATGCAAGTCTTCCAAGAAGTATGCAGGGAAATGTAAACTGATATTTGTTTTCTGGTCTCATTAAGTTTACCATTCAGAATTTTATGGTGGAAACAGAGGATAAGGCATATCCCAGCCTGGACTCTTGAGGCGGGAATCACGGCATCTCTAGAATGGGAGCCCTTTCAATGTTGACTGAACACACACCACTGCCAGTGGGGAGGGTCGTGAGGGGTCCATGCGTGAAGAGGGAGGCTCACCTCCACCGCTACAAAATAGGAACTTCCCTCGTCCACATGACATAGGGCTGGAGAGCGTGATTTCGCCATGTCAACGGGAGGCAAGAGAAGACAGTGGCCAGAAGACCCGTTGGTGTTCAGTCTTGAAAGCCACCCTCCAAGGACTGCTTCATACCTGGCACATAGCCTGCAGCACGGAGGTTCTCACCCTGGATGCCGGAGGCTCAGGGGGGATGGGGGGTAGCACCCACGGTCACCCCTGCCACAGGTACTGAAGCCAGGAGGTGGTACCACGCTCAAGTCACAGAGGGACTCAGGCTCACATGGCAGCTCAAGCCCAAGGGTTAGTGGTAAACGGTTGGTATCCCAGACCCCCAAAGTCAGCCTGAAGTCAAGAGCGTTACCCCAAACCAGCATGTGTGTACCATTCTGGCCCAATCTTGAGGGATTCCACAGTTTCAACCGCAGAAGTGAGCTGCTTGCCAGACCGTCCACCTCAGATGGGGACCCAACAGCAGCCGCTGAGAGCCCCCACAGGCATGAAATCCAGAGCCCTGTAGGATGCCTGGTTGGCCTCTGTGCAAGGCAGAGGGTCAGAGAGTACCTCAAAGGGTCAAATGAAGACCAGGGTCCATGCAGGTCTGGATCTGGGCCAGGGACATCCTGCTTGGAGGACGTCATCAGGCCTGGCAGTACTAGACCCTCAGAATGTAACCATCATTTCAGACATGCTATCAGGGAACCACAGCAACAAGGAGGAGATGCACGGAAGTCTCTCCAGAGAGCTGGGTGTGGGGGAGAGCAGACAGGGCCTGAGGTGTGGGCCACAGCAGAGACCTCGTTGGCCCAGAACTTCCATTTCTCCTCTTGAAGAGCTGATACAGCAATAAGAACAGAGGCGGTGATGGGGGGTTGACCCATAAAACCCATTTGTGGCGATCCATATAATATGCAGACTCTGAAATCATTCACGGGCAATCCACAGCAAGCCCCTCAGATGAAGCAGAATCTAGCAGGAGGAAGTCAGGGGCAGAGCCGAAGGTGGGGACAGGGGAGACAATCCAGTGACGGATGGGCCAAGAAAAGGAAAGAAAGTGAAAGTCTCTCAGTCGTGTCCCACTCTTTGCAACCCCATGAACTATACAGTCATGGGAATTCTCCAGGCCAGAATACTGAAGTGGGTATAGCCTTTTCCGTCTCCAGGGCATCCTCCCAACCCAGGGACTGAACCCAGGTCTTCCACATTGCAGGAGGATTCTTTACCAGCTGAGCCACAGGGAAGCCCAAGAATACTGGAGTGGGTAGCCTATCCCTTCTCCAGAGGATCTTCCCCACCCAGGAATCGAACTAGGATCTCCTGCATTGCAGTTAGATTCTTTACCAACTCAGCCATCAGGGAAGCCCGGTCCCAGAAAATGTAAGGAAAAATATACTTGCTGAATGTGAAGAATGCTCCCTGACTAGTAAACCTATGTGCCTGATTTACAACAAGGCCCACCACTGAAGTGGGTGAACTTGGCTGTCCTGCTGGACCTCAGAAGAGCAGAGGAGGTCAGTCAATGAAGTGTCTACAGACAAACTGTGTTTCCTTCAGAAAATCCTTGGAGGGAAGCTATGCGCCAGGCACTGTCCTGGGCAAAGGTAGGAACAACATCTGTGAGCAAAACAGACAAGATCTCTGCTCTAAAGGAGTTTGCATTCTCGTGGGGGAAGACAGAATAAGCAAAATAAGTAGAAAAATGATAACAGAGGGCTGAGATCGGTACCAGCGGTAGAGGGGTGGAAAATGGAGCTAGGGTACCGTGGGAAGCTTCCCCAGCAAAGCATCAGTGATAAAATTGTCCTTGCGACCTCCTGGGGAAACCAGGATCCCAATTATTCTTCATCCTTTGTATAGAGAACATGTTCTGGCTTGCGGATAAACGGCGGTTAATCTGAGGAGCAGCCCCAAGTCGTGAGTTACTGATAAAACAAGCACATTGTTTTAGGAATATTGGGTTGCCAATGCAGGATGCCTTGGCAAGTAGGGAGAGACTGCAGACAAGAGTCCAGATCTCAAATAATTGTGAGGAAGACTTAGGGGTTGTCCAGCTGCTGAAATTAGAAGTTGCTGAGAGCTAAGCCTAATGTGCTATTTTTAAAATTATAATAAAATGTCTATTTTTAAAAAACTGTATCTACTAAATTGAGAACTGGAATAACTGCCATGAATAACCCAATCCTGAAAACTTTAGGGCTGGTGTTATCCTCTTTGTTTGTTCCAAATTAACTAATCTGTAAAAGTCTTACACTGAGTAATTTATGCAAGATTTACAGAATCTTCACACAGTATGTCTGACTCCTCCAGAAGCCCGGAAACATACTGATGTCAGCAGCCCAGCTGCAGGGTGCTGGGAAGAAAGGCATTCTCTCCGTCCTCTGCCAGGGCTCCACTGTGGTTTCCTAGGGTTTCCCCTTTTACCAGACAGACCAGCAAGGAGGAAGAGGGGCATTCAGCCTCAGGGCTGCTGAACTCCCGCTCCGCAGAGTAGACAGCTGTCGGCCAAAGGGAAACACACCCTGGCTTCTAGATCCACGCCAGACTTCTCCCTACACTCTCAGGGACCTTCCTGAGAACTCTTTTTTAAATGATCACTGGTGTGAGGAATTCATACAACCACAAATCATAAGGAAACAAAGTTAGATGCAGAACCCAGTTTTACCTGCTTAGGAGATTGGCTTTACTAGATTGAACGAACTGAGATAGATGTTTTCCTACGTCGAGTACATCTGTGCTCAGTTGCTCGGTTGTGTCCAGCTCTTTGCGACCTCATGGACTGTAGCCCGCCAGGCTCCTCTGTCCATGGCATTCTCCAGGTAAGAATACTGGAGTGGGTTGCCATGCCCTCCTCCAGGGGATCTTCCTAACCCAGGAGTCAAACCCAAGTCTCTTGCATCTCCTGCATTAGCAGGCAGATTTTTTTTTTTTTTTTACCACTGCACCATCTGGGAAGCCTTTCGTAAGTTAAGAACAACCAAATATTGGCAAATTCACTGACTCAAGCTATACTCAGGAATCCTTCGATTATGGGTTCTCTATCTTCTCTTCCAAACTTTAACCTATGCCTCATCTTACTCTTCGGCTTCTCAGAATTCACCTTCAAATTCCACTCTCTGTCTTGAAGCTGGGCTTCCCAGGTGGTTCAGTTGATAAAGAAGCCACTTGCAATGCAGGAGACACAAGCAGATGCAAGTTTCCCAGGTCAGAAAGATCCCCTGGAGGAGGGAATGGCAACCCACTCCAGTATTCTGGCCTGGAGAATGCCATGGACAGAGGAGCCTGGCGGGCTACAGGCCACGGGGTCACAGAGTCGGACACGACTGTGCAGCTGAGCGTGCATGCACATCCTGAAGCCAGCTGAGTTTCTCTCGTTAACCCAGTGTCCATTCCATGAAAGGTCATTGAGCATCTTTTCTGAGCCATGCACTGAACAAACTGCTGCTGATACAAGGGCAGGGGGAAGTCTGTCCTTACCTTTGTGGAGCTCATAGAAGAGGGAGAATGGGTTTTAGAAACATATGTAATCAATTTGGTGATATAAATATGTTCAAAATGTTATAGAGAATAGAGGAGCATCATGCTTGGGGAAGAAATGAGGAAGGTTTCAAAGAAGAGTCAATATTTGGATTTTGGTTGAAGGATGTATAAGATTTCCTGAATAAGCTAGGGCAGGAAAGTATCACAGGCAGGCATGATGTAAGTCCTAGAGTCTGGGCACATAAAAAGAGATGCATGTTCTGGGAACGGGCCAATAGTTCAAAACGGCTCAGTGATAGGAAGCAAGGACATAAGTGGTGATGGTGTCAGATCTTATAAGCATTTCCTTCCTTTATCATGCAGGTGAGCCACAGACATTTTCCTAATTGGGGAAAGAACATGTTTGTTCTTGATGCTCATTTTTGAAATATAATTTTGCAATCTTCAAGACAGCTTGTTCTCTTTCAATGATTGGTGAGGCTAGAAGGGAAGATCAGAGAAAATGAGTAGGACATGTAGGCTTTAAAAATTATCTTTAGGGCTTCCCTGCTGGTCCAGAGGTAAAGAATCCACCTGCCAATGCAGGGGACACGAGTTTGATCGCTGGTCTGGGAAGATTCCACATCTTGTGGGGTAACCAAGCTCATGTGCCACAACTACGGAAGCCCATGTATCTAGAGCCTGTGCTTCTCAACAACAGAAGCCTCCACAATGAGAAGCCTGCACACCACAGCGAAGAGCAGCCCCCACTCGCCACAACTAGAGAAAGCCTGTGAGGAGTGACAAAAACCTCGCACGTGCATGCTTGCCAAGTTGCTTCAGTCACGTCCAACCCTTTGTGATCTACAGACTGTAGCCCACCAGGCTCGTCTGTCCCATGGGATTGTCCAGGCAAGAATACTGGAATGGGTTTCCATGCCCTCCTCCAGAGGATCTTCCCGACCCAGGGATCGAACCCGTGTCTCCTGTGGCTTCTGCATCGCAGGTGGATTCTTTGCAGCTGAGTTACTGGTGAAGCCCCAAAGACTCAGCGCAGCCAACAATAAAAGAATAAGTAAATAATAAAAAATACTTTATATATAAAATAATATCTTTATTGTTTTCTCTGCTTGCAAAAGAAATATAGATTCATTCTAAGCAACTCCAACATTACAGAAATATACAACATAGAAACAAAATGCTCCCTTTAATCCAAACTCCCAGACCCAAACCACTGTTACTACACCAATGTGCTGGTCTAGGTTCTTTTAGACTCTTATTTCAATGTATAAACCAAAATATAATTTTCTCCATGCCAGTTACAACCTCAGTTTTACTGGCTATGTAATATTCTGTTGTGTTAATATACTGTAATTTATTAGACAAATCCTTACTTTTTGGGCATTTGAGCTGTTTTCAATTTTTCAGAATTATAAACAATGCCAGGATGAACACAATTTTTACATAAATCTTTGCAAAATGTGTTTCTATAGGATACATTCTTAGAACGCTTTCAAGGAACTGACATGAAGAAATGATAGTTTTTCATTTTAATAGATATTGCCAAATTGCCATCATAAAGGTGATATCAATTTATATCCTAACAGTGTATGCCGGTCCCAATCTCCCTAGGAGTGGGTGGGGCTCTACAGGCAGTCTGTTCTGATCAGAGAAATTGCAGAACCTCGAAACACTTCGTTCAGTTCTGTGACTGTCTGTGGTTCACATGTCCCTCTGGTGTCTAATAAACTAACATGAAGAGCGGCTTGAAGGTTTGCCCAAAAAAGGCCACATTTACGCCTATCCTGGGGCCACTCCAAGTATGCTTTCTTTTCCATGAGAGCTTTTAGCTTAGGATATCTGGTAGGGATGCAGTAGAGTGGAATGGGTTCCAGTAAGATAAGAATTATGTAATCAGGACTCTCATGGGAGAGATTGTGGTGGGCAAAGTAGGGTTCATAATGGCACCACTCACTCTGGACAAAGTTGGGAGACAAAACAAAGATGGGCTTGTGACTTTTCTCAATGCAGTTGATGGCATCTTCCGTCATACTCTGGCCAGGGTCAGAGTTTCCCTCATGAAGGCAAATCAGAACAGAACCATCTTCTTTCTCTAGCCTGGGAATCAACTCATACTTCACCCAGGCAGAATCGTGTTCACTGTATGAAATACACACGTGGAATTGGACACTTCTTCTGAGTTGTTCCTGAGTTGTCTTCCTAACCCTGAGCCATGTCTGAGTCCACTGACGTAGCATCCTGAGATACCAGGGCAAATCAAAGTGGAAGCAGCAGAAGGCCACAGCCATCCCCAGAACGAGCATGATAACCACAATGGTGACAATCAGCAAACCTGTGTTGCAAGATATTTCTGGAAGATGAACATCCTTTAACTGAGTCCCCTTTAGATTCAAAGGGTATTCACAGATGTATGAATCTGACCATCCAACCATCATGCCCTCTGAGTATTTTCCAAGCTGAATGAAATCTCTTAATTCACAAGTACACCGGAATGGATTTCTTCCTGCATTTAGAGTTTTAACTTCCTGGCAGCTCTGGAAAAAATCCAGAGATGAGCTGAGAATTAAGTTCATTTCAACATTCAGGACTGAGAGTCTTCTGAAATGACTGCACCCAGGAAGATCAGTTAGAAAATTAAATGCAAGATTTAACTCTCGCAAAGATGTCAGGTGAATAATCTCTTGAGGGACAGTTTGAATTTTGTTACTATTCAGGTCCAGTATTTGAATGTTTCTAGGCAAGCACCTGAAAACAGAATCAGCAAGTTTGTTGAATGACAAATTCATGGTCACCAAGGTTTCTGGCCACAAACAATTTTCATCATTTTCATGTTGTAACAGATTTTCACTCAGATCTAAGTGCCTCAAGGATGTGTTGCTGGCAAAGCAACTCACTAAGGAAAGGGTCTCCAATTTATTGTCCTTCAAGATGAGAGTTTTCAAATGAGGCAATTGGACAGATTTTTTAAACACGTCATCTGTTAAGATATTATTAGCGAAATTTAAATATTGGAATCTTGTAGGATACATAGGGAACAGCATGTGAGGCATTTGTGCATCTGATATTGTCAGGTTTTCTATATCCATTTTGGTAAAAAGCAAGTAGACGCTCTCCTGGGGGATATTAAAAATTCTAAAATGTACATGTTCCAGTTTTACATTTCTCATTACAGAATTTGAGTAGTCAAATGAATTGTGGTCAAGATAAACCTTACCTCCAAAGGTCACATGTTGAATCTGGAAGTACTCTACTGACGTATGCCAAACTAATTGGAAGATGAGGAAAAGATCGTCCCACGATAAGTCAACTTTATTAAGTAACAGAATGGATGTCTTGGCATTCTCTAAAATAGGGTTTTGTTGAGATCCATAACTTGTAAACTGGCTCTTCTGCAAATCTATATTCGTGACTTCTAATATTTTTGAAGTTTTTATTCCATCCTGCAGAAGAACCCAGAAATTTGTGTTCACTGGTAACACAATGTGAAGTTTTCTTGTGTTTAAGATGGGCAGGCTACCTTCTTCATAATGAGAAAGAGTTCTCAATCCTAAGAAGACGGTATTTAGAGGCAAATGAGCAATTTTCTGAAAATCTGATTTTTGTATTTTTGCCCCACTCAAACCTAGGGTTTCCAGCTGTGACATGTTGCCAGTCTCCACGCAGATAGGCACAGCGTCAAAGTCATTGAAGGACAGATCTACATGTCTGAGATCTGCCAGTGGGAACCAGGTTACACTCTTCAGTCTGTTGTTAGACACATCTAAGTATCTTAACTCCTTGTTGAATTCAAAGGTCTTGATATCCAGCTCTTGGATTCTGTTATGGCATAGAATCAAAACTTTCAGTTTAGAGAGAGAACGAAAATCTGAATGCTGGAGTTGAAAAAGGAGGTTATAGGACAAATCCAATGTGGCTGTGATTGGGGACAAGTCTTCAGGAACCTTTCTTAAAGACATGCTGGAGAAGTTGGTAGTCAATTCCCTTTCTTCTGGCAGCTCTGAAGCCCCACTATGCACGGACGTAACAATACTACAAAACATGTAAATGCTTCTGATGTGTCTCATTGTAATTCCAAGGATTTTATCACTGGTTCACCTCAGATGAATTTTATCACACATTACCTCACATGAATGAGGAAGATGAATTCAAATCCTGGAAAGACAACATACCATTAGGTGGTTATGTGATTTGTTAAACCTTGTAGGACTTTTCTTTAATGCCAACATCTGATTATATTCACCAAGAATTTGGAATAGGGTCCCAACCCACTTACTGAATCTTTGACTTCATCTCAGAGCTTGGCTCATAGATTTCCAAGCCAGTTGCTGAGTTACACCCCCATCACTGAGACAAGTCAACATTCCCCAAAGGGAGATAGATACATCATAATTGGCAGAAGTGCCTCTCACCCAGTTCAAATAAGGAATGGCATTTCCAGGTCATATTCAACAGTCCCCACCACCACCACCACTACATCCCCTTTTGATAGCCTGAAAGCTTTAGGAAGATTAAGAGAAATTTTTAAAAATCAAGACATTTTTTAAGAGCAGTTGAAGATTCACCG
Source organism: Dama dama (assembly GCF_033118175.1). Classification (NCBI taxonomy): domain Eukaryota; kingdom Metazoa; phylum Chordata; class Mammalia; order Artiodactyla; family Cervidae; genus Dama; species Dama dama. The sequence continues at coordinate 62,214,906 of NC_083697.1, forward strand.
CAAAATTAAAGGGAAGGTACAGAGATTTTTCCGTATCTCTCCTGCCCCAACATATGCACAGCCTGCCCCATTATCAACCACCCCCCCACCCCGCGCCATCAGAGTGATGCATTTGTTATAATTGACGGACCTACAATGTCTCACCATAGTCACCCAGAGTCCATAGTTTATGCTATGGTTAATTCTTGGTGTTGTACATTCTAAGGTTTTGGACAAATGAGTGATGACATATATCCGTCATGCCTGGTAGCATCTCCACACCATATTGACTCTCCTGCAAATGAGGCAGTGGTCATTTGATGTCTTTTGGACAGCAGCTACCATTCACTGATATTCCATAGACTGACCCTTAAAACCACCACCTTGTAAGGTAAGTATCACTATTCAGCCTTTATAGGTATAGAATGTGGTTCTTAAAGAGGTCCTGAAACTGCACCACAGTCACAAACTTAATTCATGGCAAGGGCAGAACCTGGGCTTAACCACTCTGCTATCTTGTCTTTCTAGGATGGGTCAAGATAAATCTGCTTTCAAAATATGCTGTAACACATGAATCATGATAAAATTGTATCTCTCTTGGTCATATTGATTCTTCAGTGTTTCCTTAAACACAGTTCAAGAAATCCAGTAAATAAATCTGCAAATGCTACCCAACTTAGGTTTTAGATCAGTTACTTACAAGGACTGACTTGGATTAAGCCATTTCGTTAAGCACTGTCTTGTTGAAGCTACTGTATTTAGGAGTCACTTGTTGTAGCTCCCTACCTATGTCCTATCTAACGTATTGATACTATTGCACTTAGAATGAAATCCAGACTCCAAATGCTGAACCATAGCATCCTCCATGTGCTGCTATTGCTTCCTTCTGGGATCTCATTTCACACCACTCTTCTTCTGGCCCTCTGCACTCCCATCACACTGCCCCTCTCTTTGTTCCTTGGCTACATCATCTTGCCCTGACCTCAGCTCAGGATGCTCTTCTCTCATCCTTCCTTGGCCAGATCTTTCTTATCATTTAGGTCTTGGCTTAAAGTATATCTCCTCTAAGAAACCGGATTTGACCACTTAATCTAAAGAGGCCATTTAGATTAACTTGCTGTTCATTCCCTTCATCCTATTTTATTTCTCTACAAAATAGAGCGCTGACCACTATCTGAAACTTTTGTTCATTTATTTATTTGTTGACTACCACTCCCACCTCTCACACCCATGAGAGAAGGGGTCTGACAATCTCGCTCACCTCTGCATTCCGAGCAGAGAGATAGTGCCTAGTACATGGCATGTGCTCAGTAAATATACATTATGTATTTATAAGTAGATTAATGATCTCAATATTGTATTTCTTAGCACAGCGTGGTACATAATATGCTCTCAAAAATATGTCAAATGAATTAATTGGAGTTATGAATTCCTGCTATAATGTAGTACATGATGATTAGAGAATGAGTTTAGTGATAGAAATTAATATGTCTGGGTTTCAGTCCAATCTTAACATCTCACTGGCCATGATAACATAGATTATTCATTTAACTGCTGAAAGGTTCTGTTTTCTCATTTGTAACATGGGTTTTGTGCAAAGGCATTAAAGAGATAATATATATATAAACCACCTGGGCTTCCTTGGTGGCTCAGACGGTATCACACCTGGCATGTCACAAATGGTAGCAGTTATCAGGGCCAAGACTAGGGTGATTTCAGCACAGATCTTGAGAGGCACCAAGAAACTTGTTAATCAAGATAAACAATATTTTAATAAAATTTTTAAAGTAAAATTAATGTCAAACCCACAATGAACAAAATATCAAAAATTTTTTTCATAAAGACAGGATTAGTACTACTTTTTTCCTTGACTTTTCTTCTTCTCAGGCTCCAGTGTGGCTTGTAGGACACTGGCAGTTTATAGACATTTAGATGATGAGGTGTTTTTAACATTATTACCTCAAAGAGTACTTCAACATAACAACTCATCTTAAGTTGCTCCTATGTCTAGGAACTAGAACCCTTGAAAAATGCAGCAAAATCTAACCTACTTCCTTTATCTGGAATTCTGTAAGTTGAGATGCCATAGCTTTCATGTTTTACTCATCTCTTCTCTTTTTTACCCAATAACACAATCTCATTTGAAACTTATTCTAAAGAAGTAAGCAGAACTGACTCTGAACTTCTCTTAATATAATAGAAAGGTCCTCTGTCTCAGGCAATGCATATAAATTATGCCATTTCATTTAAACATTTTAAAAAGTAGGATGTAAATTTTTAATGAAAGATGCAATCAATAAATATATTTTTATTATGGTCATGCTACTCTTGCTGGGTGCTGAAAGCAGGTGAAAAACAGAATGATTTTTTTTAATAGCTTATGATTTAAAAGTCTAAGTCAAAAGACACCATAAAATTAAATGACAATCAGTGGCTTGCCAAATACTTAATCTAACCTCTCTTTTCCAAATGATGCAAAAAAATGGAGAAGGGGTTTAAACTCATCAAATGTTGGAAGATTTTTACAAAATAAGAGTAAGAATGACTGACATTTTATGAGTGTTTCCTGTTTCCCTGGCACTGAGATAAATGCTTTCCATACATTATTTTGTTCAATCTTCTCAACAACCCAACAAAATGATGGATGTTTTTATCCCCATTTTGCAAATGGAGGAGCTAAAACCAGAGGTTAAGTAACTTACCCAAAGTGAGCCAGTGAATAATTGCTAGAGCATGAATTTGAACCCAGACCTATCTCGTCCCTTCAAAGTACAAACCAAAGGCATTTCAAACTCTGAAATGAAATAGCGTAGGGTGTGATTACTGAGACTAATTCCGTTGGCGCGGTTAGTGCCTCTGTGGTCTCTTCCTCACTTCTACATACGTGCCCCTCTCGAAGCTATCTATGCTCTGCCAGGGCTCATGAATTTCAAGAAACCAGAAACAGGAAACCCAAACTCTCAAGCAACTGCAGGACAATTCCTCAGATCAGCAGTGGTCAATACTAAGCCCAAGGTCACTCACTCGTCATTAACCTTTAGATTAGTATAGGCAAAATAATAAACACTAAAAATCTGAACAAGGCTACTTTCTTCCCATCTATGGAATAAGCATGAAAAATCTGAAAATCTGAATAAATCCTTTCCTCCCATTTTCTTCAGAAAAGACCCACACAGCCCTTCTCTCTTTTTCATGAGTGTTACAGGAGTCAAAGCTAGAGTTCTTACCCTCAGGCTTGCAGCAGCTCCGCAGAGCTGCAGGTGTGGATGATTCATGCACAGGACCAGAACTGGCTGCAGAAGTGGCTGAATCAAGCTTTTCTGTGAAGCGTACCCTCCCTTGCCCTCTACTGCATGCTGGTGGCATTACATGTTGCATGAATTCATACAATCTTAGGTTATTTTTTAAAGAATTGCAGTGAAATACTGGTGGCTCAGATGGTAAAGAATCTGACTGCTACCCACTCCAGTATTCTTGCCTGGAGAATTCCATGGACAAAGGAGCCTGGTGGGCTACTGTCCATGGGGTCAACTCAGACATGACTGATCTACTAACACACACATAAAGTAAAATTTGCCAGTTTAGCCATTTTAAGTGTACAGTTCAGTGGCATTAAGTATGATACATCCACATAGCTGTTCAATCATTAGTACCATCCGTCTCCAGTACACATATTCTATAGAGCCCTCTCATAAAATAAAATAAAATAAACACTTTCATTTTTTGTGTCCAAAGATATATTCTTCCCTTTCCCAGAACCCAGCATTTTTAAACATTTTACACTCCCAGTGAATGGGGAATTTTTCTTTACTTAGGTTTAAATTTAATTTTCAGAAACAAGTCAAGCCAGGTTAGAAAATGGTGAATCTGGTCCAGACAGAATAAGAAACTTCCCCAAGGCCATTCTCCAGTAAGAGATGGAGTCAAGATTTAAAACTGAGTCTATCTGGCTCCAAAGCCCAAAATTTTCATTACTTCAGGTGCCCAAGGGTTTATATACTATTCCTTCAGCCGTCACCTTGAATTTCTAGAATCTTTAAATCTTTATTTGCAATTAGCAGTAAGAAGAGGAGGCTCAGAACCGTATGTTCTGATATCTTTGGCTAGTGATTATTTTTTATTCCCTTCAAAAATATTTCCCTTTTTTTCCTTCCTTTTTTCTCCCTCTCCTCTTACTTTGGGCTTCAGCGATATCTGACCCAATATTCCTTTACCTCTGTCTGTCTGTCTGTCTGTCTGTCTGTCTCACACACACACACTCAGTGACTCGTATACATTTCTTCCCTCACGCCTTTCCCTGATCTCAAACTTCTTCATGCTGTATTTCTGCCTTCGTACATAACTTGGAACTGACAGAGAGCTTTGGATTACCTCAGGTAGTGGAGGTTTATTTTAAAGACACTACAGAAAAAGAGAGAAAGACCCCACAGGGAATGAGGAGGCGCAGCAGCACGCGGGCAGGCTTCACAAAGACTGGAGCACTGACTCTCCAGGACTCCCCGAGGCAGCCCCGATGCCCACGCTGTCCTGCTGTACCCTCCTACATGGGCAAGGGCTGTTCTCTACTCTCGTTATGACTCGGCTCCTCTTTGACGCTTCTTGCTTCACTTTTGACTCCTAGCTTCTCTTTACCACTGCCTTTGCTTCTATCTCTTCCTACTTCTTTCTGCCTTTCTCGGTGTCTTGACTTCAGGGCAGAGCTGAACCTCACTGTGTGGGTACTTCCCCCAAGACAGGAAATCTGACTTGGCCCTTTGTCTCATCATCCAAAATGGAACATCTTGGTCAGAGGACCTCCAGGCCACCTAACAGTCTGCAGGCCTATTTTGTGTCTTGCCTTTGGTAGGGCCTAAGTCCCCAGTGCAGACCAGTAGGAAAATCACATGACCCAAGTCAGCCCACCTGCAGGAGCCGCTTTCCCCCTAAAGCTCTTGCAGTATAGCACATAGTCAGGTGTGGAAAATATGTCGTTTTGGTAGAGCTCCTCTAGTTTAATCATAAGTATCAGTAAGAGAAAATAGTCACAAGTTTTTCCTGAATTTCTGAAAGAAAAAAAAATCCTCATGTGATTAGGTAATTCAAATTGTTCATCATTCATTTACTACACTCGATGAGTATAAGGAAGGGAGAAAATTTTAATTTAAACAAATAAGTTGCTGCTGGCCAGGCTCCTCTGTTCGTGGGATTTCCCAGGCAAGAATACTGGAGTGGATTGTCATTTCCTTCGCCAGGAGATCTTCCCAACCCAGGGATCAAACCCAGGTCTCCTGCAAAAGCTGGGGTGTTTTTTTTTTTACCACTGAGCCACCAGGGGAAGTGAAAGTCTCTCAGTCATGTCCTTCATGTAAAATAGTAATAATATTACCTGTCTCATACTGTTGTTAGGAGCATTAAATGAGTTAATATGTGTAATGTCAAAGAACAGTGCCTGGCCCAAAGAAAAAGGTCAATAAATGTTGGCTCTTAGGATGGTGTCATTATTATTGCAGTTATTGTTCTCTTCATTATCTAACATCACCCCATGTGGAACTGGAGATGAGTTGCTCATCATGTTCAGTCTAGGTTGTCCTGGGCTGTCTATATATATAGACGTATATTTCTGTCTACATATAGATAGATAGAGGTATAGATTTTTTTTTTTTCCCTTTCTTGCCCCTAAAGCCTTAAGGATAAATTTCTGAGGACACAGGTTCTGATAGATGTTTCTACAACAGGACCATTTGTAGAGTGAACAGGGTTAGCTGAGAAAGGGAGCCAAAGCTGGGAACAGAGAGGTGAGGAAATGAGAAATAGCAATATCTGGCATTATCAGGAAATATTTTGTGGTGAATTAGAGTTCCAGTTTGTTGGTTAATTGTAGCATGGCCATTTATTAACTTAAAACTGTAACCGTATTTGTTTACTATGGCAGCCATGAACCATGTGTCACTACTGAGTTATTAAAATGCAGCGAATCTGAATTGAAATGTGCTCTAAGTGTAAAATACACATTATTCTATGAAACAAAGAATGTAAAATATCATGTTAGTAGTTTTTTATGTTACATGTGAACCTTTTGATGTAGCGGAGTAAACAAAATATATAATCAAAATTAATTTCACCTATTTCTTTTTGTCTTTTTAAACTTGTTTACTAGATAATTTAAAGTTACTTATGTGACTTGCCTTCTTCCTGTAGCCTGTTGGACAATGCTTCTCTAGTCCTTAGTAATAAAGAACCAAATCTCTGCAAAATCATTAGGCTTCCACTACTTATTTGTTTGGGGCTTCTCCGGTGGCTCCGGCTTCCCTGATAGCTCAGTTGGTAAAGAATCCACCTGTAATGCAGGTGCAACAAAGCAGAGAGGAATTACGTAACCACTCAGGGTGGCTGGAACTCAGGTGGTGCAAGAGAAAGAACCCAGGCTCGCGTAGCCCATCCCGGGAGTGTCCTCCGGCTCACTCTGCACTTCCAGCCCTCGAGTGACTAGCCAGACCCTGGCTTTCCACACATTATACCTCTTGTTTCTTGACAATCTTATAAGTGAGGTATGGTTTTTATGCTATTTTCCAGATGACGAAAAGGAGGTTGGAAGAGGTTGAAGAATTCATCCAAGGACACAGTTCAAAGAGAAAGGGAGCCAGGCTTTAATTCCAGAATGCATATGCACAGAACCCAGCTTCATAACATTTATTCTCTAACTGCTTTCACCTCTAACAGAGACCTAGCTTTGTCCTCCTAAACCCCATTTCTTTTTTTCGTTGTTGTTGGTCATGAAATTTTTAAGTACAAAAAAATGTAAAAGCAAAAGCAAGCATCAACCACAGGCAAGTGCCGATAATGTTTTTGTATGTTTTCATCTAGACTTTTTTTCTCTGCATATTTTAAACATATTGAAACCATCCTGTAATACTATTTGGCCTCCGATGGTTTTCATTTATGTTGTAAGATAAGCATTCCCTTCTGTTAATGAATAAACGTCCTCTACATTTTTTTTAGGTTGTGGTAAAAAAAAAACACATAACACAAAATTTACCATCTTAACTATATACAGTACTTTTAATAATTGTAAAATATGTCACTAAATGAACCCAGCACATCCTTCCACCATTGGAAATTTGAAGTGTTTCAAATTTTTCACTGTTAACAATAACTCTGCAATCAACATGAAAGTGAAAGTGAAAGTTGCTCAGTCTTGTCCGACTCTTGGAGACCCCATGGACTACACAGTCCATGGAATTCTCCAGGCCAGAAAACTGGAGTGAGTAGCCTTTCCCTTCTCCAGGGGATCTTCCCAACCCAGGGGTGGAACCCAGGTCTCCAGCATTGCAGGCAGATTCTTTACCGGCTGAGCCACAAAAGAAGCCCAAGCATACTGGAGTGGGTAGCCTATCCCTTCTCCAGTGGATCTTCCCAACCCAGGAATCAACCAGGGTCTCCAGCATTGCAGGCAGATTCTTTACCAACTGAGCTTTGAGGGAAGCCTTGTGAAGAAATATTTTTTCACATTTCAACTTACTTCTTCAGGATAGATTTCCAGAAGTGGAATTACAGGTCAAAAGTTGTGATTTTATACACACACACACACACACACACACACATATATATATAAAATCCAAATTACTTGGCCCTCCTGTTATCATTGGCTGTAATCCGTCAGGCTTCTCCGTCCATGAGATTCTCCAGGCGAAAATACTGGAGTGGGTCGCCATGCCCTCCTTCAGGGGATCTTCCTGGCCCAGAGATCAAACCTGCATCTTTTATGTCTCCTGCATTAGCAGATAAGTTCTTTACCACTAGTGCCACCTAGGAAGCCCCACATTATCACTATATAAACATGTCCATTTCCCTGCAGTCTTATTAATATAAGAAACTGATAAAAATGGAACTATTTTAATCTCAATTTGGTCAAGGACCCTGGAGTGAGGTGTGAGACTAGATAATCACAACCCTTTGCTGACTTCTAGTCAATAGAAGAGATTGGAGACTCCGAAAGGAGTTGAGGATTGGAAGAGGGTTTTGGAGAGAGTTTTTAGTATATTATGAATTCCTTCTTACCTCAATCCCAGGAAAGAGGGCTTCAACAGACGCACCTGGAAAGATGGCCATGTGAACTCTGCCCTCAGGGGGACATATTGTAACCAATCTTTAATTCATAACTGGAAATCTAAAGAAGATCCTGGCTAGCAACTCTAAGGGAGCTGTTGTCGTTCAGTCGCCCAGTCGTGTCCAACTCTTTGCGACCCCATGGACTGCAGCATGTCAAGCCTCCCTGTCCCTCACCATCTCCCAGAGTTTGCCCAAGTTCATGTTCATTACATTGGTGATGCCATCCAGCCATCTCATCCTCTGACACCCTCTTCTCCTTCTGCCCTCGATCTTTCCCAGAACTGGGGACTTTTCCAATGAGTCTGTGTGCATCAGATGACCAAAATACTGGAGCTCCAGCTTCAGCATCAGTCCGTCCAGTGAATATTCAGGGTTGATCTCCTTTAAGATTGACTGGTTTGATCTCCTTGCTGTCTAAGAGACTTTCAGGAGTCTTCTCCAGTACCATAATTTGAAGGCATCAATTCTTTGGCGTTCTGCCTTCTTTACGGTCCAGTTCTGACAACCGTACATGACCATGGGGAAGACCATAGCCTTGACAATACAGATTTTGCAAATAATGAATTTAGGCTTGGAAAGATCAAGTAAATTATCCAGCGCCATTCACATGTAAGTAATAGAGTTAGCATTACAACCCAGACATTGAGAAGCCGAGCTTACATTCACCTAATCTGCAATGTTTCTTCTCCTTTACATGTGACATCTTCCTTATTTTCCTTATTATTCATACATATTTGTTCACATTTTGAACTGACTCTTCATCTCCCAACTTAGAATTCTTCAGCAGGAGTTTCCACAAATACAATTTCAAGCTCCTAGTAAACTCCTTAAGACCACTGACAGCATCAGTTATTTGCATAAAGGATTGATCTAACTTCTCCAAGTCTTGAGTTTGTTAAATAAACTTTAACTGACTTTATGACTCCCTTTAAGGATTTTTTTTTAGACTCGCAAGAAGTAACCAGTTGAATCGTGTTCTCCAAATTCCTTCTGCTGACATCCTAAAGCCCAGTACCTCATAATGTCACTTTATTTGGAAATGTAGTCACGTAGTATGATATTAGTTCAGACTGGGTTGTCAGGATGGGCCATAATCCAATGTGATTGGTGTCCTTATGAAAAAGGGAAATTTGGACACAAACAGGCATAGAGGGAAGACCATGTGAAGAAACACAGAGAGAAACAGTCATCTATAAGCCAAGGGGAAGAGGCCTAGAGCAGATCCTTCCCTCCCACCGCTCAAGGGAACCAACCCTGCTGGAAACTTGATATTGGACTTCTAGCCTCCAGGACTGAGAGACAATAAATTTCTGTTGTTTAGGCCACCCAGGTTTAGAGCCCCAGCAAACTGATACAGGACTAGTTCTGAGCAATTGAAACTTGGTTGTGAAATCTTAAAGTTCAATACAGGAAGGGCAATCATCTTAGGAAAAACAGGAAAATCCAGCTGTAATGACTGTTGCAACATCCCTTACAGAATGAGAGCTTTCATACATTTTTAGCATGTATTTCATGGTTTTAATTTGCTTTCTACTATTCTCATAGAAGTATAAATGGTAACTTTCACGTATCCCTATATCTAGTCAAGACTAGACTACTCTAGTCAATTCCTAGTCAAGTCCCCATAGCTTGACTTTCAAACCCCTGGCAATATGATCTGTTTTTAATAACTAAATTTATTTATTTGTATTTGAAGGATAATTGTTTTTCAGTATTGTTGGTTTCTGCCAAACACCAGCATCATGCATCAGCCATAGGTATACCAATGACAACATGGTCTTAATCTAACTTTGCGTACTTAAATTTCACTGTTGCTTTTCATAAACTTCATGGTCCAGTCAAATTAATACAACAGTCCCAGAATGGCCTGCATATTCCTGTCTCTTCTTTGTACATCATTCTATTTAGAATGGCCTTTCCATTCTTCATCTACACATTGAAAAATCCAAAGTTTAAGTCTTCTTTCAAGGCCCAGAGGGAAAACCATCACTTCTAAGATTTTTTTCACTCAATCTAAATGGTCTCTGAACTTCCATTTATATTTTTGTCTCATTGATTTTTATTTTAATTATCTGCTGCTGCTGCTAAGTGGCTTCAGTCGTGTCCGACTCTGTGCGACCCCACAGACGGCAGCCCACCAGGCTCCTCCATCCCTGGGATTCTCCAGGCAAAAATACTGGAGTGGGTTGCCATTTCCTTCTCCATTTAATTATCTGGATACATGGAATGTCCTATGATTGATCTGGATACATGTAATGTCTTATGATTGATTGTAATTTTTTTAGGTCAAGAAACAACTAGTATATGTAAGTGTTACTTGGGTTTTTCCTCCCAAAAGTGAAGACTCAAACAAGAGCTTTGTGTGTAGGTCATTCATTTTGAAGAAGTAATCTCAGGGCTCCAGAATTAGGGGCCTGAGAAGAATGAAACAAGAAGAATAGAAAACCAATCCAAGAATGAATTATTGACCTGGTTACTCCTGGGAGTGAATAAATTTCAATTCCACTGGGGATCCTGAGGAATGGTCTAGACTATGCCTCATTTAATGGCTCCCATCCCTTTAGAGATCAAGGATCTCTTCACAGGATACACATCCAGTACTTCCAGTTTTGTACATATACCAGGAGAGCCAAGCAGGCATCTATAACCATCCTGGAACAGTGCTACTAATGACATTATAGGGCATAAACTGAGAAGTAGATGGTGCAGCCAAACAAGGTGCAGATGTGACAAGTCAGTCCACACCTGCCTAGAACTGGCTGTCAGACAGTGTGACTAATGAATACAGAAAATAGCTGATACAATAAACCTGAGCAAAAATTCTGATAAAGTCCATTCCTTGCACTGCTCCAAACTGTTCTTGCCCTATTTAAATGCTTTCCCAAAAGACAAGGGTGGCTGCGTGTAGAAGCAGTACACATTGGCTACATTTCTTCTTAAGATCAAAAGGGTAAAGGGCAAACGCACTTCCGCATGCCAGTTCAGACAACTAGAATCTCAGTAAGATCTCTACCCACAGAAAACCAGACTCAACTTCCATTTGGCTTGAAATGTAACACACCCATGGTTTGGGACCCTGAGACAAGTATGCAATTGCAAGTAGTTTATTTCAGAGGGGATCTTGGAAACACCCTTGGAGGAATGAGACTATGAAATAAAAAGAGAAAGAAAGCCAATAAAGTCATTTCTACCATAGAAAATCAGAATTTTTCCATTCTACTGGGAGATTCAGGGAGAAGGTAAAGTAGACCCCAGGTTTGTCCCCCCAAAATGGGAGAGAAAGCTGAGTTATTTATCTGTCAATTCTCTTTCCAACATTGACTGAGGGCTGCTTCCAAGGACAACCTCCAGCATATCTGAATCGCCCTTCATGTGGACCAAGTGGGTCCTCATGGCCAAGAAGAAATTCCTTCAGGTAAAGAATCGCCAGCATTAACAATAAACAGCCTTCAACATGCAGAGACAAATGCTGAATGGAAATGAGGAGGACACAATATCTTTAGAAATCTGCTATAGAAACCCAAGCACAAGCTGGAAACGAGATTGCCGGGAGAAATGTCAATAACATCAGATATGCAGATGACGCCACCAGCATGGCAGAAAGTGAAGGGGAACTAAAGAGCCTCTTGATGAAGGTGAAAGAGGAGAGTAAAAAAACTGGCTTAAAACTCAACATTCAAAAAACAAAGATCATGGCATCTGGTCCCATCACTTCATGGCTAATAGATAGGGAGACAACGGAAACAGTAACAGACTTTATTTCCTTGGGCTCCAAAATCACTGCAGATGGTGACTACAGCCATGAAATTAAAAGACAATTGCTCCTTGGAAGAAAAGCTATGACAAACACAGGGAGCATATTAAAAGCAGAGACATTACTTTGCCAATGAAGGTCTGTCTAGTCAAAGATATCATTTCTCCACTAGTCATGTATGGACCATAAAGAAAGCTGAGTGCTGAAGAACTGATGCTTTTGAACTGCGTTGTTGGAGAAGGCTCTTGAGAGTCCCTTAGACTGCAAGATCAAACCAGTCAATCCTATAGGAAAGCAGTCCTGAATATTCATTGGAAGCCTGATGCTTAAGCCGAAACTCCAATACTTTGGCCACCTGATGCCAAGAACTGACATTGGAAACGACCCTGATGCTGGGAAAGATTGAAAGCAGGAGGAGAAGGGGATGACAGAAGAGATGGTTGGATGGCATTACTAACTTGATGGACATGAGTTTGAGCAAGGTCCAGGAGTTGGTAATGGATAGGGAAGACTGGCATGCTGCAGTCCATGGGGTCGCAAAGAGTTGGACACGACTGAGCGACTGAACTGAACTGAACTGATAGAAACCCAGCTACAGTTACAAAAGGCATGAAGTCTTCTAACATTGACCCTGATTGGCACACAGGAACGTATATCAACTGAAGTTGTTTGAACAGGTGCTTCTCTTGATTACATGATAAACTCAATAAATCCAGTCCTATAAAAGAAAGAGATGAATCCCTTTTGTGTTAGAAATTAACTGTTTCAATTGAAATTATATCATTTCATCAATTTTTATTACCACATATACATGAGGAACTGGAGCCTGAAAAGACATAAACACTTTTTAAATTACTTATGTAATTATTTTATTTTTGGCGGTGCTGGGTCTTGGTCGCCGTGTGGACTTTTCTCTCGTTGTGTGAGCAGGGGCTATTCTCTAGTTGCAGCGCAAGGGCTTCTCACGGCAATGGCTTCTCTTTGTTACGCCGCACGCACTCTAGGGCTCACGGGCCTCAGTAGTTGTGGCACTTGGGCTCAGTACTGGGGGCTCCTGGGCTCTAGAGTGAGGCTCAATAGCTGTGGTACACAGGTTTAGTTGCTCTGCAGCATGTGGGATCCTCCCAGACCAGGGGTCAAATCTGTCTCTCCTGCACTGGCAGGCAGACACTTTACTACTGAGCCACGAGGGAAGCTCCATATTTTTATCTACATCCTAAATTCAAAATCATGTTTATATCCATGTCAATACAAAATAAGATCATTGTTAGAGCTTCCAAAATCAGCAACAATTTCCCAAACGCAGCAGAGGAAAATTTTTAAATCTCTGTGTAACTTATTTCTGCTGCTTTTCCCATCAATTTAATATTAATGGATGCTCTTAGGTTAGCCCAAAAAAGTCCACGTTTACTTTTCTCCTTGGGCCATTCCAAATAAGTTCTCTGTGCCATGAGAGCTCTTAGCTTGTGATAGCTGTTAGGAATGGAATACTGTGGAATGGGATCCAGCAAGATCAGGATTAAGTTATTAGATCCTTCATGGAAGAGATTGTGGTGGGCAAAGTAGAGTTCATAATGGCACCACTCGCTCTGGACAAAGTTGGGAGACAAAACAAAGATGGACTTGTAGCTTTTCTCAATGCAGTTGATGATATTTTCCACGATGCTCTTGCCAGCAACAAAGTTTCTCTCATGGAGACAAATTCTTATATCTTCTTTTTCTAGGTTTGGTATTAATTCATTCTTCACCCAGGCAGAATCGTGCCCACTGTATGAAATAAAAGCATGGAACTGAAGAGTTCTTTGGAGTTCTTCCAAGGGCACATTCCTGGCCCTGCGCCGGGTCTGGGTCCACTGACACACCATTCTGAGGTACCAGGGCAGATCCAGGTAGATGCAGAGGACAGTCACGGTAACGGCCAGCGCCAGTCCAGGGACCACGATGGTGACAATCAGCAGAGCCGTGTTGCATGACAGCTCAGATACACGGAAGTCCTTTAGAGGGGCTCCCTTATAGCTCTCCGGATAGTCACACTTATAAGAATCAGGCCAATCCTCTACCACTTCACTTGATACTTGGCCTATACTTTGGATAAACTCTCTTAGCTCACAGGAACATTGGAATGGATTGTTCCCTGCTTTGAGGGACCTAATCTTCTGGCAGCTCTGGAAGAAATCGGCTGATGGATTGGAAATTGAATTATAATCAATGATCAGTATAGAAAGGCCACTAAAGATACCACATCCAGGAAGGTGGGCTAAAGAATTGGAAGCAAGGTTGAGTTCTTGCAAAGTTCCTAGACCAGTGACATCTTTAGGGATGCTCCTTATTCTGTTATTGTGAAGATCAAGAACCTTGATCCGAGGAGGTAAACATCTGAAAACAGAGTCAGTAAGTATATTTGAAGACATATTTAAACTGAATAAACTTCTGGCCCAAGGGCAATTTCCTTCACTTTCATCATATATCAGGGAATTCTGGCTAACATCCAGTTGTTGTAGAGACTTCATTTCCTGGGTCATATGAACTATATTTGCAAGTTCTTTTAACTGATTCTTTTGTAAGATAAGTGTCTTCAAATTAGCCAAGTTTGTACAGTTTTTGAAAACCATGTCTGTTAAGAGATTACTGGAAAAGTTCAAATACAAAAATGGGCTGACTTGAGATGGGCAGACCATGTGGACCATATGTGCAGCAGATACTGTGAGATGTTGGATGTTCATATTTGACAAGATTTTATAGATAGAACCTTGTGGAAGACTGAACACATCATGGACAACTTTGTGTATCGACAAGGCCTTCAGTGACGTGTCAGAATAATCAAAATCTGTAAAGCCAAGGTAACCTTGTAGTTTTACATTTGAAATGGAGAAATACTCGACGTTTGTACGCCAAACCAACTGGAGGATCGTAAGGAAGGAATTCCAAGTTATTTCAATATTGTTTAAAGTGAGATTTGATAACCTTGAGTTCTTTTGAAGTTTTGACAGAACATTTTCGAAATAAGAACACCCATTATCATCAAGCACACATTTGACATTAGACAGTTCCAGACTCACTGTGGTGCTGACTGACACGTCCAAAATAAAATGGAATTCCTTTCCTGTAGGGAAAACAATGTGCAGGCTCTGTGTGTTAAGGTCTTGAAGGCTCTCAGCATCTTCTCTTTCCCCATAAGTGTCTCCTAAGACCAATAAAACCTTGCTGATGTGCAAATGAGCGATTGACCGCACACTGGATTTTTGTAACTGTGTGGCACTCAACCCCAGAAATTCTAGTTGAGACATGTTGCCAAACTCTTGGCATATGGGCAGGGCATCAAATGCATTAAATGAGAGGTCTAAGTGCTTGAGGTTCAGAGTAGGGTGGCAAGAAATCATCTCCAAATTGTTGTGGGACAAATCCAAGTATTCCAGTTTCTGGTTGAATTGAAAAACACTCAAGTCAAGATACTGGATTCTATTATGAGAAATTATCAAAATCTTCAGCTTTGATAGTGAAAGGATATCAGGCATCTGAAGCTCAGAAATATAGTTGTGTGATATATCTAAGATTGTTGTTTCCAGGGATAAGTCTTTGGGAACATAGGTGAGACCTGTTTTTGACCTGTCAATTAAAAATTCACTTTCATCAGATAATTGGGTTCTGATCTCAAGTATTAATATAAAGATGATGGCAAAATGGAAGATGCTAGAATTTTTTTTAGTCATTTTGTAACAGTAGACATTCCTAATGGTAGTTGCTATTCTTCAGAGCATCTTGATACAGTACAGATCCTAGGGGTAAAAAAGTCAGCATTAAATGACTATATTAAATTAAGCATGACTGACATTAAACATTTTTTTACTAGAGACTCATTAAATGAAGGCTACATTCTTGGGAGTCACACAATCTGAAACCAGGAAAATACACATATTCATAAACAATTATACTACCTCTAATCAAATAACTTTTAATATGGATATGTCATGGACTGAATGGTGACCCTCCTCCCAAAAAAAGAGGTGTCCACCTCCTAACCATGTCCTGATCTCTTAATTGAATATTATTTAATTTAGAAAAAGGGTATTTGTAGAGATAATTACATTAAGAGTCTTGAGAAGATCTTCTTGGATTATCTAGGACTCGCCAGTCCCCAAATTTGGGGCACCAAGGATCAGTTTTGTGAAAGATAAGTTTTCCTCAGACGGAGGTGGGGGATGGTTTTGATTTCGATCTCTGCTCACCTCCTGCTGTGCCTCCCACTTCATAGTAGGTCACGGACCAGCACCAGTCCATGGCCCTGGGGTTGGGGACCCCTAATCTAGGCAGTCTCTAAATTCAGTAATGATTATCCCTAGAAGAGAAAAAGGGAGCGTTATTTACAACAGCCAAGATATGGGAACAAAACTAGGATCAATAGATGAATGATAAAGATGTTCTGTGTGTGTCTTTGTGTATATATATATATTTACATAATGGAATATTACTCAGTCATTAAAAATGAATTCTTGCCATTTGCAACATGAGTAGGTCTAGAAAGTATCATGCTAAGTGAAATAAGTCAGACAAAGACAAAAACCACATAATCTCACTTATATGTGGAATCTAAAAAACAAAACAAACAAAATGGAAACAGATTCATAGATACAGAAAATAAGTGTGTGCCAGCAGAAAGAGGGATGGAAGGTGGGAGAAACAGGTGAGGAGATTAAGAAGTACAAATCACCAGTATATAATTAATAAGTTATGGGGTTGTAATATACAGAATAAGGAACATGGTCAGTAACACTGCAATAACTTTGATAAAAGATCTTTCAGAAAATGATAAAAGATCTCTCAGAAAATCCATTCATTCATTCATTGATTTATTCAGTCAGTATTTATGGATAACCTTCTGGCCATGTTTTAGCAACTAACGATAAAGGAATGATCAGGATAAGGTTCTAATTTTCAAGAGCTTATTATCTAGAGGGAAGACAGAACATAAACATATGATAATTTCATATAGTGATATCTGCTATACAGAAAAATAAAGCAGGATAAATGAATCAAGAATAATGGTAGGTATGTAACAGTGGTTGGTGGTGGCTTTTTCAGATTGATTAGTTAGAGAGGGCCTTTCTGAGAATATGATGTTGGAGTAGAAATCAGAATGAAGTGAATGAGTCATCTATGGGAAGATCTGGTGGGGGGAAAGCATTTCCTTCTGGCAAAGGAAAAGGCAAGTGCAAAGGTCCTGAGGTAGGATTGAGGTTGGCTTGTCTGAGGCAGAGTAAGGAGGCCAATGTTAGCATGGAGTCAGGTGAGTGAAGGGAGTTCAGGCCAAGAACACAGAGGGCAGATCATCGCGAGGAGTTGGGATTCTATCCCGAGAGTGATGAGGGGGTCAGTAACCACGGAAAGGTTTTAGATAGGAGCAGTTTCCTTCTCTCTCTTATTCAGAAAACTTTTCTTCATTCATTTGTTCAGGGAAACACTTAGTGAAACCACTTGCCTTAGCCAGGCACCATGGTAACCACCTACAGGAGTTATCTTAAACAGGAAGTCCTCGGTAAGGAATGTGAAACCAACCGGAAGATTTCAGGAAAGGTCAAAAGGAGAGAGAAGACACCAGTCCATGTGTCCTACTCACCTCCCAGAATCCTCCTCACTGGAATCCATGATGGCCAAGTGATGCTTACACCACCAGGAGGGACCATGAGTCAGAATGATTGGCCAGAGACAACCTGGAAACTAATTCCATCACTAATCCCATAAAACTAATCCCATTAAACCTGAGATTTTTGAGTCATGTGGCGGAGCAGTCCTCCTGGGTTCCCTTACCTTGATGCTGTCCACCCGGCTGCCCCTCCCCAATAAAGTCTCTTGTTTTGTCAGCACTGGTGTCTCCTTGGACAATTCATTCCTGAGTGTTAGACAAGAGCCCACTCTTGGGCCCTAGACAGGGGTCCTCCTTTCTGCAACACATTCATTCATCAAACATGTATGTATTCCCTATGATACAGTAGGTATTGTCCTGGGTTATGTCATTACACCGGCCCACCATGATTCAGACACTATTTTGTTATCAGCATTCCTATAGCATAAGAGACCAGAGGGTCAAGTTGGTATGAACCCTAGACAGTGAACCCTCTCACCACCAGAGACCCCCTCAGTGAGGGGGCTACATGGCTATGCAGATATTTTAAGGAACTTATTCAAAACCTCCTAGAACCACATTATATAAGCAGGCCATCAGTATCAGCAAAGAGTTAAATTCCTCTTCACATGTCCCCTCAGCTCTCCTTGAGAGAACTGAGGGACCCAAATAATTCATGTCCCAGACACAACCGTGGGTTGTAAAAGTTCCCCAAGTGAGACATGCAAATTTATCTAGTTGGGGGAATTTCGTGGACTTACCCTTTCACAGAGATGCCCAATGATGCCTTCATGATCCTGACCTCTTCAAACATAAAAGAGGGCCATGTTTGCCCCCTTCATCACTGCTCATGAAGACCTTGCAGAGGGGAGGGGACAGAGACATTACAATGTATGTGAAAAGTACAGGTGGTATTTCTATGTCACTGATTGTATTTGGCTGAAAGACCCAGAAATGTTCCAAGTCTCTCTCTCCAGCTCCCTGACAGAGCTACCCACACAAGGAGAAATTTTTCAATGAGAATAAAAATAATACTCAATTACTGCCTGGGCCAATGCCTAATAAATCCAAAGAGAACTATCCTGTATAAGTTAAGTTGAAGCAAGAGCAGCTTGGGCTTAAGGCTCAAATGGGGTTCTTTACTTATTCCTAAACCTGAACCCACATCTAGGGATCTTTTAACCATCCAGCTAAACACCAGAGTTCAAGGAAGCAGTGGTCAGCACCATCGAGTGTGATGCCCAGAGTGGCCAGAGAGACAAGGGGCAGAGAGACAGGACTCCATGCACAGACATGAGTGCTTAGCACACAGCGAACCCACCACAAGCAAGAGGAAAGCAGTTAGGACAGCTTGTCGTTTCCTAAACAGCAGCAACAACCACAAAAACACTACATTATAAAACGGAGAGAGGCAGAGACCAGGGACCTTTTGCTGCAGTGCTGTGGTGCTCGCATTTCGGCAAACATCTCCTCAAGCAACAAAAAACGAAGAAACTACAAGGGACTAAAAATAATTGCATGCATGTGCAGTTGAGACAAATTCTGGACAGAAGACACTAAAAGACCAAAAAAGCCCAACTGCTACCTCCAAAGAGCCTAGAGCAAAGTCAGGGGGTCTGGAGCAAAAGCAGACTGTGTGTGCCCTTGCACACAACGCCAAAGGGGTCGGCAAACCACCTAAGCCACCCCTCCAGCCACACCCCTGGACATCCCTCTAACCTCACCCCATAGAAGGAACCAGCGCGCCTCCCCCCCAGGCCAGTGAACAAAGGAAGCTGTTACTGTCCTGGCTTCCTCTGCTGCAGCAGGGGCCCCAGTGAAGTCCTGCCTGAATTTCTTGTCTGGCCTCTAGTCAGCTGCCAATGATTGGGGATGGCAGAGAACCCTGGTCCGTATCAAACTCCCTGTCTTCAAGCATTGAATGGCTTCAGTTTTCTGCCTGGCTGACTTAGTTGACTCAAATATCTTCTATTTGCTCAACTTCCATTTTGCCTTTTCACTTGCAGTCACTATTTGAAGCACTGAGTTTATGAAATCATTTATATTTCTATAATTAAGAAGTCAAAGTGTTGCATACATGTGTTTAGTCACTTCAGTCATGTCTGACTCCTTGCGACCCCATGGACTGTAGCCCACCAGTTTCCTCTGTCCATGGAGATTCTCCAGGCAAGAATACTGGAGTGGGTTGCCATGCCCTTCTCCAGGGGATCTTCCCAACCCAGGAATCAAACCCAGGTCTCCTGTGTTGCAGACGGATTCTTCACCACCTGAGACACCAGGTTTAGGCACTTAAAGGAGATACGAATTGTATATACCAAACTTGCTATATCAGTGAAAATCAATACTTTTGTCAAGGTCCTAATGAACAGCACAGAATCTCATCTATAGTAGCAGCTCAAAATTATTTTACTGCCAGATAAAATTATTATTTGCAAAGTTAACTAGTAATAGATTGCTGTAATTTGATAGTATATAAATATCTCCAGGTGTGTTTCTGTCTATTTTCATGATTATGATAGGTTTAGCCTCACCTTTTATGATTCAGTGTGTCAATAAATATGAATTGCCGTTGCCTGAAGACTTTGGAGGCATGGAGTCGAGACTTTGACTTGTCTTAATAGCTAATACTCATACAATCAATCTGGCCCATTAAGTTCACTCCCACAAATATTTATTGAGAGTTTTATTTGCACAAGGGCAACCAGCTATAAATATTAACCATAGGCTGAAAGGATCAAAACCAGTTCAAGAGCTTTTCTGCTTTGTTTTCTATGTGGTTTTGTGAACTTTTGCTTTCTGTTGTATAGAAAAACTCACAACTCTTTGGATCCAATTGGGTGTAGCCTGGGAAACATTTTCAAAACCTGCAATTCCACTTCAATAGCTGCACCCTAGGACAGTTTCAGTAGTCTGAGAAAACAGGAAAAAAATATAAATCGTGGGACTTGCCCAGAGAAAAAACTCAAATGCACCTGCCCATAAAAACAGGAGTCCCTGGGCAGCACTGCACCCAGGAGTGGTTTACCTACAGCTCATTGCCCTCAGCATTTTCATTACAGAGAGATACACGGAGGGACTAGGGTAAAAAGGGCAGTGCCTCTGAATCAGCTGCTAGCCGCTCTGTCAGAAACCCGTGAGATGTTTGTGACCCAAATAGTCATCTACCAACTCAAATCTCTTGAAAGTAAATCGCGCCTGAGATGAGGTTCATTAAAAAAAAAAAAAAACACACCCAAACACAAAAACCCTTTCTCTGACCCAGAACAAGCAACTGATAAATAAATGCTAGTTCAAGTGACAGTAAGTACATATCAGAAATAACTCACTTAGAAAATCACCCAGGACTTAATCATAGAGATGTCTGAGATTTGGGGGTCTAATAACTAATTACACCATTTATTTTACTTTACAGAATTTAAAAAGATGTTGCTTACCAAGTTGGCCTGTTCCTCTGTCCTGTTGGCAGTCTGTAGAAAAATCAAATACTTCCTCAAACATTTTATTTCGCTGGTTTAATGTTTGTGGGTGGACTGGGTAAGCTCTTTTACGCCACCTACTGAATCCCACTGAAATTACATGACACAGTCATGTATAGAAATGGTCTGTGGATTCACAGACCAGCAATAAGATAGAATCACCTCTCTGTGGCCCCCCTTCCCTACAATCAGTTCACTAGTGTCTACATTAACGAAGTGAAGGAGGCGGTATTAATAATCCACAGATGATTTATTCGGTTCAGTTCAGTCGCTCAGTCATGTCCGACTCTTTGCGACCCCATGGACTGCAGCATGCCAGGCCTCCTTGTCCATCGCCAACTCCCGGAGTCTACTCAAACTCACGTCCATTGAGACAGTGATGCCTCATTTGCTGAATTCAAAATGCTTATCGTCACCATGCTGATGGACGTGGGGGTAGAGGTGTTTCACTTCTAACTCTTCAATCAGGCCACTATTAAAAGTGACTGAAGGTGGAAAGAAGCAGAGGTCAAGGTCAAAGTTCTGTTAAAATTCATAAGGAGAAAAAAATCTCTCATGGGCTTTTACAGAATGGATGCTAATCATGTCTTTTCTGACAAATTGGCTTGCAGAGAAAATCTGGTGCTCAAATTTTTCAAGCTTTCTTCAAAAATTGATTTTTTAAATCTCTATGTGGAAAATAGGCTAGCTAACGATCTCTTTTCCCCGATAAAGCTTTATGTGGTTCCCTGCTGTTGGCATGCTCAAGGAATCCAACCTGATAGCTTTGCTCTGGTCTTTAAAAACAACAACAGTAACAAGATAACAAGTGGGCAAATAGAGCTAAGAAATGCTAGCTTTCTTCCTCTGAACTTGTGCTCAGCTTGGTTCTACAAGATGTCCTCAACATCTTGAGGTTGCAAGCTGGTTGCAATTCTTGCTGGAATCAGCTTTTCTACCACAGGGAACAAGGCCAGCTTCCCTAAACTAAGAACCTTGAGGTACTTTTTGACTTGTCCTATGCTCTCTCTCTCTCGGTTTCCTCCTATCCCCTCACAGTTTGTTCAAGAAGGGAGGTGTACCTATATTTCTGTGACTGAAGGAATGAACCTCCTTCTCCCTCCATTCTTATCATGACTTCCCCCAGACCTATAACTAGAGATAAGCATGCTCTTTGATTAACAATTCAGTTTCTGGCTCCCTAAAGACATTTGACGTTGTGAACTAGATCTAGAAAGTGATACCCAGGAGAGAGGTCAGCGGGGCAGAAAGAAAGCACTTTAGCACTCACAAAGTCCTGTGTTTCCCTTCAAGCTCATCCCCACTCTGAGTTGCTCACTTGCCTCTTTTTATCCTCCCTATTATCCAGTAGGTTTGACGCATGCTTGTCCTCAGTCACTAGGTGGATTTATCATAACTGTGCAAATAAGTACAAGCCTAAGTCGAGTCAACAGCAACTCAAAGAGCTAACTCAACACAGAGGTTTCGTATCTGAGACTCTAGGCACCTCTTTGCTTCTCTCAACAGCAGTTTTTGCCCACTCTTAATTCCATACCCAGGTGTTTCTTTTTGGATCCATGGCAATGTACACATTCTGCCAGTTAGATGCAACCTGTACCAGTGTTTGCTTTTTTTTTTTAACAAAAACTTTATTAAGATAGAATCCATATACCATAAAAATTTCACCCATTTGAAGTGAACAATTCAATGACTTAAGGTAAAGTCACAGAATTGTGCGACCATTACCACAACCAAACTTTTTCAACACCCTGCAAAGAGCCACACCCCTTAGCTGTCACTTTCCAATGCCCCATTTGCCTCAGACCTAGACAACCACTATAGATTGTACTAATAATCTCTATAGATTTGCCTGAGTATTTCATATAAATGGAATCATGTAAAATGTGGTTATTTGTGCTTTTCCCACTTAGCTTAATGTTTTCAAGATTCGTCCATGTTGCAGCATGTATCGAGTTTCATTTTTTTGTTGCTAAATAACTTTTCATTGTATGAGTACACCACATTTTATTTATCCATTCATCAGCAAATGGATATTTGCGTTGTTTACACTTATGGCTGTTACGAATATATAAAAATTCATGTACAAGTTTTGGGTAGACATTCTCTCTTGGGTATATATTTAGATATTTAAGCATGAAATTTCTACTTCGTATGTAAATAGGTTTAGCCTTTTGAGGAGTTCCAGGCTAGCTGCATCATTTATCTTTCCACCAACAGTGTATAAGAGCTCCAATTTCTCCACATTCTTGCTAACAGTTATTACCATCTGACTTTTACTATAGCCTTCTTATGAATGAATTGGTATCTCATTATGGTTTTAATTTGCATTTCCTTGATAACTAATGGTGTTGAACATCTTTTCCTGTATAAATTAGCTGTTTGTATATCTTCTTTGCAACCTTGCTGAACTTGTTTATTAGTTCTACTAGTTTTCCAGCGGATTCCTAAGTAGCATTTTCTACAAATAAGATCATGTCATTTGCAGAATATCATCTTCTTCCTTTCCAAGGTGGATACGTTTATAACACGTTCTTGTCTAATGGGATTCATTCTTGTCTAATGGGCTTCCCTGGTGGCTCAGATGGTAAAGAATCCACCTGCAATGTGGGGACCTGCGTTTGATCCCTGGGTTAGGAAGATTCCTCTGGAGAAGGGCATAGCTACCCACTCCAGTATTCTTGCTTGGAGAATCCCATGGACCGGGGAGACTGGTGGGCTACAGCCCATGGGGCACAAAGAATCGGACACAACTGAGTGACTTTCACTTTCACTTTCACTTTTGTCTAACTGCCTTGGCTGGCACTCCCAGTACAATGTGGAACAGACGTGATAAGAGAGGTTTGATGCCAAGATTCTGAACCTATTGAGAACAGGTTCCAAATATTAGGGAAGAGTTTTGAGAACCATTAAGTATGAGGTTAGCTATGAGTTTTCCATCTATGCTTTTATTTTTTCAAACACCAAAACCATTTTGTATTGGGGTATAGCCCATAAACAGTGTCACAATAGTTTCCAGTGAACAGTGAAGGGACTCAGCCATGCATATACCTGTATCCACTCTCCCCCAAAACCCCCCTTGCATTCAGGCTGGCACATAACATTGAGCAGAGTTCCATGTGCTATACAATAGGTTTTTGTTGGCTATCCAATTTAAATATAGCAGTGTGCACATGACCTTCCCAAATTCCTCAACTATTCCTTCCCCCCCGCCCTCCACCACTGCCCCAACCCCCCAACCCAGCCCTGGCTACCATGAGTTAATTTTCTAAGTCTGTGAGTCTCTTTCTGTTTTGTACGTTCATTTGTATCATTCCTTTTCAGATTGTGGAATTTCCCATCCATTTCTAGTTTGTGGGTACTTTTTCCAGGAAGAGGTAGAAAGTATGGTTTCTTTTTCTGTAGTATTTTTTTTAATTTTTATTTATTTATTTTATTTTTGGCGGCTCTTGGTCTTCATTGCTGCAAGCCGGCTTTCTCGAGTTGCAGGCAGCAGAGGCCACTCTTCGCGTGGTACGTCTTGCAGTGCTTTCTCTCGTGGCGCCACGGGATCCAGAGCACAGGCTCAGCAGTTGTGGGGTGCGAGTCAGCTGCTCCGTGGCACGTGGAACCCTCCCACACCGGGGATCAAACCCCCTTAACTAGTTAAAATTTTCCAGCAATTTTTTTTTTCAAGTTGCCACCTGAGTAAATCTTAGACCAAGGCCAATCTGTCTCCAGCTACCGACCTGAGTGTTTGGATTCATGAAACGTTGATAAGCACCTTTGTACACCGTCTTTGTCCAAGTGTTTTATTGTCACCTTAGGATAAATTCCTGGAAAGAGTGAATAAATGCCTTGGGTGGTTTTTTACGTTTATTGACAGTTTCTATCACTTTTGTGAATTACTTGTTCACATCACTGCATATTTCTATATCAGGTTTATGCTTTCTCTACTTAATTATACATTCTCTTTTATGTTACAGACACTCACCCTCTGTCAAACTTTTTGTCAACATCTTCCTTCATTTTTTATCTTTTTATCTCATGAGCTTTCAAACCAACAAAGAAGTACCTTTTTATATAAACAAGGAAGCTGACTTTCTCTTTGCTATTACTGTCAGCTGTGTGCTGGTGAATCAGGTTGACTTCCCAGGAGGATCAGTGGTAAAGAATCCGTCTGCCAAGCAGGAGACATGAATTCAGTCCCTGGGTTGGGCAGATTCCCTGGAAAAGGAAATGGCAACCCACTCCAGTCTTCTTGCCTGGGAAATCCCATGGACAGAGGAGCCTGGCAGGCTACAGCCCACAAGGTTGCAAGAGTCAGGCACGACTTGGTAACTAAGCAACAACCACCTAGGGTAAACCAGGCTACAAAAAACAAAAAGCCTCATTTTTTTTTTAGCACTTGCCATTATCTATGGTTTAAGTAGTTCCACTATAGCTGATTTCTAGCTACCAACTGACCTGCTTGCAAAATTCCTTAATATTTAACCACTGGTTCTCACATGTCCTTATAAATCAGCTCCATCAGACTACTGCTACATTTTGCTTTTAGGCTAAAAGAGTTCTTCATAACAAGGTCAGATATGTGTATGTGTTCTTCTCAAGGGCTTCTCAGGTGGCTCAGTGGTAAAGAATCTGCCTGTCAATGCAGGAGACACGGATTTGATTCCTGGATCAGGAAGATCCCCTGAAGGAGAAAATGGCAACCCACTCCAGTATTCTTGCCTGGGAAATGCCATGGACAGAGAAGCATGGCAGGCTGTAGTCCATGGGGTCTCGTGAGTCGAACATGTCTGAGCAACTAAGCATGCACGTGCGTTCTTCTCAAAGGTCATATTTTTAGTTAATTTAATTTTCTATTATCCAAGAAACGTGTTTACTGAAGAAAACTCAGGAAATACAAATAAATAAAGATAAAAATTCAAATCAATAATAAGGAAATACAAATAAATAAAGATAAAAATTCAAATCAATAATAATCTTACCAGATAGAGACATAATACACCAGTATCATTTTTGTGGCAAACATGCAGACTTTTTAATATTTATATAAACATGCTTTAGACTCTTGATGCCAGTCACTAAATTGCCAGGCAGTAAATTTGTACAGTTTACACACACACACACACACACACACACACACACACACACACATTCTTCAGATGGCACTGGACCAAGTATTCTGTTTAGTAATCTCTTAATGTGGGAGACCGGGGTTAGATCCCTGTGTTGGGAAGATCCCCTGGAGAAGGGAAAGGCTACCCACTCCAGCCTGGGGAATTCCAGTACTCTGGCCTGGGTCGCAATGAGTCAGACATGACTGAGTGACTTTCGCTTTCTTTTTTCTTAATTAAACCAGCTGGTTCTACAGAGAACGGTGTCAGGTGTAGACTAGAACTTTTCCTATGACTTGGGTCCAAAACCAAGGACTAGGAAGTGTAATTTACCCCCTATTCTAAGGAAAGCTGCCAACAATTGGGGCCAGCACTTCCTGAAGCAGTTGGATCAGAGAGTGCACAGCCCACCTCCTCGCCATCCTCACATCTTCCCCAGCCACACAGGCATACAGGGGAGGCGGTGAGGGTCAGCAGCACTGAGGTATCTGCTTGTGATGAGAAGCTGCACCCTGTGAAATGGGGAAAGGAGATGAGCTTAAATGGAATTGGAGATTGAAAATGCTAAGCTACACTGCATTGTTAATACCTCAAAAGGACTGCAGAGGTCAGAAATCTGCTCACAAAAACTACTTCAGACTTAGACTTGACAGTTGAGACTCCTTATAAACTAACTGTAACTAGAAATCCCCAGAAAGTCCCTGTGGCTTTAGAAATCCCTTGAAGTCCCTTTCACTGCCTATAATTTATTCTCATTCTCTTCTAATCAAACCACTCTCCGGAAATCTGGAAGAAACTGACTTCCTCTTTTCCCAGTGTGTGGGTTTTTCTTTTTTCTTTTCTATATTCTCATTCTCATTAGGCTTCCCTGCTGGCTCAGATGGTAAACAATCCGTCTGCAATGTGGGAGACCTGGGTTCAATCCCAGGGTTGGGAAGATCCCCTAAAGAGGGCATGGCAACCCACTCCAGTATTCTTGCCTGGGAGAATCCCCATGGACAGAGGAGCCTGGCAGGTTGCAGTTCATGGGGTTGCAAAGAGTTGGACATGACTGTGCTTCAAAGAATTCTCCTCCATTTATATTGCAGTCATCCTAGTCATGACTCTTAACCATGCTCTCACACCCCTCCATCCCATTCTCTCTGCCAATCTCTCCCTTTCCTGGACTTCAGAACTGTGAGAAATACATTACTGTTGTCTAAGCCACCCAGACTGTGGTGTGTGGCATAGCAGTCCTAGCAGACCCATACGCCATTCCTCTCGATGATGGTCACCAATCAGGCAGCCCCCCTCCCCTCCTTCATCCCCATCCTCACAGCAGGTCCCGACAAGGGGCTCAACTTTTATTATAACTGCAAGGGGAGGTCATTAGAACCTTTTAAGCAGGGGGATGGCTTAAAATAATTTCTATTCTAAGAACAATTCCTCTGATTGCTGTTTGGAGAATGTATGAGGCAAGAGTGAAAGCAGGGGGGCCAGTTAGGTTACCGTAGTCATACAGGTGAGAGATATTGGTGGCTTAGTCAAGCAGACGTCAGGAAGTCAAGAAGAAATCCAAAGCCATCTCCCTACAGGTCTAGAACCGCTACTTAATTACTCTTTAATCACCCTTTTCAATCCAAGCCTCTGAAGATGGTTAACATGAGTTGATAGTTACTGGCCTCTTTCTGCTATTTTTTTAGTAAGTCCAACCTGGCTTTGTCTAATATCTGTTTAAAATGTGGTGATATTTACCGCCTTTTTGCAGTTTTGAGGCATTCACCAAAATTCTAACACAACCAGAAACTCCTATTCAATAATCAGTTATAAATAACTCTGGCTCTGAATTTCCTTGGCAAGCAGGTAAATCATGTCTTTGGCCTCAACAGCCTATAACATATATATATTTATAAATAGTTGTTGTTTATTCACTCAGTCACGTCCAACTCTGCAATCCCATGGACTGTAGCCCACCAGGCTCCTCTGTCCATGGGATTTTCCAGGTAAGAAGACTGGAGCAGGTTGCCATTTCCTTCTCCGGGGGATCTTCCTGACCCAGGGATCAAACTTGCTTCTCCTGCTTGGCAGGCGGAATGTTAACCACTGAGCCACCTGGGAAGCCCCATATATATGTGTGTGTAAAATGCCATTAAGTTGCCACTGACTAATTCCATATTTGTATAGCAAGGTCAAACATTTTATAAAGTATTACTCAGATGTGAAGAAAAAAGGGTCTTTAATTTCCGTATCAGGTCTATTTTCTCCCAAAGTAGAGCAGGAGGACAGAGCCGACCCCAAGGCTGATGAAGATCCACAGGACTCTCCAAGCACCACTGCATACAGTTCCGCGGCTGACTTTTTCCTTGTGGCCAGCAAGTCTCATGGACTCCTGCTCACACAACATCCACTCGGGAAAGGAGAGGGGAAAGGTCCCCGAATGACTAAGCATTCATTCGACAGAGACAGTTTCAATTTGAAACAGAATGGTTAAACCAGAGAGACCGAGTTACCTGTAATCAGCAAGGCTGAGCGCCAGCTCAGGCCCAGACTCGTTTCCAGTTCAGCTAAAACATGGTTTTCCATAAGTCTTCCCTGCATTCATGGAAATAATCAAGGCAGCATCCAGAAATAACTTGAAACCAGTGTCCATCACAATCCAAGTGAATGATGGTCTCTTTAATTGGATTTCAGATATTTTATTTTTTTTAACCTTTCACATCATTGTTTTCAGTGACTAGTCTTAATTTAATATTAAAAGCAGCTCTAATATTAGCCCAAAAGAGTCCATGTTTGCTCTTCTCCTTGGGCCATTCCAAATAAGTTCTCTGTGCCATGAGAGCTCTTAGCTTGTGATATCTATCAGGAATGGTGTTCTGTGGAATGGGTTCCAGCAAGATCAAGATTAAGTTATTAGATCCTTCATGGAAGAGATTGTGGTGGGCAAAGTAGAGTTCATAATGGCACCACTCGCTCTGGACAAAGTTGGGAGACAAAACGAAGATGGACTTGTAGCTTTTCTCAATGCAGTTGATGATATTTTCCACGATGCTCTTGCCAGCAACAAAGTTTCTCTCATGGAGACAAATCCTTATATTTTCTTTTTCTAGACAAGGTACCAGTTCATTCTTCACCCAGGCAGAGTCATGTTCACTGTATGAAATAAAAGCATGGAACTGAAGAGTTCTTTGGAGTTCTTCCAAGGGCACATTCCTGGCTCTGCGCCGGGTCTGGGTCCAATGACACACCATTCTGAGGTACCAGGGCAGATCCAGGTAGATGCAGAGGACAGTCACGGTAACGGCCAGCGCCAGCCCAGGGACCACGATGGTGACAATCAGCAGAGCCGTGTTGCATGACAGCTCAGATACACGGAAGTCCTTTAGAGGGGCTCCCTTATAGCTCTCCGGATAGTCACACTTATAAGAATCAGGCCAATCCTCTACCACTTCACTTGATACTTGGCCTATACTTTGGATAAACTCTCTTAGCTCACAGGAACATTGGAATGGATTGTTCCCTGCTTTGAGGGACCTAATCTTCTGGCAGCTCTGGAAGAAATCAGCTGATGGATTGGAAATTGAATTATAATCAATGATCAGTATAGAAAGGCCACTAAAGATACCACATCCAGGAAGGTGGGCTAAAGAATTGGAAGCAAGGTTGAGTTCTTGCAAAGTTCCCAGACCAGTGACATCTTTAGGGATGCTCCTTATTCTGTTACTGTGAAGATCAAGAACCTTGATCCGAGGAGGTAAACATCTGAAAACAGAGTCAGTGAGTGCATTTGAAGATAAATTTAACACCACTATACTCCCAGCCCAAGTGCAATTTCCATTATATCTGTCATATTCCAAAGAATTCCAGCTAACATCCAGTGTTTCCAAAGAAAGCATATCCTTAGTCATGAGACTTGTTTTGAAAAGGTCTTTTAATTCATTCTTTTGTAAGATAAGCGTCTCCAATCTAGTTAAAGTGCCACAATTTTGAAAGACACTATCTGTGAAAGCATTCTGGGTAAAGTTCAGAAACTTAAATGTGCTTGGTCCCTGAGGACAAAGCATGTGTATAAAGCGTGTGTCTGATATGGTTAACATCAGAATATTCATCTCAGAAAACAGTGTGTATACTGCTGCCTGTGAAAAAATAAAAACTTCGTTTGTAATATCTTCTATTTTTAGTGACTTCAGTGTCGTTTTATAATAAGTAAAAACTTCTTCATCAATTTTTTCAACTATTGTTAAATTGTAAATATTGAGATATTCTACAGGTTTGGGCCAAAGGAATTGAAAAACTTTAACCAAACATTTCCAAGTTGTTTCCATATGGTTGAGGGTAAAATTTAGTAAGGTTGGTCCTCCAGTGAGTCCTGATAAAAATTTAAGTAAAACTTGACAATTGTCATCATTCAATTTAATATTAGTCAGTTGTAAGCACCCTAAACTATTCACTGATATGTTCACTTGGACAGAGAAAAAGCTATTTGGGTGAAAAACAAGGTGAAGTTTCTTTGTATTCAGAACTTGAAGACTTTCTTTCTTATTTTCTTTCATATAATAATCTTCCAAATCCAGAAGGATACAACTTAGGTGCAAGTGAGCAACTGGTAGTAGATCTAATTGTTGTAACTTTGCAGCACTCAATCCTAAGAAATTCAGTTGGGTCAAGTTGCCAAATTCCTTACAGATGGGCAGGGCATCAAAGTCATTGAATGAGAGGTCTAAGTGCTTGAGACTCGTGGTGATTGGATGGCAAGATATCTTCTGCAGCTGATTGTGAGATAAATCCAAATATTCCAAATCATGGTTGAACTTGAAAATACTAATATCAAGGTCCTGGATTCTATTATGGGAAAGTCTCAGAACTTTCAGCCCTGAGAGAAAGCTGACATCAGACAGGTAAAGCTCAGATATGTTGTTTTGAGACAAGTCCAAGACTTCGGTTTTTGGTGGCAGGTCTTTGGGAACATGAAGAAGGCTTGTTTTTGACATGTCTACCACAAATTCACTTTCAACAGAGAACTGGATTATGGTTCCAAATACTAAGGCCACGATGTAAACGAAACGACAGCTTCTGATGGGAGATTCCTTGTCTTTGGTCATGGCGTTGAAGTGACTATCTCCCGGAGGGTTGGTGCTGTTCTTCAGAACATCCTGATACGCATCCAATTCTAGAAATATAATATATGTTAAGATGTATAAACACTGGCTGATTACTCCCAATCCTCAGCTTACTAAACATGAAATCTCAACAAGTTCTTCATTTACTATCAGGATCATTTCTGGTCCCATAATTTAATATGCCATTTTTTCCCAGTTACGCAAGTTGCTGGTGCCAGGAAAGGCAATGAAGACCTTGTTATCAAAGAACTGTGGCTATTGTTCCACCCAGGAGCCTGTCTTTGTTTACTCCAACTCAGAACTTTCTCAGGGCTGAAGCAGCTTCCTGGACAGTGTTTGGAAACCCTTAAAGGCATGTACACTACCCACAGCCACCTGGAGCCAGGGATAAGGGATGGGGCAGGCAGCACTTGTACCAAAACCAGAAAGAAAGAAGCTGGGAAAGAAGATACTGGGGAGAAAAAAGCCTTTGGACAGCTCCATGTACGCCAAGCAATTGAGAAGGCCACATACATGCCCAGGTCTGGATGCACGCTCAGAGAAGACCTGAAAAAAATCCTAAACTTCCACCACTGGTTGACTTTTAGGCTCTGTGCAAGGGGAAAGTAAAGGCTAAGTCAGAGTTGTAAACAGCCTGACAAGCCCTGAAGAAGTGTTTCCAAAAAAGCCAATATGCAAAGATCAGGTGTTTTTTGTTTTATTCTGTTTTCCCCAGATGTTTAAGAAAACCTCTGCCAAATCACTAGCTGACCACTAAGCCAATGGAACAGAGAATTCGATGGGCACACACAAGAAGGAAAACAGTCTTTACAAAAATAGTTTAGAAACATCACTAAACATGGTGCTTCCCTGGTGGTCCACTGGTTAGGAATCCACCTGCCAATGCAGGGGACTGGAATTTGATCCCTGGTCTGGGGAGATCCCACATGCCTCGAGGAAAGCAAGCCGGTGAGCCACAACTACTGAGCCCAAGTACCACTGCCACTGAAGCCAGAGCAGCCTAGAGCCTGGGCCCCTCACCGAGAAGAACTTCCATGATGAGACGCCCACTTGCTGCAACCAGAGACGGCCCATGTGCAGCAATAAGATCCAGCAGAGCCAAAAATAAATAAATAAAAATGTAAAAAAAAAAATCCAAAGAAGAAGGGGCATATAAATACCTATAGCTGATTCACCTTTCTGTACAGAAGAAACCAATACAATATTGTGAAGCAAGTATACTCCAAGAAAAAAAAAATTATTAAACAAACAAATACACCCCACAGCGAGCAGCAACAACCAACCCTGGGAAAGAGGAAAAGCTGACTTGCCACATACTAGTATCTCCAGAGTTACCGCATTATAATATTCAAACTGTCTGGTTGAAGAAAACAAGCTTGAGGCATGTGGACAAAAAAAAATCACTGTCCTTTCATAGGGAAAAACATTAAAAGAACAAACTTAGAGAACTGACACGACCCACCTTCAAGTCTTACATAAAGCTATCGCAATCAAGACAGTGTGGTAGTGATAAAAGAATGGACAGACAGATCAATGGCTCAGAAGAGACAGCTCAAAAATAGACCCACACAAATATAGTCAGCTGATCTTTGACAAAGAAGTAAAGAAAACTCAGTGAAGAAAGGCTAGTCTCTTTAACAAACAGTACTGGAACCACTAGACATTCTACATGTAAAAAAGGGGGGAAAAAAAGATGGTCTAGCTCAAGATAGATGTAAAATACAAAACTATAAAATTTCTAGGAGATAATATAGGGTAAAATCTAGCTGACCATGAATTTGGCAATGACTTTTAGACACAACATCAAACGCACAATCCATGAAAGAAAAAAAATGTTAAATGGGACTTCATTAAAATTAAATTCTTCTGCTTTGCAAAAGACACTATTACGAATGTGAAAAGACAAGCCACAGACTGGGAGAAAATATTTGCAAAACACACATCTGATAAAGAACTTGTGTCCAAAATAAATGAAGAGAAACTCAACAAAATATAAACAATGCAATTTAAAAACGGGCAGAAGATATTTCACCTAAGAAGACATACAAATGACAAATAAGGACATGAAAAGGCACTCAATGCCACGTATCATCAGGGAACTGGAAATTAAAACAGCAATGAGGAACTACTACATATCTATTAGAATGGCCAAACAATCCTGAAACAGCACTAAATGTTGGTCATGATATGGAGCAACAGGAACTTTCATTAACAGGAACTTTCATTAACTTTCAAATTGAAAAAGGCACAGATACTTTGGGAGACAGTCTGACAGTGTTTTTACTTAAAGCTAAACATGGCCTCACCATATGATCCAGCAATCACACTCCTAGGTATTAACCCGAACGAACTGGAGATCTGTGTCCACACAAAAACCTGCAGCTGGATGTTGACAGCTTTATTCATAACTGCCCCCAAACCGCAAGCAACAAGATGCCCTTCAACAAGTGAAAAAGGTTAACAAGCTGTGGTACATCCATCCAATGGATTGTTATTCAGCAACAAAAAGAAATAACCTGTTGAGCCATGGAGGAACCAAAATTCAGACTGCTAAGTGAAGAAATCAATCAGAAAAGGCTACCAACTGTATCATTCCAACCCTCTGACGTTCTGGAAAAGGCAAAACTAAAGAGGCATTTAGGATCAGTGGTTGACAAGAGTTAGGAGGAGGGATGAATAGGCAGAGCACATAGGATTTTCAGGGCACTGAAACTACCTCCATGTGATATTATAACGGTGGATATATGATCTTATGCATTTGTCAAAACCTATAGGACAATGCAACCCAAAGACTGAATCCTAATGTAAAGTATAGATGTTAGTTAATAATATGTCAATATCAGTTCATCAATTATAATAAACAGACCACTAACGAAAAATGTTATAATAAGGGAAATTGTGTCGAGTGAAAAAAGGGATATATGGGAATTCTCTAACCTATTTACTCAAATTTTCTATAAACCAAAAGCTGCTCTAAAAAATAAAGTCCATTAATTAAAAAAACAAAAAAAAGGAGAAGAAAAGAAGTCAATAGAAACTGTCCCCAAAGAAGCACATGCACTGATTTGTTTGCCAAAGACTTTAAATCAATTGTCTTAAAAGTTAACTACATTAAAAATAAATAAATAAATAAAAATAAAAAGTTAACTACATGACCATGGTCTCTTTTCACTGGACTCAGAATACTTTATTTCTCTTTCAAAGGACAGTCCTCTTATCCCCTCAAAGTGTTTTACTGGTCAGTTTAATCATCTAAAATTATTCAAAAGGGTAAACAAGGAGCTACCGCCAGAAACTACAGACATTCTCGAGTCTACATCAGTATTCACTTTGGTACTACTTCAGCCATCTGCTGCAGCCAGTGATAACACCCCGCTTGGGTGAAGGGTTAACAAATCCATTTCTCTCCTTATTCATGGACTAATCTGATCTCTTTTCTGAAAACCTGAAACAAGGGGAATGTCAGCTGTGTTCTCAGAAAAAAAGCACTTCTGGTAAAGATGACTGTCGAGGGGACTCCCCTGGTGGTCCAGGGTGTAAAACCCTCCCAATGCGGGGGGCACAGGTTCACTCCCCGGTCATGGAACTAAGAGCCCACATACCACAACTAGCACACCACAGCAAAGACCCAGCACGGCCAATACAAATAATTTTTAAAATATGACCACTGAACAGTAAATAGCATCCAGGCTGAAAGAACTGTGTATGAACTATAAATACCATGTAGGGAACCTGAGCACTATTTCCTCTCCCGTATCTTTCTTAGTAAAGTGGGACCAAGTGTGGCCTGGGCTTCCCATGTGGCACTAGTGGGTAAGAATCCATCTGCCAACGCAGATGTAAGAGATACAGGTTCCATCCCTGGTGCGGGAGATGCCCTGGAGAAGGAGATGGCAACCCATTCCAGTATTCTTGCCTAGAAAATCCCACGGACAGAGAAGCCTGAAGGGTTATAGTCCATAAGGTCACAAAGAGTTGGACATGACTCAATCGATGGAGCACGCAAGTGTGGCCTATTGGAGTTTGTGTATCTGAATTTTGAGATGAGCCTGAGAGGGCCTCGGGGTGAATGTTGCAGATCCATGCCAATAGTGGGCTCGATCTTCAGATCCTCAACTCAATTTGGCTAAAGCAATATGAAATGAAAAGGATGGGGAGGAAGGTGGTTGATGAGTCCCTGAGGCCTGATTGGAAGGCCCATCCACCAGCAGCTTGACCCCTAAATGTCTATGGCATATGACAGGGGGTGAATCCTTTTGTGAGGGTAGATGAAAATATGAGAAATGAGAGTTGGACCATAAAGAAGACTGAGCGCTGAAGAATTGATGCTTTCTAATTGTGGTGGTGGAGAAGACTCTTGAAAGTCCCTTGGACTTTAAGGAGATCAAACCAGTCAGTCCTAAAGGAAATCACACTGAATAGCCATTGGAACTATTTATGCTGAAGCTGAAGCTCCAATTCTTTGGCTACCTGATGTGAAGAGCTGACTCATTGGAAAAGACCCTAATGCAGGGAAAGATTGAAGGCAGGAAGAGAAGGGGTGACAAAGGATGAGATGGTTAGATAGCATCACCAACTCAAGGGATGTGAATTTGAACAAATTCCAAGAGATAGTGGAGCACAGAAAAGCCTGGTATACTGAAGTCTATGAGGTCCCCAAGAGTCAGACATGACCTAGTGACTGAACAACCACACATGAAGATAGGAATGAGGCCACATTTATGTTACGAGAAAGAACTCTCCGACTCCATGAACTGGACTTCACCAAAGCCAGCTGCAGCTGGCCTGGCAGAGATAACGCTACTCTTTGTGAAGCCATTTGAGAAGATACGGTTAATACAGGCCAAACCTGGCATTGATGACTAGCTGAGGGGTGAAGGCGGATGCACCAGCCCACAGACCCCCTGACTGTGAAGGCGGATGCACCAGACCACAGACCCCCTGACTGTGACTGAGACAGAGAGGTAACTAAAATTATGCCAAAGGTCAAGCAAGAAGCCAATCCCAGCAATTCAGACACATACTCATGAGTCTATGCCACTCCAGGTCTGATCTGCACAGAAAAATACCTATGAGCACCCACAGGGGACAAGAGTTGGCCAGGAAAGACCAGGACCCCCAGCCCCCTAACTTGCATAGCAGCATCCTGAGAGCAGCAAAGGAGCTGTGATGGCCACAGAGCAGCCTCCTACACCTACACTAGAATGCCCACACCACACCTGCCTGGAACTACCTACAGGAAGAGGTTAGCAGTGCCTTCACAGACCCACAAGGGGCAGTTGATATAACACACATACTCTGCTCTTTCCATTCACAGGAAAATGTTTTTACTTATAGGATCTTATTTTCAGACATACTTCCCATACAAATGGGTATGGGTTTTTCCAATTCACATTAGACCAGAAGCACCAAATTCAGAGAGGCAGGATTTGGCACTTGATAATCTGGAATCATCAAATTCCTACAGTTGACATGCTGCTAAAACAGGAGATGATACAGAAATATTTAAAAGTATATTGAAGGAATCAGAAGACACGTCAGAAAAAAGTGGGCGCGTATAAGAGAACAGTCTTCCCAAAGCCCAGAAAGTCTTACCCTACTACAGTGGATGACAGACATTGCCTCTCATGACAGCGATGCAGAGTGAATGAGAAAAGATGACCTGGTTGAGAAGAGGCAGGTGTGTGACCCCATGGACTCAATATTTGCCACCAGGACAAAGGGCTAGAACTTCACAGCTTCCTCAATCCCATTGAGGGTCTGATAGCCGCACAAAAAGCATCTAGGAGGCCCCAGGGGACCAGAGCAGGCAACCACATTTCTCACTTAGTAGCTAGTATAACTGAGAACAGATTTTGACTACTTGTTGTTCAGTTGTATTAACAAAAAGCTCTACTGTTTGTTACTTGAGGGTATACTGGACATTGCAAAATAGTTAAGAGATGAGTAGTTTCAATAAGTCATACTTTGGAAGAGTAAAAACTCTTCCTGGTTGGGGAAATTTCATTACAAACTGGCACACAGTAGTGAAAAGCCCCTCGCTGCTCCTCCAATACGGCATTTCCCAACGGCCCATCAGTACAATCATATTTCTGTCTACAAAATAAACTTTTAAAATCACTTTTTAGAATGTTCTAAATATTCTCTGGATCAAGAAAACCACATTTTCAATTAGAAACATTAAAAGTGGCGAGAGTCAACAGGGTGATGGGCACTTGCTCTAGCCACCATCTCTTGCCCTAAATCCCCCAAACAATGAAATACACACACATATAAAACCAGAAAGGGAAGTGTTTAGGGGAACTGAAACCAAGAGAAGTCTCTGAAATCCACAAGCAGATCGAACTATGACAGACAAAACTAGCCTTCCAGAGATGTCTACTTCCTAATCCCAGGATTTGTAAATATGCTGTTACATGGAAAGGGGGATTTAAAGCTGCAGGTAGCATTAAGGTTGCTAATCAGCAGATCTTAAAATTTACACGAGTGGGCCCAAGGCAATCACGAGTACCTTAAGAAGTGGAAGACAAAGGAAGAAGAGGTCAGAGTGATATGATATGAGAAAGACATGACCTTCCTTGAGGAAGGGGGCCATGAGCCAAAGTATGCAGGCAGCCTCTAGAAGCTCAAAAAGGTAAATAAGTGGATTCTCCCCCCAGAGCCTCCAGAAGCAATGCAGACTTGCCAACACCTTAACTTAAACCCAACAAGACCAACGTTGGACTGCCAGCCTACAGCACTGTAAAATGATAAAGTGTGCTTTTTAAGCTACTAAGTTTGTGGTAATTTGTTACAGCAGCAAAATAAAATTAATACAGACTAGTTTGGTCCACCCTTCCAACAAGCAGGCTGTGAAAACAGATCAACAAGCAGTTATACGTAAGCGTCCCGGGTGGCTCAGCTGGTAAAGAATCCGCCTGCGATGCAGGAGACCCAGGTTCAACCCCTGGGTCAGGGAGATCCCTTGGAGAAAGGAATGGCTACCTTTCCTTGCCGGGAGAATCCCATGGACAGAGGAGCCTGGACGGCTACAGCCCATGGGGTCACAGAGTCGGACTGAGGGACTGTTACCTAACTATCAATCACAATTTGGGTTGCACAAACAAGAAGCATGACCCTCTTACAAAGTGACCACTGTGACAGAAAGGAACCAAACACAAAATATGAGAGACATTGACACCCAGGGAGACAGAGATAAAAGAGAAAAACAGGCCTTTATCATAGACAGATATCCTCAGAGAGAGAAAACTCTAAAAAAGAATGGAGTAGGAATCGTGAACATTAAAAACTTAATAACTAAAATGGAAGACTTACTGGATGAGTTGAACTGCAGAGTGGCACTGCTAATGTAAGAATGAGTGAGACAGAAGACCAAGGAGAGGCATTTTCCCAAAACACAGTCCAAGAAGCCAAAGAGATTAAATATACGAAAGAAATGCTAGAAAATGTGGAAGACAGACCCACTATATCACTAAAGGATAGATTCTATGCTCTGAAAAAGAAACTGATTCAAAAAAGTTGGGAATCAAAAAGGAGTACTCTGAAAAGAAAGTACAAAGTGTATTGCTAAGTCCTAATACGGATTGATGGAAATTTCACTAACAATCTGGAATTTAAATTGCCAGTGTTAACAAGGGGTTTTTAGTAGATAGTGGAGGGAGAGGGAGAGAGTGGACCAAAAGCATGTTACAACCCTTGCCTGACTGAGAAGAAGCTATATATACCATGTAACTCAATATTCTGTTAGAAAAATATATAAGTTTAAGTATGTATATTATAAGAGTTATTATAAAATTAATAGTTATTAAGAGTTATTATTATAAAATACAAATAAAAGAGATACACTCCAACTATTTGGTAGCAGGAAAAAGATCAGATATGAGAAACCCTATTCAATTGCGCTCTGTGCTGAAGAAATAACATACGATGATTAATTCAGATGTTTTGGGATTGTAACCATGAATTATTATTAGCAAATCCATGACAATAACACAGCAATGGATTAAAGGAAAAAAACAGATGAGCATCTCCATAGAGGTTAAAAATTCACTTATACATTTCAGCATTCATCTTTGACTAAAAACATGTTAATTAAAGTATACAAGCAAAAGATACTTCTAAAAATTGATAAAGAATATATCAAATATCTGACTTAAACCAACATCCTACTCCCAAAGCATTTCCATGAAGGTCAGTAATCAAGAATGCCCACTACTTTTTTAAAATGTTTGTTTACTGATTTGTCTGCACTGGGTCTTAGTTGCTGCATGCAGGATCTTTAGTTGTGGTAGGTGAACTCTTCAGTTGCCATATGAAGAGGCTGAAGTCTCAGTCACTGGACCACCAGGGAAGTCCCTCAAGGATCCCCCCTGTTATTTAACACTGTTCTAGAAGTTCTAGCCATTGTAATGAAGGGGGTAGGGGACGAGAGACAGGAATATTGGAATGGAGGAAATAAAATTATTGTTATTTTTAATTATATGATTGTCACTGTGGAAAATCCAGGACAAGTAGTTGAAAACCTGTTAGAACCAGTAAAAGAGTACAATACAGGGGTCAGTACAAAATAATTTTTTTAAATCTGTCCAAAAGTAGCAGATAGTCAAATAAATTATGGAATCTCCATACAATTAAATACTACTGTGTGGCCTTTAAAAATAATGAAAATCTAACTCCATGGAAAACTGCTCACTATATATATGTGACAAAAGTAGTTTACTTATAAAGTGTACACCAGTTAATATGTACACATACATAGGGAAAAATATAAGATATATATCAAGATATTAACAGTGGTTATTTCTGCATGGTAAAATTTTAAGAGGGGTTTATTTTCCTTTTAGTTGTTCCCTGTATCTTTCAAATTTTGGATGTTTAAAATTAAGGAGAGCACATTATTTGCTCAGAAAATTTACCCCTTCAAAATCAGCAGTGAATAATATGACTAATGTCCAATTTCACAAAAATTAAAAATCATATTAAAGAAAAAAATATATAATATCTAAATGAAACTTGTGATATTAGACTGAATCTTATTTTAGACAGACCTGCGGTAAAAATTATCTGAGTAACAAGTGGAGACAGGATTTTAAGAGGGACCAGGCATTATAGTCTGTTAAGATATAAATCTTAACTTTTACAATGTTATATGAATGCATTAGGAAAATGTACTTCTTTTAGAGAAACAGAATGAAGCATTTAAAGATGAAACATTAGCATGCCTATAATTTATGATATTTAAGTATAAAAAGATAAAGTGAATCAAATGGGATTTTTTTTCTTAAATATTTTTTAAAAGGTATGATTATTTTCACCTACCAAATTGGTAAAATTCAAAAATATAATACCCAAAGTTGGCAGCTGGGACTAAAAGGAGAACTCTCATTTAATGCTGGCAGGAATGAAAATTTAGTACAACTTTTCTGAAAAGCAACTGGGTCACATAGATAAATTCCTTAAAAATATGCTTACCTTTATTTTAGCAATTCTACTTCTCAAAATTTCTTCTAAAGAAATACACATAAAAATATTAGTATGAGGATGCTCATCAGGATGAATAACTGAAAAAAAAATCATAATGACTAAGTATAGAAAATTGTTTAATCAGTTATGGTACACCCATACTATGGAACGGTATATGCAGCCATAAATATTGCACTTTCGGGGGGAAAGTCTACAAAGTAATGTTAAATGAATAAAAGAATACAAAATTGTGTGCACAGTAGGACTCTAGTTTTATTAAATATAATTAAAATCTAACATATACACAACGCCTAGGGGGAAAAAAGAATGGAAAGAAAATGCTAATAGCGATTATCTCTAGATCTCTAAATCATAGATGATTTTAATTTTTTCTCATAACTTTTGTATATTTCCAAAATTTCTAATTTTGAACATCTTTTATAAGTTTAAAGACTTGTCTGAAAATACAGCTAATATTAAAGAAACACACCTGTATTATTTGTGTGGGAAGAGAGAGAGAGGGAGGGAGAGAGAACTTCTTCCTCAGGATAGATAATTGACATCTCTGGATGAGACTCAAAGGTCTCTGGATGGTGTCTGTGTTCAGGGGACTCTGTGGGAAGTTCATCAGCTTCCCTTATATTACCCTGCCTCCAAAACACAAAGATTCCTCCCAGATCATTTATACCCTAGTGTGGTTCCTAGTGTTTACATTTAAGCCAAGAGTTTCTCTAGTTTAGAGAAAAAAAGTAAGAGATGAAAGAACAGAAGATTAGAGAGCTCACAGCTTTTTTTTTTTTCTTAAGGAAGTGAAAGAGACAAAAGGTAAAAAAAAATTTTTTTTTCTTTAATGCATCAAATGAAAGATGGGGAGAGAGATCTAAGACGCTCTGTATTAAGAAAAAAATAGTGGATAAGATCTATGAAAATCAAAACTCTGAAAAATGAAAGACCAGAAAAACATGAGATTCCATAATCAAATCAACAAATATGCAAGAGAAATACTGTTTCATTTGTCAAAGTTTGGGTGAGAAAGTTGAATAAGGCAAGTTCTGGGCCAGTCCCTGCCACTTCCTTCATTTAATAACTGTTTATTCTGAGTGTAGTACGTGCCAGCCCTGCTCCAGACCTTCAATGCTGGGGCGTATAAATATGAATAGCACAAGTTTAATCCCTGCTTTCAAATGCTTATAAATAACTGACAGACACAAATAAACAATTCCAGAACCGTGTTACAGCGAGAATCAAACACTCATGTCTACCAAAAAAATAACATGTGATAGGATAGGTGTCATGAAACCAGGAAAAAGCAAAAAGACAGAATGTAGTAGACAAAAACAGAAGAAAGCAATAACATCAGTTAGCTTTTTTCCTCTTGAATATGACAAGGGCTAGCTATTTCTGTATCTTTCAAGATAGCCATATCTTCCTCTTTCTTGTATTACAGAAAGAACGTTTGCAACATTAAAAAAAAATCACCTTAAAATCATTTTGCAAAAATGTTACCTACTTCCTATACAACCGTTAGCATTTTCTTGCTTATTTGAAGTAATTATTCCATAATTTGAAAAAACCACAAACGCCTTCTTACTTACCAAGATTTCTTTCTCAGAAGGAGAGAAAATAACTTCTAAAGGTACGGAAAAAGAAGACCTTGACAAAATGCAAGTCCTTAGTCTAAGTAAAGCAATACCGTAGCAACGGTTCTGCGCCACCTGTCGGACTTGACTGTAATTACTCCTGCACACGAATTTCCCTTCTAAGGTCCTGAGCAAAGCACATGGATCAGTAGGTTTTTCCGAGCCTAAAACAGTGATCAAAATTTTAAATTCATATGATCACCCAGCTTATGACAATGTCAATGTGAAGAAAAATGTTTTTCTAAGAGAATATTTATCTGTAAGAGTTTGCAACCTGAGTGTTAAATTGTCACCACAGTGGAAAGTTATTCAACATAGCCTGTTTTATCGCCATATTTAATATTTCCAAAATAATTGCAACTACCATGATCAAGCAATTTTGGAGCATTACTTTAGAGATATGGGAGACTAAGATAAAATAAGCTTAGGTTCCAGAACCGGTTTTTAAAAAATCAGCTTTTAAGGAAGTTTAATAGTTAGCGCACCTGGGGGAAACTGCATTGTTTCTCCATGTTCTGACCAACATTTGGTATGGCTAGATGTTTTCATTTTTAATTCTGCTGCTGCTGCTGCTAAGTCGCTTCAGTCATGTCCGACTCTGTGCGACCCCATAGACGGCAGCCCACCAGGCTCCCCCGCCCCTGGGATTCTCCAGGCAAGAACACTGGAGTGGGTTGCCATTTCCTTCTCCAATGCATGAAAGTGAAAAGTGAAAGTGAAGTCACTCATTCATGTCCGACTCCCAGCGACCACATGGACTGTAGCCTACCAGGCTCCTCCGTCCATGGGATTTTCCAGGCAAGAGTACTGGAGTGGGTTGCCATTGCCTTCTCCGTTTTTAATTCTAGAATAATAAATAATAGTGAGATCCTGTGAGACTAATTAAAAACTAATTTTCTAGAGGCCATTTAGAATAATTTAGAGCAACATAAAAAAAGGTTGATGATACAAAAAGAGGATGCCTGGTTACCAAGATACTTCAGGCATCCAGGATACCTTATTTCCAAGATGCTCCCTTAAACGAGGTTCTGTAAGGAACTGAACACATGAGTTAAAGAGTCATTGTATAATTAATCCCAGTCTTTGGCATTATTTCCCATCATTAAAAAAATAAGTTAAGATCCTACTGTCTGATCCACAACAAAGTTGGACATCAGGGTAAGAATCACTTCTGCTTACAGGAGGAAAGGAAAGGCCAAATTCTTGCAATTCATTCTTACTCATCAAACATAACAGGAAGCCTTTGCAGGCCGGAGGAGGATCAGCAAGGAGTGGCTGGATCTTTGCTAAATGAGCAGAAGAGATGGCTAGAGAGGAGTGGGTCTCTGACCCTTGGAAACCAGCTTTGTGAAACAGAGGAGAAAGGAACCAGCTATGGGTTTGAGGGAATTTCAAACATGGGACCAAAGTCTTTAAGAAATATGCACACACACATCACTGCTGATGTGGTGGCATCACATGGCGACAAAATGTTTGTGAGGTCTGGTCACAAACGCTCATTAGGGCATTGCATAATAACACCGGTTTCCGGGAACAAGGAGACTATTCTTTTGAGGCTGTTATGATTCTGAGAAATGTCTTTAAAGAGATGACAAAACCCACAAAAATCAGGTGATATGGAAGATGGCATGACAGTGGGACAGACAGACAGTGCTGGGCAGAAGTCCTCCCAAGGCTGTGCCCTAGCTGTGTGGCCCTGGGCAAGTGACTTAACCCCAAAGACTCCATTCATTCATTCATAAGATGGGAGTGCTTATGAGTTTTTCAGACTTCCCTGGTGGTTCAGCCATTAAAGAATTGGCCTGCAATGCGGGAGAACTGAGTTCGATGCCTGGGTTGGGAAGATCCCCTGGAGGAGGGAATGGCAACCCACTCCAGTATTCTTGCCTAAGAATCCCATGGACAGAGAAGCCTGGCGGCTCTGGTCCATGGGGAAAACTGAACAGCTATATGTAAGAAATAGGAAATTAGAACATTCTTTAACACCATACACAAAAATAAACTCAAAATGGATTAAAAACCTACATGTAAGAC
This sequence comes from Dama dama, assembly GCF_033118175.1. Classification (NCBI taxonomy): domain Eukaryota; kingdom Metazoa; phylum Chordata; class Mammalia; order Artiodactyla; family Cervidae; genus Dama; species Dama dama. The sequence goes on from NC_083697.1 coordinate 62,259,151, forward strand.
CAGATACTATAAAACTCTTAGAAGAAAACATAAGCAGAACACTCTTTACATAAATAGCGGCAATATCTTTTTCAAGCTGTCTCCTAGAGTGATGGAAATAAAAACAAAAATAAACAGATGGGACCTAATTAAACTCAAAAGTGTTTACACAGCAAAGGAAACCATAAACAAAATGAAATGACAACCCACAGAATGGGAGAAAATATTTGCAACCAACAAGGGATTAGTCACTAAAATTTACAAACTAATGAGGCTCAATTAAAATAAATAAATAAGAAGACCTAAACAGACATTTTTCCAAAGAAGACATATAGCTGACCAAGAGGTACATGAAAAGACATTCAACATTGCTAATTATGACAGAAATGCAAATCAAAACTATAACTAGACGTCATCTCACATCAGTCAGTATGGCCATCATCAAAGAGTCTACAAAGAATAAATGCTGTAGGAGATGTGGAGAAAAGGGAACCCTCCTACACTGTTGGTAGGAATGTAAATTGGTACAGTCACTATGGAGAACAGTAGGGAAGTTCCTTAAAAAACTAAAAATAGAACTATCATAGATCCAACAATCCCACTCCTGGACATATATCCAGGAGAAAAACATGGTTTGAAAGGCTACATACACCCCAATGTTCATTGCAACCTTGTTTACAATAGCCAAGACATGGAAGCAACCTAAATGTCTACAGATGGCTGGATAAAGAAAATGTGGTACATATAATAATGGAATATTACTCAGCCATTAAAAAGAATGAAATAATGCTATTTGCAGCAACATAGACAGACCTAGACATCATCATACTAAGTGAAGTCAAAGACAAACATAAAGGTGCTTATATGTAAAATCTTTTAAAAAATTGTACAAATGAACTGTTTTTTGTTTTTTTTTTTTTTACAAAACTGAAAGAGATTCACAGACTTTAAGAACAAACTTATTGTTGGGGGGAGGGAGAGAGGGAAGAGGGGGATAGATTAGGAGTTTGGGATTGATCTATTTAAAATAGATCACCAACAAGGAACTACTGTATAGCACAGGGAACTGTGCTCAATATTCTGTAATAACCTGAATGGGAAAGAATTTGAAAAAGAATAGATACATGAATGTGTATAACTGAATCACTTTGCTATACACCTGAAACTAACACGACATTGTTAACTGACTATACTGCAATATAAAATAAAAATTGAAATTGAAGAAACGGGTCCCTGATTGGGCTGTTTGCCCTTCCGCAGGGCAGAGAGGGGCAGGTTTGGCAGAGGAATTTGCTGTGCTTGCTCTAAGTCACTTCAGTCGGGTCCGACTCTTTGCGACCCTGTGGACTATAGCCTGCCAGGCTCCTCTGTCCATGGAACTTTCCAAGAATACTGGAGTGGGTCCGGTTGCCATGCCCTCCTCCAGGGCATCTTCCGGACCCAAGGATCCAACCGGTATCTCTAACGTCTCCTGCATTGGCAGGTGGGTTGTTTAACCCAAGGCACAGGCACGCCGTCTGCGGTACACCAAAACACACCTGGAATAGTTTGCTAACACCACCGAAGAACTCAGAAAAAATAACTGCTTTCAAAATTAAAGCCTCCTTTTTACATAAAAATACATATACTATATAGTCACTGAAGGAAAGTTACCTGGCTCCAAATAGCCTGGAGTTAAAGCTCCCCTCCAGGTCCTCCCCACCATTCTATGCAAAACAAAGAACTCTCTCACCCAGAGAAGAAAAAGGACATTAAGGTTGATTACACCCAGCTCCCAGCCGGTCCAGCCTCTGGTCGATCTCCAAAATTCCTTGCCCCAGCCGTTTAAGAGATAACTATTCCGAACAACTTGGAGAAGAACAGGCCCCCTTAAGACAGTAACTTTCCACATACCTGCCTACATATACTTACTCTTTTCTTGGATAAGTGCAGCAGCTCGCTAATCTGGCTGCTGCCCCTTCTCGTCTCATTAAAGGCGAGCTGTTCCTGAAAAGTGCAGGTCTCCTTCTGAACCTCGCCTTCTCTAACTACCCTACCTTACATTCACAAGAACAGGTTTATACTGTACATGCCTTGTGCTGTTTCCCCTGCCCTCACTTAATATTCGACTATGGCCCGCCTTCCTTCCATATCAACAAACTGGACACAGGGTTATAATTTCTAACGACTACAGCATACCTTGGAGAAGGAAATGGGAACCCACTCCAGTATTCTTGCCTGGAGAATCCCGTGGACGGAGGAGCCTGGTGGGCTACAGTCCACGGGGTCGCAAAGAGTGGGACACGACTGAGCCACTTCACTCCCAGCATACCTCTTCGTTTGAAGTTACTAAAAACTACTTCACCAGTCTTTTGTCGGGAGGACAGTTTATTTCCGGGTTGTTTTCTCTGGCATAAACAATCACAGTCAACATCCTCGGACATACACGTGTGCACATTTGACTGTTTATTTAGTACAAGTTCGCAGATGTGGGCCAAAGCTAACACATTTGAATTTTGATCCACGTTTCCAAACTGGCATTCTAGAAAGTGTTTTTATTCGGCTGACTGGTTTTAAATTAGATGACACTCTCACAAACTGGGTAAGGGAAAGCTATTTAAAGCACCATGGGGAGCGGCGGGAGGCGGAGGAGTGGGATCGAAAACTCCTACTGAACTTGAGCAAACTCTTCCTGGTTTAACTGCGCAGTTTCCTGGGCGCTTTTCAAGGAAGGAGACGCAGCCGGAGAGCCCCAAGATCCGCCCCGGGCGGGGGTGGGCGCCCCTCCAGCACACCAGGCGGCACAAAGTTCGGAAAAACCGTTTCCGATGGTTGGTCGGAAGTGCGGCGGGGACCCCGCTCCTCGACCCGGGCAGCCTGGGTGAGGCGGCGCCCGGACCTCCGCGGCGCTCGGGGCCGGGCTGGGGCCGCGGGGGCGGGGCCCTGGTGGGGGGCGGGGCCCTGGTGGGGCGGGGGCCCCGGTAGGGGGCGGGGCGCTCGGGGCGGGGCGGGGCTGCGGGGGCGGGGCCCTGGTGGGGGGCGGGGCCCTGGTGGGGCGGGGGCCCCGGTAGGGGGCGGGGCGCTCGGGGCGGGGCGGGGCTGGGGCCGCGGGGGCGGGGCCCTGCTGGGGGGCGGGCCCTGGCGGGGCCGCGGGGCGGGGCCGCCCAGCCAGCCCGCCCTGTTCCCCTCCCAGCCCGCCCTCCGGCCGCGTCCCCGCCGGCCCTGCCGACGTGGCGGGGCGGGACCCGGCGGCGCTCCCGCGCGCACTCGGCCGCCTGAGCGGTAAGAGCCCCGGGCACCCCTCGCCTTCCTCCCCTTCCCCGGGCGGGCGGGGGGATGCGGGGACAGCCGCCGCGGGGTGATGGGGATTCCCTGCCGTCTCTGTTGATCCCGTTCGGTTCGTTCCCAGAGTCGGCAGGGGCTGGGCACCGGGCGCAGGATCGGAGGGAACGGCGCTGGGGGTGAAGGTCCGGGGAGGCGCGGGCGGCGCGGCCGAGGGCCCCGCGTGGGTGCGGGCGTGTGAGTGTGTGTGTGTGAGTGTGTGTCGCTCCGGGTCCACGCTCATGCACACACCCACACGCCCGCACTCCGGCTCTGCCCCCTCGGCCGGCGTGAACCTCTGCGGAGCCTGTCTTGTGCTCCCGAAGTATTCGGTCGGAGTACAAAGCAAGTCTGAAAAAGTTTTCCCCAGGTCCCAGGTCCCAGTGAGAAGCAGGCTGCGGGGTCTCCGCAGCGGCGGGCACAGGCGAAGCAAGCCCCATCCCGGGGTTCGCCAGCCCTTGGCCTGGCGAAAAGCCAAGCCCCGGCCTTGCCCTCCCACCCAAACTCATCATTTCTCGCGCTGCAGACGCCGGCAGTGCCGGCGCTTCCACCCCAGCTGGCACCCTGAGCCGGCAGCACCTCTGTTCACAGCCCGCAGGTTGAGCACCACTCTCCACCCCAAAACCCCGCCCGCCCGCCCCGTCGCTCGTCTTCTTCCCTGGAACCAGATATTTCCGACCATCTCAGATCAGGCGCCTGAACTTCACTGCCCTTTCCTGGAGCAGGAAGAACTCTCTGCATGAACTGTCAGGGTTCTCTCTCTGTCCTACGATGCCATCAGTTCTCATCCTAAACTTCTTGAGAGGGTCAAGCGTGTGGCTTTTAAAATCAATGTCTCGAACTCCAGAAGACCTCGTCCGCCCTGAGAAAACTAAGTAGGCAGGCTTTCTCCTCAGAGCCTTCTCTGCCCTCTTTTCCTCCCATTGCCCCTTCTGCACCACACCTGTGTCCATTCCCTGCCTTTCCTTCCTTTCCTGAGCTCAGGGAAAAATCTAATAAACTCCTTGGGGCATAAACTCTAAGCAAAAGGAGGGAACTTTGAGGGTGGGATCTGAGGCTCCTTGGAGCCAGTGCAGAAGGAATTTGAGGGTGGGAAGGAGCCTTGCTGATTCTCACGGATTCAGACATTATTAGACCAGGCTTACATCACACATTGTTTCTCTTTAATCAATATCAAACAATATATTTCAGTTCAGTAAATGGCAGAGTGTCAGAAAACAAGCTAGGTGCTTGTTGGTCACAGTTCTGGAGGGGAGACAAATAAATGTCTCCTTTTAAAAAATCACACAGAAATAAATACTCCTTAAAAATGCCATGGAAGTCTATGCAATGTATCTCCTAAAACAATGGAAGGAGTGGGGCAAATTTGGGAAACTTTCAAAGTAGAAAGTAACATTGTTGTTCAGCAGCTGAGTCATGTCAGACTCTGCCATCCCATGAACTACAGAGCACCAGGCTTCGCTGTCCTTTACTATCTCCTGGATTTTGCTCAAACTCATGTCCATTGAGTTGATGAAAGTGATACTAGACACTGAGAAAAAAAAAAACAGGACTTTACCAGGCAGTTGGAGCCAGGGCATCCTGGTCAGAAAAACCAGCCTAAGCAAAGGTGGAGATGTTTATGAGCTGCCTGGGCAGTGAAGGAAAATGTGCAGTCTGGTGAGTTGAGAGTTCCAGGAGGCTGATAGAGAAAGTGGAGCTGGGCTATGAGGGGCCCCAGATGCCATGCTAAGGTGTTTAAACCTCATGTTTTTTAAACAGGGGAGCAAATAGGTCCTTATTCCTGTTTCATAAAATTACCTGGCAGACGTGTGGAAGCCAGACTGGAGGAAAAAGAGTCTGGGTTCTGAGTACACATACTTGTCAAGTACCATAGGAACTCTTGCAACCTGGTTAAGATCCTGTCATCCACAGTTTTTGTTCCTGGTCTTTCACTGACACGCTTTTTAAATTTGGAGGCAGTGACCTCACACAGGGTATTGTATTACCAACTTCTTATTTTGCCAAGTGAGACCATTTAACAAATCCATGCACTCCAATACTATTTCATAAAATGAAAGATGTTTTAATACCAAGAAAAGCTTGAAAGCTAAACTTGCAAGATGAAGGCAGTCCTTTACATTGAATAAATTTAGACTGATGAAACACTGGCTATCTTGTCCTGCTTTTTCTGTCCTCACAGGCAGGTCCCAGTCCTGCAGTCTGGTGTTGGGAAACAAAGTATGCAGATCGTTGTGTCCACCCTTATTCTCCAGAGGGGGAAGTGAGGAAGCCCAACGAGAAGGAGTGGGCTGTGCCCCCGCAGAGGGGTAGAGAGATCAGAGCATAATTCTGTCCACCTCAGCATCCATCCCTCCTATCCCTTGATATTCCTCCATGGGGCTCTTGGCCCAGCCACATAGCATCCATTCTGCATGTCTAGATTCATTCCTAGCACTTCCACATACTCTTTTCCCATCATGCCTTAGTAACTGTCAAAGCCTCTTTTTAGGTTCTCCCTGGTATGAGATCAGTCTAGTTCAGGCACTTCTTTACCTGCTGTGATGTGCTCTTTTACGTCATCATTTAACCATTTCATGTTAGACGCAGTAGTTTCCTGGACCTTCACTAACCAGGAATCAGATGGAAACATTATTCATTTTCTGAAGGATGGTAACCATGTCTTCCGTTTTAAACTTATTTTTGGAGCTATGAAATTGCTGCTCCAATACCTAGCGTAGTTCTGGGAGCATCTTAGGTGACGAATGAATTGACTCTTGAAAAACTAACTTATATTCCCAGCCCACAAAGTCTTCTTTATATGCCACTCTTCCTCTTCTTGGAGTTTGCTGAAGAAACTTCCTTGTTTCTGTGGGTTGAGGCTCCCTAGCATCAAAGCCACAGGACACGGCTGTAATGGTCAACATTCCAAACCATAAATCAGGGCAAGTTTAAATCTGACTGCTTCTGGGGCACCCAGGCAGAGATGGGGGCCAACCCAGGACACTCAGCGTGCATCCTGGCTGTAGTCCTTGTGGCCACCAACAGTCCCTACATAGGAAGAGCTGTGTCTGAGAACACACAGTCTGTAATAACTTCAGATGGAAGACCACTGTTTTAAAAATGACTACCTCTCTCCTGTCATAACATCCAGAGTAGACCAAGGTCTACCAGAATAAAAAAGATTTGGAGGAAGCTTTCTTTTTTTGGTTTAGATTCAGGGAAAATATGGACTTGTAACAGGTAGAAAAGTTCACACACAATTAGACGTTGAAGTAGGGCTGACCATTTTGATTACTTGAAAAGATGTAAAAATACAGTCTTCCTGAAAAATATATTGTCCATAAATGTGCCCTAAGAGATTTGGTTCAACTCCTTACAGCTGAATGTCAGGTGCATTTCTGAAGGAATGGCGTCATGTTGATAATTGGAAACAGAGCAGCCCCAGGGAAGAGAGGTTTTGTTGTGGTCATTTTTGCACGGTTGAGGTGACCTGACCTAAGGCAGTTTGGCCATCAGAGACTGGTGAGAGTGGTCGGCTCCTCTGTGCAACTGATAGAACCAGAATCCACTCTTGGGAGTTCTGCCACTCACTCCCACGTACATTAACAACCAGGCTCAGATATCCAGCTTGTTCTTGTCAGTTGATGAAGTCCTAGCTCTCTGTCTTTTTAGGCCTTGGGTGAGGACCGCTGTGGAGGCAGGACTCAGTTAACCTTGTAATCAGGCTTTGATGTACTCCTGCAATAAATAGAGGAACTAGAAAAACTCTATGGCAAAGCTCGGTAGCTCCTGGATTCCGTATAATCTTTTGCCCTGGAAATGGAAGAGCAGAAAGTACCCATACAGAATTTCTTGCCAATCCACTTTAAGTACCATTTCCATTTTATTAGTGAAAAATACTTTTAATAGTGTATTGTGTTAGTTGCTCAGTCATGTCCACCTCTTTGTGACCTCATGGTCTGTAGCCCGCCACGGTCCTCTGTCCATGGATTCTCCAGGCAAGAAACCTGGAGTGGGTAGTCATTCCCTTCTCCAGAGAATCTTCCCAACCCAGGGTTTGGGTCTCCTGCATTGCAGGCAGATTCTTTGAAATCTGAGTCACTGGGGAAGCTTTTAATAGTTCCCCCTGATAAATAGTGTTCGGAGAGAGGGATGGTTGAACCCTCTCACGAGGTGAACAGTCCATTACAGAATCTGAAATGGTAACTAAAGACCTTGAAAACTATATTCCTTAATAAGACATTTAAAATGTTAACCAGCCACCCCCAGGGCATAAAATACAACCAATCCGTGTAGATGTTCCATGGTATGTGCTGAAATATTTTAGCACTAGGAACAGTATCACAACAATTTAAGGTGAAGCAGATACAAAATGTTTATAATGCTTTTTATTCACCCATAAATGTTTATTATAACCAGGTTTATTCTTGTGTTCCTGCTGATAGAGAAGTGAAATAGTTTGGAACTTCTTAATAATACAGATTAATAATAAGGTTTTCAAATTATCTTACAAAGAAGTTAAAATATCAGACAGTGCCTTTGACTAAATGTTGATGAACACGAAAGGGGGAATATAAGTGATGTCCAAGTATGTGCTCAATCTCCTTATGGTCGCACCCCTAGGACCCAGGTGAGGATAAGGGTAAATTAGGAGAACTCTAGGCCATGGCAGTGAAGGAATGTCCTAGACCACAGGTCAGCAAGCATTTTCTATACAGGGCCAGATGGTAACTATTTTAGGCTTTGCAATTTTGGGGGCCATGTGGTCTCTCTCGCCACTCTTCAACTCAGCTGTTGTACTAGAGAACCCATAGGTGGTATATAAACAAATGAGCATGTTCCATTAAAATTTTATTTACCAAAACAGAGGGAAGGCAAATTTAGGCACCTGGCTATAGTTTGCCAACCTCTGTCCAGGCCAGTCCTGACCGGTTTTCACAAAAATTTTATAAGCTTCCACGTGACAATAGCTTTTCAATTACCCTCCCTCAATCTCATCCCTCTCCCATAAACACAGTAACAATCCCTTTTCTTTAGGGTAGCCAGAATCACTCTTTACTATTTTAACTAGGCAGTGACCATACTTATTGACAGACCATCTCCAACCTTGAATACCCGAAACTTGATGTATCAGCCAAAAGGGAGGATGCATTCTTTGCCTTTCCCATCTGCAGACTTGTTTATAGTTGTTTTATCAGAGAATTCAAGTATTTTTGTTTAAAAAGAGACATTCTAACCCAGTTATCTTGTAGGTGAAGGAACAGAGGAAAGACAATATGGGTCATTTGAAACCGATTGCTGTAAGATAGCTCCTGAGTAGTGAACGAAGTAAAGGCATTTGCTGCTGCTTACTTTCATTTCAAATTACACTTTAATTTTAAATCTTCACAAAAATATTAGTATAACTCAATACACATGTTTGTTGAGTTTCCTACAGTGTTCAAGAAACCAGGTTAAGTGCTATATAAAATATGAAGACAAAATAAGGAAGATTCTTGTCTTCATAGTATTTACAACATATTAGGATAACACTCAAATGACTCTAATCAACGATGATCATAACTGTCCAAACTGAGATAGATGCAAAGCGCTCTGAGAGTTCAGAGGAAGAAAAATTATATCCAGTTAGAAGGAAAAAAATATAGAGGAGACGGTTACTCTAAATGGGCCTTAAATATGTTAAAACAACATACTGAACCAACAGCCGCCTGACACTGTTTTGTGAATGTCAGGGTTGTTCACATGCTTACATTGTCTCATTTAAGGATTGGAAGGGCATTGTGGGAGAGAAGTGTAGCGTGATCAGAGCACAGGGGTCCTTGGATGCCAGCTAAAGGATGTGGCTTCATGTCAGTAGTAAATGGGAAGCCCCTGAGAATGTCTGAGCAGGAGGTGGCGTAATTAGAGCAGTGAGGTAAAGGATGAGGAAGTGAAAGGGAGAATGACTGTGGAGGGGTGAACCTGGTATTGAAATCATTAGTGTAGATCACATGGAGGACCTGACTGAAGGTGATGACAGGGAAAATAGAAGTGAAATAAAGGATGTGTGTATATGCTCAGTCATGTCCGACTCTCTGCAGACGCATGGACTGTACAGCCCTCCAGGCTCCTCTGTCCATGGAATCGTCCAGGCGAGAAGACTGGCGTGGGTTGCCATTTTCTCCTCCAGGGGATCTTCCCAACCCAGGGATCAAACCTGCATCCTTTGCACCTCCTGCATTGGCAAACAGATTCTTCACTACTAGTGCCACCTGGGAAGTCCCTGGATTCAGAGTAAAGAGCCTCTAGGATTTGAGCACTGGTTGAATGTAAGGGAAGAGATAGGTGGCATAGGGCTGTGATGTTGGAAGTCAGACGTGGGTTCAGAGCTCAAATCTGCCACTATTCCTTAAAGTGTGACTTCTGAGCACTAGTTGCATCATCTGTAAAATGGAGCTCATGATATCTAACTCACAGGAGATAACACATCTTAAAGAGCCTGAAGTTAACAGGCACTCGATAAATGATATAATAGCTTTCAATATCATATATTCTTGAGAGAGTGAAGATTTGGTCGTTGACAGTTCTGAGATTTTAAGCCTGTATTGGAGAAATCTAGGTGCCATTAAAAGAAACCCAAAGGTCAAGGTGAAGATCTAAAATTAATGGCAAGACAACATGTTTTCTTTGGGACAGGATGAGATGTCCAGCTTGCCATTAGAAGTGCTTATCTGGAGCTAGATTTTTCCTGTAAAAGTGTGTTGAGGTATTATTCACACATCATAAAGTTCACACACTAAAAATTCATGCTTCTTGAATGTGCAGTTCAGTGGCTTGTAATATATTCACAGAATTGCACAGCCATTACCACTAGTTAGTTTTAGGACATTTTCATCACCCACAAAAGAAATCCACATCCGTTAGCAGTCATTACTCATCCCCCCTCCCTTCAGCCACTAGAAGCCACTAATTTACTTTCTGTCTTTGCAGAATGGAGGTACGTATTTGAGAGTCACAACATAGAAGTGTGTAAAACTGTGAGAGAGGAACGAGATTCACCAAGGGAGAGAGAAAAGAAAATAGCTAGACAACTGTAAGGAACGACTGTTTGAAGGGTCAAGACGGTTGGCATGTGCACGTGAATTGTAAGAGGCCACTGTCAACTTACATGTGGCCATGTGCCACATCACATGGCCAGTTTGTGAAATGGCTTCCCACATACTGTGGTTTTAACAGTGACCAGAGATTTGACCAGTTGGTAAACACTGAGGTCAACAAAAATACCCACTGATTAGCCTGCAACTTGGTTTCCTATCTAGTGAGGTCATGATCTCTTTTTTAGACTAATGAAATTATCGGGCTTCCCAGGTGGCTCAATGATAAAGAATCTGCCTGCAATGCAGGAGACATGGGTTCAATTCCTGGTTAGGAAGATTCCGCAGGAGGAAGCCATGGCAATCCACTCCAATATTCTTGCCTGGAGAGTCCCATGGACAGAGGAGCATGGTAGGCTGTAGTCCATAGCATTGCAAAGAGTTGATATGACTGATTCGATTGAACACACACACACACACACAAACACACACAAAGAAATTATCATCTTGAACTATCCTTCTGAATATATGTTATCCAATAAGGTAGCCACTAGCCATACATGTCTATGCAAATTTAAGTTAAAATTATTGAAAATTAAATTTAAAAATTAGTTCCTCCATTGCACCAGCCACATTTCAAGTATTTGATAGCCATATGTGACTATTAGCTACCATATTGGCCATCATAAATGCAGAACATTTCATCATCACTGAAAGTTCTATTGAATTGCACTGTTGTACATAGTAGCAATAATTCACAAGCTTCTTAAAGAGGTTTCTGTTTTGTATGTTATTTTGTAATGGCTCCATTCCTCATTTGGCTTAATATGTCACTTTATCCCATTTCATCCTTGTGTTTCCCCATCTAAACTATTGACCAAATAAAACGCAGACCTTCATGGGCTGGTACCCAACAAGACACACTTCTATGTATGTATGTTTTTTTCAATTTGAATTTTTGACCAAATTGCAAACTAAATGTCAAGCATTTTTAAATAAGCTCTCAGGTGTTTTCCATGCTCATTCTTATTATGGCTACAAATATAATTAAATCATATGAAGTAAATACTTTCACAGATACAGATAATATTCTTAATTCCAAATGCATATTTCCTCATGCCAGGTGAAAGATCCATGAAAGTTTAAAGGTAGCACTGTGGGTCTGTATTAGTTCCTGTTGCTACTGCAAGAAAGTACAACCACCATAGTGATTTACAGCAATACAGATGTATTCTCTTCTACAGTCTGAGGGGAGAATGTTTTCCTTGACTTTTTCAACGTCTAGTGGCCACCCATGTTCCTTGGCTTGTGGTCTGTTCCTTCATCTTCAGAGTGCATCACTCCAATCTTTGCTTCTGTCATCACATTACCTTTTCCTCTTTGCAGTCAGATCTCCCTCTGCCTTGCTCTGATAAGGACACTTGTGATTTGAATTAAGACCCATGCAGGTAATCCGAGATTCTTAATTTTATCATATCTTCAAAGTCCTTTTGGCCATATAAAGTGACATTCACAAAGTGAATATGGATGGAACTTGTGTCTCCTGCATCTCCTGCAATGCAGGCAGATTCTTGACCACTGAGCCACCTGGGAAGCCTGATAATTTTATTAGTCTAAAATAAAGATATAAGGACCTTACTGCATAGGAAGCCAAGTCACATTTCAAGGATTAAGACATGGATATTTTGGGGAGCCATTATTTGACCTACACAGAGGTTATATAAAGTTTCTTCTTGGTAGAAAAAAAGCTTACCCCCACCAGATTTAATTATTCAGGGCTTTGAATTAAAATTTAATAATTCAGATAAAGTGTTAAGTTGTTTGTTTTGTAATCATGTTGACAGATATTAAAATGTCTGACAATGGCGATGACACGTTAGCCTCTGGAGACAAAGAAGAAATTACCAACAAGCCCAAAAGTAATACTTTACCCAAAGATGCAGAAGTGCACTGTGATTCAGCTACAATTTCAAATGATCTCACGCCAGCGAATCCCAGAAGAGATGTGCATGAAAATGAGGCTGTTCCGGGTGCAGAGACTGCAGACACTGGACTCGGTGAGCAGCCCAAAGACCTTGGCACCATGGAGCCGCCCCTCAACGGGGAAGTGACTGAGGATGCCCTCGCTGAGTGTGTTGATGCCGTGAGCCTCGAGGCAGAACCTGGATCCGAAATACCCCTGAAAGAACAGAGTGATCCGGTAGGAGGGGTTCATTTGACTGAGTTCTTACTGATACCTACCATGGGCATAGATTTGTGCCAAGCTGTGTGGTTAGGAATTGGGAATTCAGTATACACTATGACATTACCTCTGTCATCAGAGATGTATTGTTTGGTGAGAAAAGAATATATGAGAATAATTGGTCATTCTAATATTTTCATTTTGTTGATTGTATTTTTATTAACAATAACCACCACCAAATTATTGGACACAACAGACACTCTCCTAACTACTCTATACGTTAAGTAATTTACTCCATTCAACAGTTCCTTGAGGTTCTAACCTGGATATTATTAACCCCAAGTTATAGATGAGGCAATCAGGCTCAGAGATCTTAAGCAACCCAGTAAGATATTAAGCCACTCAGTAGTAAGTGAGTGGTATTGTAATATTGAATATAACGAGTCCAAATTATTAACGAACCTAATTCCACCCTAAACAAGTTAATGCTTCTATAACATCACTTAGATTTTACTGCATATTTACAAATCCACTCTGAAGATCTAAAACCTTCAGATTCCTCTCTTATCATCACATACCACCTTCCGGAGACCAGCAGCAGAACACCTTTGTGCTTCACTTCAGCGCCTGCTCCTGACTCTCTGGGGGATGAGTCAGGCCAGAATCTCCATGTCAGTACCTCATTCCACATCAATATGACCAAGCTGGGTTTTCCTGACACCTTTCCCTCCATCCACATAGGGACTGGAAGGGGTGGGAAAGCTCTCTGCAGGACATGAGGAGATGGGCCACTCTCCTCCAAACCTGCCTTCTAGAAGGATGCTGCAGTGTAGGGGGAATAGCCCTGCTCTCCTGAAGTGTGCCCCACACGTCCCCTCCTTGAGGTGACTCTGCTGCATGCAGTGAGGGATGCAGGCTAAGTGGGGAGTTGGGGGGCTGGGCTTTCATCCCCCATCTATTGTTAATTCTCTTAGTTTGGGCAGGACACCAGATTTCTCTGTGCTTCAGCTTTTCCTCTGTAAAATGAAGAATTTGCCCATGAAGACCACGAGGTATCCTTCTGACTAATGTTTTGTGATTCTTTTACTCAAAACCAGGCTTCTTGGGCCTCAGTTTCCTCAAATCAACTCTCAGAATTGTTCTAAGATGAGATGAAAGGAAAGGTTTTCCCATCACTGGAAATGTTTAAACAAAAGCAAATGATCATTCTGCTGAATGTCATGGAAGGGATCTGAGGACCAGCTGGGAGTTTGGATCAGTTATGTAAATATACATGCAAAATTTTATTTATGAGTTCCATGATATCACAGACACTTTAAAGCCATCCATGGACCCCCTGAGGGATTAAGAATTCCTAGATCAAAGGGTCTCAACTCTAGCTGAACGTTTCAACCACTGAGAGAGCTTTGAGAAATAATTGGGAGTGGGGAAGAAAGAAAGAATGATGGCAGGGTGGATATTAATCTGAACTCTCCAGAGAAACATAACCAATAGGATATGCCCTATACCTGTATTTACCTGTGTGTCTGATTTTGGAACCTATGTTCCCTCCATGCTATCTTTCTACTGGGGCGCATTGGTTCCCAATTGTTATTGTAAGTGCTATTAATATATACTTTTGTACATTAAAAAATGTATGTCTTAACCATGACATTCTGACCGAAGATGATTCAAAGAAGCTATAAAGGCTTCATTGAGTCAAGATATGTGTGCTCATGAAGGCTAGATTATACATTCTAGCTTCAGACTTCTGAAAGTTATAGCAAGTTTGCTAATAAATATAGCAAAATAAAAAGTCAAGATGCCCCTACATCTTCTTACATTTTGAGCAAATTGAATGAATTCTGCTTTTGAGAGCACTTTGTAAACCTCCTTAATGCTACAAAGAGACAGAGAGCCAACTGGCAGACAGACATTCCCCTCCCGGCACCTCCCCTTCCCTACCGACAGCTTTGAAAAGGGGAGCATTTCCTTATCATGAAGCTTCACAAAGTGTCTGAATGGAAGTTCAGAGACTGGCCACAGAGTTAGGGTTGTGGCTCTGCGCGCGCGCATGCGCGCACGCGTGTGTGTGTGTGTGTGTGTATGTGTGTGTGTGTGTGTGTGTGTGTCCGTGGCATTGCATCAGCAGCTCAGATAGAAGCAGGATGTGGAGGAAGTCCTGTAAGCACGTTGGTTCTAAGAAGACAGAAAGCTAATACAGGTGGCTGCAAGGGCCTTGAGAGGAAAGCATATCTCTTTCATCCAGGTTACATTTAAACCTTCTAACTAGTTACGGATATAATCTCTTCTTAATAATTACTAGAAAAGGGGATTCTACTCTCTCTCTTGGCAACTTATCCTTTTGTCTTAAGTTAATATTAGAAGAATTCAGTTGGGTGCTTCATCTTCAAGCATTGTTCATTTGCTCTATTTTATTTGTTCTTTATTGCACACTTACAGGAAGTTCTTTTGTGGTGATGAAAACAACCATTTTTCTGGTGATCCAGAAGAGAATGAATTCTGCAAAAAATCTTGAATCAAAAGTTCATTTGTATGTTGGTTGGTTGGATCTTGAACACAGGTCTGCTAAGGAATGACAGGTCCTTCAGGAAAAGTTCAAAAGCCTGTATGGTCCTAGATGTATTTGAGTTTAAGAGAGTTTCATCACCTCTAACATTCAGAAAACTAAGATAATGGCATCCAGTCCCATCACTTCATGGCAAATAGATGGGGAAACAGTGGAAACAGTGAGAGACTTTATTTTTTGGGGCTCCAAAATCACTGCAGATGGGGATTGCAGCCATGAAATTAAAAGACGCTTACTCCTTGGAAGGAAAGTTATGACCAACCTGGACAGCATATTAAAAAGCAGAGACATTACTTTGTCCACAGAGGTCCGTCTAGTCAAGGCTATGGTTTTTCCAGTGGTCATGTGTGGATGTGAGAGTTGGACTATAAAGAAAGCTGAGAGCCGAAGAATTGATGCTTTTGAACTGTGGTGTTGGAGAAGACTCTTGAGAGTCCCTTGGACTGCAAGGAGATCCAACCAGTCCATCCTAAAGGAAATCAGTCCTGAATATTCATTGGAAGAACTGATGCGGAAGCTGAAACTCCAATACTTTGGCTACCTCATGTGAAGAGCTGACTCATTTGAAAAGACCGTGATGCTGGGAAAGATTGAGGGCAGGAGGAGAAGAGGATGACAGAGGATGAGATGGTTAGATGGCATCACTGACTCAATGGACATGAGTTTGGGTAGGCTCCAGGAGTTGGTGATGGACAGGGAGGCCTGGTGTGCTGCGGTTCATGGGGTCGCAAAAAGTCAGACACGACTGAGCGACTGAAGTGAACTGAAGGGAAAATGCCTGTTTTTTAAAAAACCTGGCAGAATAGTCGTTGAGGGAATTGTTTCTTCTAGGACACACTAGAGTTTGTGATAATGGGTTTAAATGTATGTATTTTTTCTATAAGTGGTATCTCGTTACTTTGGGTCTTGGTCCCTTAAAATTCACCTTATTAGCTTCCCGTTTTCCTGAGTCAGCATGGCAGCCGTCATTTGGCAGGCAGGGTGGTGTGACCAGGAGGCACTCTGGGGCCAGTGTAGCTGGCACGTCTTCTTTGAAGGGTCACACCATCACAGTTGATGCACTCAGAGAAGCTATCTCTATCTTTAGGGCCCCTTCTCTTTGTCATCCATTCTGATGTACAGACTCAGAAGCCATTGAGCTAAGACTTCTTTCAGGAATCCATGTCACAACATCCATAAGAGATGGTCCCCAGCCCCCCTTGAATTTTGGAGGTTGGACTAGAGTCTTTAAATCTTTACTAGCCCCATGACACCATGTATTATGCTCCAGAAGCTGGGTAATGTAACTATCTTCAGGATGCCTCCCATCTAGTTGGGGAAGGAAGTGTTAAATAAAAGCAATTATAGTATGTCTTGGACTTCCCTGTAGCTCAAACAGTAAAGAATCTGCCTGCAATGCAGGAGACGCAGGTTCTATCCCTGAGTTGGGAAGATCCTCTGGAGAAGAGAATTGCAATCCACTCCAGTATTCTTGCTTGGAGAATTGCATGGACAGAGAAACCTGGTGGGCTACAGTTCGTGGGGTCACAAAGATTTGGACACAACTGAGTGACTAACACTTCACTTCATAGTATGTCTTAGTGTACTAGATATAAACTAGATAGGCCAGGCACAAGGAAGCCTGGGATGGAGCACCCAAATCAATCTTAAGGAGCTGGTGAAGTCTTCATCCTCGGTTCAGAGATCTTTGTCCTGGGTGCTAGGCTGGAATGACATTTATTCCCAGAAATCTTGTGGGATTTTATTATGTGGGACCTTATTATGCACTAGTCTCTCCCTCTCTCTCAAAGTCACTCAGTCGTGTCTGACCCTTGGCAACCCCATGGACTGTAGCCTGCCAGGCTCCTCTGTCCATGGAGTCTCCTGGCAAGAATACTGGAGTGGGTAGCCATTCCCTTCTCCAGGGAATCTTCCTGACTCAGGAATCAAACCAGGTCTCCTGCATTGCAGACAGATTCTTTACCATCTGAGCTACAAGGGAAACCCATGTGCTAGTCTATCATACCCCTAAAAGATCTAATCTAGTTCAAATTTCCCCAAATTCTTAGCATCAAGAAATATTACCCAGAGTAAAAAAAAATTTCATCCCTACTGTCCTATACCAATGCATTAAAAAGCCAATCGTGAAGAAAGTAAAGAATCCAATGTTACCACTCAAAGTACTCAAAGGAAAACACAGACTATCATTCACTAGTTCTCTCCCTAGAAAAGGAAAAGCAGGGTGCTTAAGAACAGTGAAATTGTTATCAACAGAGACAAAAATGAGAGAACATAGGCCAAGACCTGCTGATGACAGATTTTTGCCTCTTAAATGAGTGAGTAGGGTTTGCTCCAGTTCTATTGGAGTGTTTCTCTTTTTATGACTGTCCACGTGAAGACACCTCATTTTTCACTTGAGCAACCAGATGGTAGCTGTTACCTTTTGGTTGTATTGGACGTGCATATGCATGCTTAGTCTCCCAGTCGTGTCCGAATCTTTGCAACCCCGTGGACTGTATCAGGCTCCTTTATCCATGGGATTTCCCAGGCAAAAATACCAGAGTGGGGTGCCATTTCCTCCTCCAGGAGATCTTCCTGACCCAGGGATCAAACCTGTCGTTTCTGCATTGGCAGACAGGTTCTTTACCACTGTGCTGCCTCAGAAGCTCCATTGTATTGGACAGTGCTTCATAAATCTGGTGGTGTGTTATAATCACCTGGGAAGTTTGTTAGAAGTTTATATTCCTGGGGTCTACCCCAAAAGGTTCTTATTGTTTAAAAGATCACAGTGGAAGCTAAGACAGTGTATTTTTAGTAAGTTCTCCCAGGTAATACTCTCAGAGTCAGTCTGTGGACCAGTGTTTGGGAATCACTAATATTAGTACACAGAACTAGTTGAGATGAGATTGAGAACATGGTGAGCTCAGTATTGGACATACCATGAGACAGCCATGTGAATATATTTTGTGGATAGTTGATTATAGTGGTCTGGAGCCCAGGGGAAGTGGTGGGGAGAGATTTGGAGGCCATTAGCCATTGGGTGTTGATGGGAGTGGGTCAGATTGCCCAGATGTCATATATAAATAAATAAAATCAGAGGCCAAGAACCTGGCCCTGAGGTCTATGTTTCTAAGTCAGTTTGGTCATGCACAGCTCTTAGAGTCTCTTTGATAGATTGTGGTTTCCAGTAAAGTTCATTCTATAAATTAAATGTCAAATCATGTTTTACCACACTGACATTTTTTAATTAAACATTAATTAACAAAAATGTTTAAAATAGTTCATGAAAGCTCATGTAGACTTGAGAATGTTCCATTGATCTGATCTTTTACATGCCTTTACCACTGCTCCGAGTGAAAGGTTGATTCAAGGCAAATGCGTAGAATTCTAGGGGCAGAGATTTCTTCCTTTATACTTGGCATTGAGAAACCAGAATTCTCCAGAGTTCAGAGATGAATAGAAGACCACTTAGAACAGAGTCAAATCCTTTCTTATACCCTCTTCATGTAAAGGTAGGAAACGGCTCTAAAATATACTTAACCACCAGCTAGTGTTGAATACCTTTAATTTCACAATCTAGAGCCCCTTGCAGATATTCAAAATGCTAGTTACCAGTCTACTCTGTTTACCAGTTAAAGCCCATTTCTGTAATTCAGTATGCAAATTTGCAAAGCCTCAGATGTTAATAGAGATGTGAATAATAGAAGTGCTCATTATAGCTGCCTCTGGAGTATGGCTTTCCTGATTAGGATACCAGCTGACCACCTGGACTATGTATACTTTATTGGAATGCTTGAAGCAGTTGGGATGCAACTTAAGGAGCTCCCACAATATGCATGTGGAAACTTTCTAAAGTAAACTGAAATCATCATGATAAGGAATGGACAAAAAAAGCAAGAGTAAGAAGATAGGGCATGGAAGCCAGGTCATGAGAACAGAGTCTTTTAAGGACTGAAAAGTGGTTAAGCTTCTGGTGCTACTGAGAGGTCAAGAAATAAAGTGACTATAATGAATCCATAGCTCGGACCATGAGGGAGCCCTTGTGACCTTGATAAGGATGGTTTCATGAAATAGTGACCATGGAAGAGTCACTGTGGGGGGTGGAGGGGAGTGGATTCAGAAGGTAGGCACCTTTTTTAAGAGGTAAAGAAGAAAGAAAGACATGGAACAGAAACCAGACAAGTTGGAAGAAAAAAACATTTTGTCATCGTGATTTTCATTTGCTGGTTTTGAGATGGAGGATGGTGCACATAGTTAAATGTGAGAAGCAGCCAGTAGAGAAAGTCTGAAAAGCCAGAAGAAAAGGGAAAACCAGCCTTCCCAGGCCCAGATGAGATTGGATGGGGGTAATAATTATAACCAAGAGGAAGATACCACTTCCATTATGATAGAAGGGAAAGAAGTAATTGTGAGTGGGGGGTACAGTAAAGTCAGACTTGTGTTGAAATGGGGTTTTGATGTAGGCCAGTGTGTATTTTGTCCATAAAAAAAACACTACTCAGACTTTCAACTTGGTTTGAACAATTAGTATTCAATTTATTAAGGTTACAGAATCAAAATGTCAATTCTCCATAGTATTTACATTCATCTCACAAATCTTACTCTATTTAGAAGTCTAGCATAATTGAACACTCACTTTCAAGGGGCTTTTGATTACTGCTTGGTCCTTTTTGCCAATTTAAACATGGTCAAATATTTTTTAACTACATCTATAAATTTAATATACTCTATCTACTTTTTAAGTACCTCATTTACCTACTTAAAATCTTGCTGAGTACTTAAGTATTGTTGTAAATCCTAAATTAAATTTATAGAGTGGTCTGAATGACCCCTTAGTTTCCATCAGTTCAGTTTAGTCACTCAGTCGTGTCCAACTCTTTGCAACCCCATGGATTGCAGCATGCCAGGCTTTCCTGTCCATCACCAGCTCCCAGAGCTTACACAAACTCATGTCCGTCAAGTCAGTGATGCCATCCAACCATCTCATCCCCTGTCATCCCCTTCTCCCCCTGCCTTCAATCTTTCCCAGCATCAGGGACTTTTCCAAAGAGTCAGTTCTTTGCAAAAGGTGGCCAAAGTATTGGAGTTTCAGCTTCAGCATCAGTCCTTCCAGTGAATATTCAGGACTGATTTCTTTTAGGATGGACTGGTTGGATCTCCTTGCAGTCCAAGGGACTCTCAAGAGTCTTCTCCAACACCACAGTTCAAAAGCATAAATTCTTCTGCACTCACCTTTCTTTATGATCCAACTCTCCATCCATACATGACTACTGGAACATCCATAGCTTTGACTAGACGGACCTTTGTTGGCAAATTAATATCTCTGCTTTTTAATATGCTGTCTAGGTTGGTCATAGTTTTTCTTCCAAGAAGCAAGCATCTTTTAATTTCATGGCTGCAGTCACCATCTGCTGTGATTTTGGAGCCCCAAAAATAAAGTTTCTCACTGTTTCCATTATTTCCCCACCTATTTGCCATGAAGTGATGGGACTGCATGCCATTATCTTAGTTTTCTGAATGCTGAGTTTTAAGTCAACTTTTTCACTCTCCTCTTTCACTTTCATCAAGAGGCTCTTTAGTTCTTCTTCACTTTCTGCCATAAGGGTGGTGTCATCTTCATCTCTGAGGTTATTGATTTTTCTCCCAGCAATCTTGTGCTTCATCCAGCCCCACACTTCTAATACTCTGCATATAAGTTACATAAGCAGGGTGACAATACGCAGCCTTGACGTACTCCTTTCCTGGTTTGGAACCAGTTCCATGTCCAGTTTTAACTGTTGCTTCCTGACCTGCATACACATTTCTCAGGAGGCAAGTAGGGTGGTCTGGTATTCCCATCTCTTTAAGAATTTTCCACAGTTTGTTGTGATTCACACAGGCAAAGGCTTTGGTATAGTCAATAAAGCAGAAATAGATGTTTTTCTGGAACTCTCTTGCTTTTTCGATGATCAGCGGATGTTGGCAATTTGATCTCTGGTTCCTCTGCTTTTTCTAAAACCAGCTTGAACATCTGGAAGTTCACGGCTCACGTATTGCTGAAGCCTGGCTTGGAGAATTTTGAGCATTACTTCACTAGCATGTGAGATGAGTGTAGTTGTGCGGTAGTTTGAACATTCTTTGGCATTGCCTTTCTTTGGGATTAGAATGAAAACTGACCTTTTCCAGTCCTGTGGCCACTGCTGAGTTTTCCACATTTGCTGGCAATATTGAGTGCAGCACTTTCACAGTATCGTCTTTCAGGATTTGAAATAGCTCAACTGGAATTCCATCACCTCCACTAGCTTTGTTCGTGTGATGCTTCCTGAGGCCCACTTGACTTCAAACATTATGCATAAATTTAGGTAGATTTCAACTTAAAAATCAGAAGTCTGAAAATTCAAGTATTCATCTTTAATTGATTTTCAAAACATTGTCACTCTAATCACTCAAATTCCTTTAAGCATCAGTAGTACAGAAAAGAAGAAATATGCACAAAATGATTAATTGTATGACTTTCATGCTTTAAAACCTTTCTATACTTAATTTTAAATCTCCCTGGAGTTGAATGGTGCATACTGACCAAGAAAGAAACTTCCTTGGGAACAACAGAGGCCATTTTTCAGCAAATATTCTTACAGAGGTGCAGGCATCCAGAGCAATTTACATCCTCCCAAATGTCACACTGAGCCCCGCCTTAGAACAGCTGTGTCATGAGTTACAAAACTTAAAGAGGGTTTGGTCTCACAACTTCTACTGTCCATATCCCAAGACCAAAGCTATATACATAATCTCTAAATCTTGATCTACTCAAGGAAATAGGACCATCAGGTTGATCTTCATCTTTTAAAAGAGGTACATGTATTTTCTATCATAAGTGCTGAAGACCTTTGAATTTAATGGAATTCCAAGATGCATACATATTTTTCTACTTGATAACTTAAAAATAAATAAATGTATTTTCTATTTAATGATAAAGACCTTTAAATGGAATACTCGATATGTAAATGTCTTTTCTATTTAAAGAACTTTGAATTGATAGAATCTTGCACTCTTTCATCTTCTTAGGCGCACACAACAGTTATAGATGTATCAATAATTTCCAGTTGAGTTTTGGAGATCCCTCCTGATCAAGCCAAGTCTGATTTGCTGTTACAATATGACTTTCATTCTTCTGGGAGTTTAGCGGGAGGGGGCAGGAAGTTGAGAGGGTTCTTATCAGATGGCTTCTATTTTCTCTGTGGGTTAGGATGTGAAGTTGTCTGTTAAAGGAGGTGGGAGTTACGTGGATGAAGATGAGAAAAAAGCTTTAAAATTTTCATATACGAAAATGGGATACCTGAATAGATCCATGCTGCCTACGTTATAGTCTCATAAGCATGTGACATTAAAGCCACTTAAAGTGGAGACAAGTACTCAAGATGAGATATGTTTACAATCCATGTCAAACAGTGTATATGGTTTTTATGTTAAGTGTACACATTTAGTTATTTGAGTATTTGCCATTCTTTGTAGCTGATCAAGAAGTCACAGCTCAATGTCAAAGAAGCTTTATTAATAAAGCAATTGAAGTAGTCACTTATACTGCAAAAAGTTCTAGACTCATTTAACATTTATTTCCATTTGCTAGTCAATTACCAGCTGTCAGAGCATATTAAGTATTGTAAATTTGAATCAGAAGCTGTCACCCCTAAGTGTATTAACTTTCCATAATCACATAGGTAGTGATTTATCCCGTGAAAGAATTATATTAATCACCAACTTACATCTGTCTTCATCATGGTATAAAATTGCCACTGGCTTCATTGCTCAAGTGAAGTAAATCAATGTAGACACCAAAAATGAAAGCAGACTGTCATGAATCTTGAGTGTTTCCATTCACGTTAACAAGCTTCTCATTGTTTCCAAACAGAAAAAAATGTCAGCCAACTTTCATAGCTTTTTGCTTCTTAGTGTTAAAACTGTAGTTAATTATTCTTTTTATTAACAGTTAACATTTCTAGAGTATTTATTATGTGTTAGCACTATGCTCACAGCTTTATGTGAATTATTTCTTTTAATTTTCACAATAAACCTGTGAGGTTATTGGTTCTTATACTCATGGCTGCATTTTGTAATGTCGATGATGACTTTAAAAGACTGGAGTAATTAACTTGTCCAAAATGGTAGAGCCTAGAGTCAAACCCCGGAGAAGGCAATGGCAACCCACTCCAGTACTCTTGCCTGGAAAATCCCATGGTCGGAGGAGCGTGGTAGGCTGCAGTCCATGGGGTCGCTAAGAGTCAGACACGATTGAGCGACTTCACTTTCACTTTTCACTTTCATGCATTGGAGAAGGAAATGGTAACCCACTCCAGTGTTCTTGCCTGGAGAATCCCAGGGACGGGGGAGCCTGGTGGGCTGACGTCTATGGGGTCGCACAGAGTCGGACACGACTGAAGTGACTTAGCAGCAGCAGAGTCAAACCCCAGCAATTTAATTCCGTAATGTTTATGCTTAACCAGTAGTCTACACTGATGGATGGTGTTTGATATTAACTAAGTGAATCAGTTAAGAATAGCATTTGGGATCGAATCTGGATTGCAGGCAGATTCTTTACATCTGAGCCATCAGGAAAGCCCAACTAAAATTTAACATATAATGGCTTACAAAATAGTGATTTATTTTTATTTCTCAATTAACAGACAGAATGGAGATAGGCAATAACTCATGTTTGTTTAGTAGCCCACCAGGGCCAGGACCAGTGTTATTCCCCAGCCTGTCCCTTAAGGCAGCAAAGATGGCTGCTTCAGTTTCAAGCACCAGGTTCACATTCAAGGCAGGATAAAAGGAGAGGGGAGAGTTGTCACCAGCTGTAACTGTATTATTTATCCTGAAAGCGAACCCTTTCTCATTTATATCTCATTGGTCAAAGCTGTTTTACAGGGCTGATCTTATCTGCAAGGGTGGAAGACTGCAGGGGGAAGGTAGTTGGGGAGGATGATGGACCAGCCTTGGGTCAAAATTTATATAGAATCTACAAACTCTGTAGGAATTTCTCACTTCCTCCTTAACTTCTTCCTTTCTTTTCTTGGAATGAAATCGCTGTAATTCTCTACCACCTAATTATTTTTGCCTCATTTTGTAAAATGTTTTCCTGGATATTAAGGGAAAGGGGTGGTTCTTTTTTTTTTTTTTTTTGATTCAGGATGCATTGGTCACAAGTTACAGAAACTATTGCACACCTAAAAAAAATTGATGAATTTCAGTCATTTATTTAACAGCTAAATTGAATAAATTTAGCTGTTGAATAAATAAATAAGCATGCATTATATGCCATGAGCTCTTCTATGCTCTGTGGATGTATCAGTGAACAAAAATATTGAGAGAAAGACAGAAACACTGCGCTGGAATCACATAGAACCCAAAGGTAGGGGCTTTGAAGAGAGACAGGAGCCAAGGGTAGAGAAAATACCTGGAGTCCAGACAGCTTCCCTGAGCTTATCTCCTTCATTCTGCTCATTCTGCTTCCTCTTAATTCTTAGTCTGCATGGTGGATCTTCTGTTCAAGCTGAACAAGAATCTGTGTCCCAATCCAAATACGTAGGAAAAAGAATTTGAATCAACTGTGCCCACCAACAGTGAGAGATACAGTTCCAGGGGTCATTGTGAGTGGCGTGGACACCTGGAAAGTTGTCAACCTCAAAAGGCTTCCTGTTGCTGCTTCCCATCTTCAAGTTTACCGATGCTTTTGTAGACAGCTTACCTGCTCCCATCCATGCCAAATCTCCTCCTGCCACCCTAGAGATTTGAAAGTTAACTCTATCTACCTTGAAGAGCACATTTTTTTTCTAGTTCTAGGGAAAAAATTGCATGAGTCAAGGTTGTTTTGGAGTTTTTCAAGTCACTCTGGGCCCTAAGATATTAAATCTACCCCTCCCCTCCACAGCCCTATCACTGTCTTCCAGATAATGGGAGACGGGGTCTTGGTTGACGTCAAATTCCCTTCTAACTTTAAGCTAAGCCCTCAGATGCCAACACCACTACACATCAGTTTGATTCCAAAGTACACACTGCAGTGTGGATTGGTATATTCTTTTATGGTCCTTGTAAACTATAATCCAGTGAGATATGGTTGTTGGTGATTTGTTTAACTGTCTCTGTGTTTCAGACGAATGGGTATTTTTCCATGCAGGGATAAACGAATTGCTGACCTTGTGGCTAATCTGGTTTTTTACAGGCTGTGGATTCCTCTCCACGTGGAGGGGGCTGGGCAGGCTGGGGCTCCTGGGGCAAATCTCTGCTCTCGTCAGCATCTGCCACAGTAGGTAAGCATTATACATTGCATTTGAATGGATAAAGTTCAGGGGCCAAATAGGATATGACATTTTGATCATACCATGTACTGATAGAGTTTAACATTACCTCATGAGCTATTTGGGATTCCCAGGGAGTGCAGTAATAAAGAATCCACCTGCCAATTCAGGAGACACAGGAGACATGGGTTCAATCCCTGGGTCGGGAAGATGCCCTCAGGAGGAAATGGCAACCCACTCCTGTATTCTTGCCTGGAAAATTCCATGGACAGAGGAGCCTGGCAGGCTGCAGTTTGTGGGGCTGCAGAGAGATGGACACAACTGACAGACTGAGCATACACACACACACACACACACAGACACACACACACACACACACACACAAGATAATAAGAGAAAATTGTTTTTAGTGCTTACTAAGTGCTTCCTGTATATTAATACATCTATTCTTCAAAATAACCCTATAAGGAGGTACTCTTATTTCCTCCATTTTAGAGATAAGGAAGCTGAATCACAGAGAGCTTAAACTTTATCCAAAATCAAGAGTAGCTGAATTGGGCTTTGAACCGCACAGTATAGCTTTTAACCATTTTATTGTATTGCATCTTAGAATATAAGATTTGGGCTTTTATAATACATTCTTAAAGCTTTGTTTATCATCCACTTAAACATTTTAAAATATACAAATAGGCTACTCTAAAAAGGCATTCATCACAGCATATTGAAATACAAATAGAAAAATATGCAGGTAGGAAGAAGATATATATCTAGGCTAGTAGAGTTACTATAATTGAACATTGACCTTAACTCTGAGATTCTTGCCTGCCAGTAGATGATCTTTCTCATTGAATGATAAAACAAGACTTACCTTATTTAGGGGCTTCCCAGGTAACTCAGCTGGTAAAGAATCTGCCTGCAATGCAGGAGACCCCAGTTCAACTCCTGGGTCAGGAAATTCCCCCGGTAGAAGAGACAGGCTACCCACTCCAGTATTCTTGGGCTTCCCTGGTGTCTCAGATGGTGAAGAATCCACCTGCAATGCAGGAGACGTGGGTTCAATCCCTGGGTTGGGAAGATTCCCTGGAAGAGGGCATGGCAACCCACCCTAGTATTCTTGCCTGGAGAATCCCCATGGACAGAGGAGCCTGGCAGGCTACAGTCCATGGGGTTGCAAAGAGTTGGATATGATGAGCAATTCAGCACAGCACAGCACAGCTTATTTGGATAACTTTATTTTGGCTGCCAGTAGATTATCTTTCTCATTGAATGATAAAACAAGATAGCATATTTACATAACTTTATTTTCCTTGTATTAAATTTTTGAAGAAATGTCCTGTGTTGGCTCTTATACAAAGAGAAAATTTAATGACTGTGTCCTCATCAGTGAAGATTTGTCACACTATTCTTCATGTGACCATTTCTTGTGTATACTCTTCATGAACACTGAAGATATAACATAAACATGTCTAAGATGACCTAGCCTTGACATTTCATCTTGAGGATAGAGAGTAACAGGCAGAACATCGGAAGCCACAGGGAACACCGCTTTCAGATCATCTGACTCAGGTGTTCTCGTATAGTCTGTGGCATGAGGATCTTGTGATGGGCCATGAATTGGTCCAATTCACTGTTACTCCTAAAATCAGTAGTCTCCAGCCCCAGTGAACCGTGGTCACAGACAGTTGAAGGGGCCGGTATCTAGTTTGATAGAGTTTAGATGCCTAGAAGAATGGACTCATTGCATTCTCCTAATTCCTTGCCTGTCAAGTACCAGTAGAGCTATGGCAAGGAGTAGATGGTGATCAAATAAACATTGCTCTCTGCTGAGAGCCTGAAAAGCAGATTTTTTTTTCTTTTGCTAGTTGAAGGGCCAGGTATACCATGGATACTTTGGGTTAGCCAAAAGCACAAACAAACTTTTTGACCAACCCAATACATATGCAGATGGAAAAATTAGTCAGATTAAAGTAGAGGAGCCTGTTTTGTTTTCTGAACAGGACAGAGTCTCTTATTAGAGTGAGAACAGGCACTGCAAGCATCTTGCTTTCTAGGGAAAATGTTTGAGTTTTTAGTGACTCCCAAATGGATCTTGCCACTGACAGTACTCAGGACCAGCATGCTTTCTAAACCAAAACTAAAAGTGTGGAGTCTAAAAGTTTTTGAAATTGTGGTGTCATGGGACAGTATATTACTTGATCACCAAGTTATACCACTCTCTTCGTGCTTTATGTCATAAAACAGTATAATGTTTTGGGTGCTCCAAGTTATAATGGTGTCCAGAACTTCCTGACCCAGGCATTGAACTGACACCTCCTGCAGCTACCGCATTGGCAGTCCGTGGGGGTCACAAAGAGTCAGACACGGCTGAGCGACTGAATTGAATTGAATTATCGAGTGAATCCCATCATATTCACAATCCTGTTCACTCTCAAATTAAAAGACTCTTGCTCCCTAGAAGGAAAACTATGACAAACCTAGACAGCGTATTAAAAAGTAGAGATATCACTTTGCCAACGAAGGCAGTATACTCAAAGCTATATTTTTTCCAGTGCTAATGCTAAGTCGCTTCAGTTGTGTCCAGCTTTTTGCGACCCTATGGACTGTAGCCCACCAGGCTCCTCTGTCCATGGGATTCTCCAGGCAAGAATACTGGAGTGGGTTGCAATTTCCTTTTCGAATGTGAGAGTTGGATCATAAAGAAGACTGAACACTGAAGAACTAATGCTTTCAAATTGTGCTGGAGAAGACTCTTGAGAGCCCCTTGGACAGCAAGATCAAACCAGTCAATCATAAAGGAAATCAACCCTGAGTATTAATTGAAAGGACCGGTGCTGAAGCTGAAGCTCTAATATTTTGGCCTCCTGATGCAAGGAGCCGATTCATTGGAAAAGACCCTAATGCTGGGAGAGATTGAAAGCAAAAGGAGAAGGGGGTGGCAGAGGATGAGATGGTTGGATGGTATCACTGACTCAGTAGACATGAATTTGAGAAAACTCTAGGAGACAGTGGAGGACAGAGGAGCCTGGAGTTCATGGGGTTGCAAAGAGTCACGTATGACTTAGTGACTAAACAACACAATCACCCTCCAGTTGGTGGTGGTGGGGAGTCATGGGTGTATATACCAGGGGTGAGAGTCTCAGGAGTGATCTCTCAGTTCTACCTACCACACCTCCCTTTTCTGTTTGAAATCCTTAACAGTTACACCACCAATTCCAGAATCTTAATATTTTTTAATGGCTCTAGGTACATGCTAGAATTTTGAAAGCATTTTAATCTTGGCGTTTTCCTCTTGTTTGTACCCACAACAACCAAAGGGCATATGAGGGTGAGCAAAGAAATTTTGAAATATCGATACTCACTCCAAGAGTCCCATTGGACAAACTGGAGCCATCTTTAGAGAAGTAGAGATTGTGTTCATCATTACTGGTCATCACAACCCGAATGAATGAAGCAGCGAGATAGTTGAATACCATCCCTAACTCATTCACAAGGTGTATCTTGGGGATTTCTGATTAAGACCGACTGTAACTTTACCAAGTAATGGTGGCTAAAATGATAGCAATGTATACTTTAAGGCGAGATAAGTATTTTTGTGGACCTGGTAGAGAGCTAAAACTTGTAGCCTGAGGGAAGGCCGAAGTCATAGGTTCCAAGGCTGGAAACAGGCAGTGGAGGTGACTGGTGATTTGACTCCCCAAAGGTAATACGGATCATGTGTCCCACAAGTAGAGAAGTGTCCGTCAGGCTCACAGCCTGAACCAGAGGGTTGGTTAGAATAGGATTCGACCACCTTCTTACAGAAGCTTGAGGAGTTTATAGACCACTAAATCGTGGTCTATCTTGAGCCGTTACCTTTGGATTCAGAGAGGCAAGCGAGGCAGGCCTTCCGTTATGCACATGCAAATAATATCCTCAGGGCTTTGCAGCGTGAAGGTTATTATCACAGGGCAAAGAAACTTATTTGAGAAAAGAGCACTCACAGCAGCCGACAAGCTCTTGAAGGTTTATAAATTGCCTGTGGAAAATAACGGAAGAAAATAACCATACCTCCTATTGCAATTGATTGCTACTCAGAAACCTCGTGTTACCCTCAGGGTAATTCCAGCAGCAGATAAAACTGTAGGAGACACGAAGTCCCTAATGAAACTCAGAGCTGTCGATTGAGCATTACACATAGAAACCAGTACTGTTACAGTTGTTGAAAAACCGCAGTCACAATTGCTAGAACTGTTTAAGAGTCAGCAAGAGAGTAATTAGAGAATGGAAAGATTTAGAGGTGGTTCTCTCTTGGAAAGCACGTTGTATCAGGAGTCATAAAACCTGAGCACCCTGGTCCCGACTGCCCCTAACTTGTGATCACAAGAAGTGTCTCTAACTAGCTAGCTACACTATGCAAAGAGCCTCTCTAGGCTCAGCTTCCTTACTTGGAAAAGTATGTGTGGGACGACTTGAGAAATCCTAAGATTCCCTCCAACTTCTGAAATATAATGATTCCATAGACTGTGGTTCTATGTAGCAAAAGAAAGATATTTGTAACCACTGTGCTAAGTAGAAAAATATAGAAAATTGACTTTTTCTACGCTGTATTTTTATATTTTATCTTTTGACTCACTACTTTGACCCCCAAGATTATGAAGAAATGAAAAAGCAACCTTCCCAATGCTTATATAAAATCAGACATCTCTCAGCTAACAATTGTTTTTGGAGAGGCCATAACCCCTGTGCTGGTTTCATTTACAGCCACACTATTAATCACATTCTAAGAAGACTTGATCAGCTGCCACCCATGCCTTTGGATGAGTTCATAAAATGCAATAAAAGTGGTTATTATTTAAGATCCAGGCAGAAGGAAAATGTAAAAAAAAAAAGAATAAAAAGATTTTAATGATAATTTCAAAGTACTGTTGTGAGAAACAGATATGATTTCCCACAAGCACCATAGAGACTTGATTTATGTGTAGAATATATTGCTAAGTGATAGACTAGTAACCAAAATGAAAGTCGACAATGCTGAGACATATACATTTATGCCAAGGTAAAAATTCTATAGTAGAATAGAGCAACTTATTTCCAGATACTACAAAAGGCCCACCTGTTTATTTAAAATTCTAGTTTTGGCAGTTTTATGAGCCTCAACACCTTTATGCTAGGGTACCTGAGAACGGCAAGCGAGAGCTGATCTGTATATTTACCTTTTCAAAATTATCATTGTTCTCCTTCCCTATCCACTCATGAGGTACATGGTGTTTTCCTTCTGCACGTTTTAATGAACATCTTCTACCAGCACTGTCAGAAATAATGACAGTGTTTATCACAGAGAACGGCAAACTTGTCAGAATGACGCTGCAGTAAGAACTCTACTAGGGATTTCACTCTCGATATCACGTGGATTCGTTTTTAAAGATGATATTGCTGATGATGTGAAAATTCTCAAATATCAGTACAAAAGATAACAGGATTAATGCTTGGAGTTTGTTCAGAATCCTTTCAAACTGTGAATAGGGCCCAGGGATTAATGAATTCCTGTGTGGTGGCGAGGCAAACGCTGTGAGTTCAGAAACTCTTTTTGTCGATTTTGAGCCCAGAGAGACGTGAGTACCTAATTACAGACTGGAGCTCGACCAGATTGATGGAGAGAGGAGACTTCCCCAAAAGGAAGGGGGACTGGCTCCACGTTTTGCTGCCATAAAGTTCGCTTTGGTTGAGTGCAGCAACACCATGCATGTGTTTTTCTAAACAGCTACTTCTCACAACTTTTTATAGTATCTTGAATTCATTGATAGTAGAGTCTGAAAGGCAGTCAATACTTTTAAATTGTTCTATCTCCAAAATTCACCTGAAGAAGAGTAGAAATTGGTGTAACCCTCAGAAGAGCAATTAGCACTGCCGATGAAATCCTAAATCTATGAGCCTTTCTATCCAGCAGTCCCACTGTTGACTCTTTACAAAAGTTCATTAAGATAAATGTGTGAATATGGAATATACTCATCAAATAGTTACCATGCCAGGCACTAGTCTAGACACTTGAGATAAAGTAGTGAGCAAGTAAGAGAAGACCCAGTAGTAGAGCTTACAGACTAGTGGAAGGATGTGGACAATAAGCAATACACATACCGAGTAGGAAAATTATATAGAGGGTTATAAAGTGGGAAGTCTTTGAAAAATACAAAGTCAGGAGTACAGGTTAAAGAGCGGTGAGGGATAGGTCTTAATGAGGTGATGTTTGAGCAAAGACCAGGAAGAGGTGAGGGAGTTCACCAGGAATATAAGAAAAACCAGAAGCTACTCATGTATCCATCCATAGAGAATGTGAAGCATGATACAGTCATTCTGTGGAATGTTCTACATAAACATCAAAGAGAATGAGATAGGTCAGTGTCCCAGGTTGGATGCTCAGGGGAGAGACTGAGGCAGCAATGAGTGTGCTGGAGTTTTACTGGGAAGGGCTCTCAGGAGCAAGCCTTGCAAAGATAGTGAAGGACCGGGAAAGCAGAACTGGGCTTTGGGGGCTTCCCCAGTGGCTCCTGCCAATGCAGGAGACAAGAGTTCGATTCCTGATCTGGGAAGATCCTGCATGCCGTGGAGCAGCTAAACCCCTACGGCACAACAGTTGAGCTTGCGCTCTGGAGCCCACGAGCCACAGCTACTGAGCCTGTGAGCCCCGGAGCCCATGCTCTGCAACGAGAGAGGCCACCGCAGTGGAAGCCTGAGCACTGCAACTAGAGGGTAGGTCCCACTTGCCGCAACTCGAGAAAAGCGCTTGCTGCAACGAAGACCCAGCACGACCAAAAATAAAAAATAAATAAAAATAAAATTATCCTTTTTAAAAAAAAATGAAAAGAATAGGGCTTCAGGAGAAGATGAACAATGATGCAGTTGCAGCCCATCCCATAGGAAGCTTGGGGGTTGGGGTGACTCTTCAGAGATGTCCCCTATTAATGCACAGGGCCAGGCTTTTATATCACCAGCTCCCTCACTGACCAGTCCCTACAGTAGAGTCTTGAGGGAGCCAGTTCCCTTTGGCGAAGGGCATTGCAAAGCAGGTGTTGAGCCAAGGGCCCTCAGCAGGGGAGAGCAAACTCCCGAATCCCAGCAGCACACACAGCCTCCACCACCATCTGCTGAGCTGAGACCCCACTGTCTATGGTGAAGCCAGGTCTGGGACACTTATATGTAAGAATGTGCTCTTAAAAACTTTTTGCTGAAAGACACTGTTTATAATAGCCAGGACATGGAAGCAACCTAGATGCCCATCAGCAGATGAATGGATAAGGAAGCTGTGGTACATATACACCATGGAATATTACTCGGCCATTAAAAAGAATTCATTTGAACCAGTCCTAATGAGATGGATGAAGCTGGAGCCCCTTATACAGAGTGAAGTAAGGCAGAAAGATAAAGAACATTACAGCATATTAACACATATATATGGAATTTAGAAAGATGGTAACGATAACCCTATATGCAAAACAGAAAAAGAGACACAGAAATACAGAACAGACTTTTGAACTCTGTGGGAGAAGGTGAGGGTGGGATGTTGCGAAAGAACAGCATGTATGCTATCTATGGTGAAACAGATCAGCAGCCCAGGTGGGATGCATGAGACAAGTGCTCCGGCCTGGTGCACTGGGAAGACCCAGAGGAATCGGGTGGAGAGGGAGGTGGGAGCGGGGATCGGGATGGGGAATACGTGTAGATCCATGACTGATTCATGTCAATGTATGACAAAACCCACTGAAATGATGTGAAGTGATTAGCCTCCAACTAATAAAAAAAATAAAAAATAAAGCTTTTTGCTGAAAGGAATCAACAAAAAACAAACTGGACTTGTTATCTTTAAAAGGGAACAGGGTCTGGGTTAGGTTAAGGAAGGCAAGGCCACTTACTTTAAGTCTTTTAAGCGCCTCTAGCACTCCTCCTTAGAAGTCCCTCTCATATCACAGTAAGTATAATAAAACACATCCACATCCCTCATTAAATATATACTGTATATATAACTATGGAAGAGTTAAATTTACTTGAACTGTAGTTGACCAGTTGACTGATAGTCCATTTTTTAATACATGTAAGTAAACATTATTTAATTTTTAATTTATAAATTTTCTTCATTGTCTTTTAGAACCGATTCTTTTTTCAGGTCTTATATTGTTTCATGTGTGCTGAGTCGCTCCAGTCACATCTGACTCTTTGCAACCCTGTGGTCAATAGCCCACTGGGCTCCTCTGTCTGTGGGATTCTCCAGGCAAGAATCCTGGAGTGGGTTGCCAGGCCCTCCTCCAAAATCATTTCATGGGCGTTTGTAAGTTCATAGACTCTACTACCTGTTAGGTCAGTGGATGTTGTCTAGGGAAAAAGAGGCTAGCCCACCTTCTGTTGTCTATGTTTTTATAATCTGATTTTGTTAACATTATAAATGTTTATTTTTTCAAAAGCAACCAGAAATCTTAAAGAGATGAGATTATGGGATTTTTTTTTTATAGTTTTTTTTACACATTCACCTTGTAAAAGAGAAAGAAAGAAATGAAATGAAAAAGAAGAAAATATTATGTTAAAATTAAAGCAATCTAAAAGACGAGAGCCTTCTGAACACGTTAGCTGCTGCCCTCGCGGGGATCCCTTATCGTGTGGGACCAGGGGAAGCACTCTGCGGGCTGCCCAGGCATCCAGGGTGCTGGCATGAAACCGTTGTTGCTTCTCTAACTTACCACTTGGTCAGAGAGACCCTCCCACCAACAACAAATTATTTTCATCCTGCAGAAAGAAGGGAGACTTCCCTTCAAAGGGGTTTTGATCTTGGTGGAAATCATAAGAAGCGAGACTGGTAAACATTTTTGAGAAAAAAATTAGACGGAAGGTGGAAGACAGCGCCCCACAGTGTCTTGGGACCCTTGCCTGAACAGCACAGAGATGATCCTGAGAGCAGCAAGCTGTATCACCCCCAGGCACGGCTGGACAGGGCAGGGTGAGAGGAAGGTTTCTCTGCAGAGTGACCTTCACCTTGCTGTTTGGTCAAGGTAAAGTCACTCAAGCTCATTTTAGTGTAAACCAGTGTTTTCATGGGCTTCCCTGGTGGCTCAGATGGTAAAGAATCTGCCCACAATGCAGGAGACCTAGGTTTGATCCCTGGGTCAGGAAGACACCCTGGAGAAGGGAATGGCCTTTCACTCCAGTATTCCTGCCTGGAAAATCCCATGGACAGAGGAGCCTGGAGGGCCACAGTCCATTGGTCACAAAGAGTCGGACACAACTGAGTGATTAACACACGCAATGTTTTAAGAATGATGAAGCTCCTGATAAAGTGTCTGATTTGCAAGGAGTTATAGAAATAGGACTAAAATGATGTTTAGTCAACTACAAATAGCATGTAAGATTTTCTTAATATAACATTGTGATGGAGCATGTGAGTATTAGAAAGATTGGGTTCAGATCCTGCCTCTGCCACTTATTGGCTTTGGGATCTTAGGCAAGTGTTTTCATGTCGCCAGGTATCCGTTTTCTCAATCATGAAATGAGTAGAATAATATCCCTTACTTTATAATGAAAAGATTATGTGAGACAATTTACTATACTGAAAATAGTTTCCAGTGCCTGGGACATTGTGCTCAATAATGTTGCCCCAGGACCAAGGCTTTCACGTATTTCTGCTCAGTAACCTAACAAAACCCTGGGAGGCAGATGTTCTCATCCTCCTTTCGGAAAAGATGCAGCAACAGAGACTCAGAAAAGTCACCGAGTCCACATGGCTAATAATTGATGGAACCAAAATTCCTCCACAAGAGGAATGCCTCCTACATTTAGGGCATTTTCCACTAGAGTATAGATGATGCCTTAAATACCAGACAATCATTTAGCATTTGTTTCTAATGATGCAGTATAGCAGCATTATTATCTTACCATCTCTGCTCTATGCACCTTCTTTTTACCACAGTAAGTCAAAGGGTAGAGGATATTCATCTTTAGAATCATGGAATTTGGACGGGTTCACTTCTTGGGGGGATGCGTAGGGTTCATGATGTCCTGGGAAGAATTCATGAGCTATACCCTAGACTATTACTCATGCTGGTTGTTTTTCTCTGTTATTGATAGACCCAAATCAGTATCTTTGAGAATGAATTACTCTGTTAAAAGGCAACAATGACTCCATCTTATTCCTTGTTCTGGGCACTAGATGTCACACTAAGTAAAGTTTTAGAAGTTATTCTTCAAAGTAGGGTGTGGCATAGAGCCTAAACCTTCGCTATAAAAAACCATAGATTCATATTTCTAGTAGAATGTTGTAAAGACGTACTTTCACTAACAAAAGAATTCAGGAAAAAAGAATTGTTAATTAGAAAATATAATTGGGGGAACTTTTAAATATGTGCAGATCTGTATATCGATTATACCAAAATAGAGCTCTGTGTGTGTGCGAGCGTGCGTGTGTGTGGTTGAAGTAGCAGTCTATTGTCATGTCCATTCAACAAACACATTCTACTTATTATGCACATAAAATGGTATTTCCTTGCTGAAACAAAGAGGCAGGTGGTATATATATATCCATGATTGTTTGTGTTCTGAGATGGTGAGAAGCAGTTCTTCCCCAGGAAAAGATTCAGACATGGTCCTAACCTGCAAGAGGTGGAGAAGGTGAAAGAGGAGTAATCACAGTGAGGTTCGTAAACCTGAATGATCTCGGGGAAGGATGTGAAGTCATCCCTCTTGAATGATTTCCACAAAGAAGATGTAGCAGTTGCCTCCTAGCCTTCTGAAATTTATTTATTCCTTGATTTTAGCTCCCAGAAATCTAAATAAGAATCATGGATTGAGATTTGAATGTATGTTATTTCCTTTGGAATATATATGTGTTTATATATATTATGTATATATATGTATATGTATGTATATGTATATACATATATGTATATATACATGTATATATATGTATATGTATATGTATATGTATATGTATATATGTATATATACACACACACATGTTTTTAAAGGATGTCAAGGAATATGGTCTCAGTATATAAATGTTAGATAATTATATCCTGTGGGCTTCCCAAGTGGCTCAGTGGTAAAAAAAAAAATCCACCTGCCAATGCAGGAGATGTGGGTTTGATCCCTGGGTCAGGAACATCTCCTGGAGGAGGGCGTGGCCGATCACTCCAGTATTCTTGCCTGGAGAATCCCATGGACAGAGGAACCTAGCGGGCTACACTCCACAGGATTGCAGAGTCAGACACGACTTAATGACTATACAACAACAACAAAATTATATCCCATAACTTAAATGTGTTACTGAAAGTTTCCAGTAAGTTTCCATTGAAATGCTTTAAACTAATTGAAATCAATTCAAGCCTTAGTTTTGGCAGTTATAGTGCATCTTTTTAAAAAGTAACAATAATGAATTCAAACTGTGTCTAATGATCTACACATGAATATAGTTACATATTTCTGTATGTAATTAATGTTGTAAACATTGCAAATAGTGTTTCCTAAGTTTCAGTGGTTTCTAGATAGTGTATAATAACAGGTGATTCCCACTGGATATAATTAATCCTATATCAGTTTGGTAAATTTCAGTGCTGTAATTAAGATTCCTCCAATAAATAAGGTTAAAATTGATAAAATATGATTCTTTGGGTTTGAGGTTCATCCATATCTTTCTCTCACTCAGGAGATGACAGTCGGTCATTTTAACAGCGTCCTCTATGACTAGACAGTTCTCTTTGGTTCTCAAATCATGTTGTGACTTGGGACTTTTCCCCCTATGTATTATTATTGCTGCTTCCTTGGGTTTCGACAACCTGAGGTTGCCCAGGTCCCAAGGAACATTTTCCATTTTCTCCCCAGGCTCTGGGGGGAGGTGAGTGCTGTGATGATGGCAGCCCAGGCCGCTTCTCCTTTAAGAACTCAAATAGCTGCTTAAGACATCACTAGACTGTCAGTTTTTTTGTTGTTGTTTGGTTTGAGAATCATGGGATCCTCTAAAGAGAAAAAAATATTGTGCCAAGATAAAATGTAGATAAAACTATTTTTCTGTCAAGCCAAGCATTGTGTGTGTGTGTGTGTGTGTGTGTGTGTGTGTGTTTGTGTGCATTAGTGGGAGGGTAGATGGGAAGGTCAGCTCCGTATTCACTAAACAGTTATTGATTACCCACTGTGCTGAGCTCCAGGAAATACAGGCATTGTCCCCCCAAAGATGGAGTAGGATCAGTGCCCCTCATCCTGACTGTTCTTGTGTCTGGCCTGTTCCTGCTAAAGACAAATGTCAGGGCAGCTGTTGTGTGCCCTGCCGGTGTTCCCACTGGCTTGCCTTTGGATCTTGACACATCTCCAGACCGGACTGTCACACACACAGACTGTGCTAAACAGATAACCGGCACTTTGAAAGAGCTTGTTAAGGTGCAACTGATTTCAGTTCAACAAATAGTAATTGAGCACCTGCAATGGGTTAGGCATACCAAAAATCAAAACATAAATGATGCATACCCACCCTGAGAGACTTAGAAAAGAAGAAGGAGGGTAAGACAGGAATACCGTTCACAGATAATATCTTGGGCTGGGAACCCCAGGTTGCTCATTGGATAGTGTGATAAATAAAGGGGAAAAATAAACCCTTTACATGTGTTTATCTTATTTGCTCCTCACAACAGCATAGTGGAGAAACTGAGTCACAGAGAGATTGAGAACTTCTCAAAAGTCACCCAGCTAGGCAGACAAGCTCAGCTCAGACTGGAGCCCATGCCTGAGGGCTCCCAATGTCTATGCTATTACCTACCACATTCTCCCACGACTAGGATGTTCAGCTTCCGCTTATAGGGGCTCTGGGACATGAGTTATGGAATCTGCAGACCATGGGCTTCTATTGTATCTGTGAGTCGTATTTTCTTTCCTGACAGGTCATGGATTGACAGCAGTCAAGGAAAAGGCAGGGGCCACCCTCCGGATTCACAGTGCAAACTCTGGCCCTTCCAAAGGGGCCCAACCTGATGATGAAAATGAAGTCTCTCAAAGTGAGTGGTGCGTTTATTTGGGTGTTTCTTGGACTTGGGCTATATTACACCATGTGCGCAAATATAGATTTCTAAGTTCAGATCAGCAAAACAAACTCTAAAAGGGTGTTTTTCTCTTTCGTAGCCGATGCAGCTGCAGATCAGAGCCCTGCAGAAAGCCCACCCACTCCTCCTTCCTCGGGGTCTCGGGGCATGCTGTCAGCCATCACCAGTGCAGTTCAGAACACAGTGAGTCATTAGCTGCTTCCTCTGTTTTCCCTGAGGCCTGCCTGTGCCTTCTTTTGATATTTCTATTTACCAGTGACCTAGATACATCAGAGAAAGGATGGCCTTGCTCAAAACTTTTGATTATGGTTTTGTTATGCTTTCTCCGACAGAGTAGGCATAACCTTGGAGCCAAGATGATAAGAACAAAATGAAATATACTTTATGTTTAAAAGAAAGGAGCTGCTTAGAAGGAATATTTTTCAGTCTGATGTAACAGTGTCCTTGCCAGCAGCTGCAAGGACAATCTCTGTTTACCGGGGAGGGAGGGCTCTTTCTTAGAGCTGGGACAGTTGTTTTTCTGAAATATTCTGTGTCTCTTAACCTTCAATCTGAAAAATTATGAAGTGATTCTAAGTATGAATATACACATACCAGTAAATAATCAGGAGCATCCCCAAGATGTTTCTAACGTGTTTCCAGATAATAAGACCATCATTCTTCCTCCATCCCTACCTCCCAGTTCCCACTCCTCTCTTTCCTTGAATAGCAGGCTTCTTCCCTGGCCCCTTCCTCTTATAGAAACTTAAGAACCTTGTTATTGACAAGGCACTGATGAATAATGAAAACAAGAAGGACACACCCCAGCTGAGATGAAGCAGCTAGCTGGTCTTCAGGATCAGAAGAAAAGGTTTACTTTCTGCTTTGTAAAATCAAACAGCTAGTGTTTCATAAAATATGGCTCATTTCCACTTTATTCATTCATTCACTTGTTTTAAAAAGGTAGTTAGCTCCCATTATATACCAAGAGCCATGATAGATGCTGGGCATACGCTGACAGACAAGAAGGCATAATAACATCCTGGAAGGTGAAGGCAGCTCAACAGTTATCAGATGCAAAGGCATATGAGATGAGGGGGCTATGGACACATACATGGAGGCGTCTTACTCAGACTTCATGTCAGGGCTTGCCAGAAATAGGAAATGGCTGTTCCTCTCCTTGCTACTTGAAGTACTCTGGACTAAGCGGGGAGAAGCGGGCAGCTAATATGTTTTAGGAGTCAACTAATATGTTTTAGGGGCTTCCCTGGTGGCTCAGAGGTTAAGGCGTTACCTTGGCCTCCAATGCGGGAGACCCGGGTTCGATCCCTGGGTCGGGAAGATCCCCTGGAGAAGGAAATGGTAACCCACTCCAGTATTCTTGCCTGGAGAATCCCATGGACGGAGGAGCCTGGTAGGCTACAGTCCATGGGGTCGCGAAAAGTCGGACACGACTGAGTGACTTCACGGCAGACTTGCAGAGAGGGTTGTAGAGCTGGGAGTTGAGTGGAACGCTTTCGTTATCTCTGGTACAAGGAGTGAATTCATGGTCTCCCTGAGCTCCGATCCAGGGCCCTCTGAGTCTGTCCTCAGCTTCCTCACATTCCTTTCCATGTGCCCTCCAACCTTCCAGGCCTCGCTTTTCCCAAGCTCAGGCACCCCACCCCCCACCAAACCTGCCAGAGTCCCTCCATCCTTCAGTTTTATTCTCCACTGAAGTAAGCCTCAGAATGTCAGGAGAAAATAAATTTAAATTATGCTAAAGTGTAATTGCTATTATCTCCTAGTCTTCCCAAAATATGTGCATTTAAAAACTGTTTTCTAGTGTGATTATTGATTGGCTGCCAGATCTGAAAACAAAGTCTAAGTGTCCAAAACGGAGATGACTAATAAAGTATATTAATCAGTGAAATAGAATATTGCTATTGAAGTGATAATTTTGAAAAATGAATGATGCATATAAACAGTAAAATATTATAGTAATATTAAAATATAACTTATGAAAACTCATGTAAGGTGAGAAAACACAGATATATGCAGATTGTAATTGTAGTTGTGTAGTTGGGGTATAGACAAGGTGTTGCAAAGAAATGTACGCAGTTCCATTTGTTATGTACAGTTTATCTAAGTTAATCTTGGTTGTTTTACTCTTTTTTAAGAAGGGAAACAGTGGCTGGCAAAGGAATTTGCAGAGGATAACTGCATAATAGAATAATTTCTAGAGCCAGAAGTATGTAGAAATCAACCTGTCTTATTCCATGAATATACTAATTATAGGCAGTTATCGCTAGTTTCTGAAAGTATGCAAGAGCCACGGAAGCAGCCTGAGGGTCCTACACTCTAGGGCCCTAGATTAAAGAATTCCCTAAATTGGCAAGACTATTTGACATTTTTATAGACTGCTCCAAATAATTCTGTTACTTGGGTTAAAATTGTTTCAAGCAAAATCAGGAATTGGGTCATCTGTTAATTTTTTGTCTTAGAAGCATACCTATTCACACACACCAATAAAATTAATCCTTAAAATGTTTTGCTTTTCTTAAGCACCTTTTTAAAATAACATTGTATGTCCTACAAATTATATGATATATGCTCTTCCAAGGAAAAGAAAATAGAATTAAATGGATGATAAATCTCCTGATGAGAAAAAATTGTGACTTCATATTGCTTTTAATATTTGAAGTTAGTGCATTCTAGGAGGTGCTGACTGCCTCGAAACAGCAAAACATAAAAACCTAATCTCATGCAATTACCTCACTGGCAGGGTAAAAGCGTCTTAACTGGTGGTCTTGATGCTTTGGAATTCATCGGCAAGAAAACCATGAATGTCCTTGCAGAAAGTGACCCAGGTTTTAAACGGACCAAGACACTCATGGAGAGAACTGTTTCTTTATCTCAGGTGGGATTATGTACTTTTGTGATTTGTTCTTTCAGTCAATAAAGTAAATAAAATTGTATTTATCTCCTTTGATAGATATTTTAAAGCACATGTCCAATTCAAAGACATGAAATAGCAGGAGGTGAAAATTGAAATTTTAACATGCCACTTTCCCCAGCCACTCTTCATGGGAGGCAGTCATTGTTACCCATTGTTCACAGCTTCTTACAGATTCTATCAGAGACATTATATAGACAGATTTAGATATAGATATGGCCATATAGGTAAATATAGCTAAATATATATATGTGTATATGCACATGTATACATACAGACTTTTTCAACCAAATGCCAGCATACTAACCAACTCTTTGGTATCTTGCTTTATTAAATATAAATTATACATACTTAATAATTTCTTAAAGATAATTCCATTGATACCATTTGTCTTAGTCCATTCAGCTGCTATAGGAGAATACCATAGGCTGAGGGGCTTATAAACAACGAATATTTATTTCTCAAAATTCTGGAGTCTGGCAAGTTGAAGGTCAGAGCAACAGCAGATTCAGTGTCTGGTTAAGGGCCTGCTTTATGATTCAGAGGCTGATGTTCTCCCAGCTTCTTCACATGGTGGAAGAAGGTGGAGGAGCTCTCTGGGTTTCTTTTATAAGGACCTGAATCCTGTTCATGAGGGGTCCACCCTTGTGATCTAATCACCTCCGGAAGGCCTCATCTCTTAATACCATCACATCAGGGATTATGTTTCAACAAAAGAATTTTGGGGAAACACAAACATTCAGTCTGCAGTACCATCATATTCTAACTCTACCAGGTTCTAGCTCCATGACCTTGAGCTTAACCCTTGACTTAACCCTTCTGTGCTTCACATTACTCTTCTATACACTGGGACCATCAATACCTACTAATAGCTTTGTTGTGAGGATTACATGAGTTAGAAGTGAACCTGACTCATAGTTCGCACCCAAGAATGTTAGTTCTTATCACTATTATTTTTATGTGCCAAGATGATAGGTAAAAATGCTATCTCAATGGAATCTTAGTTTATATTTCTCTTACTATATGCAAGGTTGGACTTCTCCTGTCACACTTCCAGCTGTAAAATTTTCCTCCTTGAGAAGTATGATATGAAGAATTTAATTTATGTTTTGCTTTACTTACAGTAATCAATTAAATTAAAAGTAATATTTATCTTATTTTCTAAATACAAAACTCTAATATTGAACTTGCTCCTTCATACAGCACATGCCCAGCTCAGACCCCATAGTCTCAGACATGCCCCTATAGCTCTTCCCCCTTAAGAGTCTGACATAGCAGGTCTCTCTGTGTCTTACCAAAATCAGGAGCAGCAGATGCAGGATTTTATAAATTTCACCGATAGGACAGACACGTCTTCCCATGACTCAGTGCTAGAAAGCCACAAAGGAGATATCACTGAAAACAGGTGATATCAACTGTGGCAGCTCCTAAAAAATTTGATTTCTAGGTGACTTCTTCTTGGTTCTTCTACTGTAGGGGCTTCCCTGG
Organism: Dama dama; assembly: GCF_033118175.1. Lineage (NCBI taxonomy): Eukaryota > Metazoa > Chordata > Mammalia > Artiodactyla > Cervidae > Dama > Dama dama. The sequence continues at coordinate 62,301,931 of NC_083697.1, forward strand.
TGACTCAGTGATAGGAAATCTGCCTGCAGTGCAGGAGACCCAGGTTCAATCCCTGGATCAGGACAATCTCCTGGAGAAAGAAACGGCTACCCACTCCAGTTTTCTTGCCTGGAGAATCCCATGGACAGAGGAGCCTGGTGGGCTACAGTCCATGGGGTCACAAAGAGTCAGACATGACTGAGCAACTAACACACACTTCCATAATAACCAACATGTAACCACTCTGATATTATAGTCCTGGTAGAGACTTGGCAGAGTCAGCTAGACCATTAACCTCTTGATCCTTAAAGAAGAAAATAGATTTTGTATTAATCAGGCCATTAACATTAGATGCTGTAAAAATGCAAAATAAAAACCAATAATAGTAATAATAACCCAAGTATCAATGTGGCTTAGAATGAAAAGGGTTTCTCTTTCATTCCTACAGTGTGAGCATTCCTGGGCAGCCCAGGGTCAAGAAGATCCCCTGGAGAAGGAAATGGCTACCCATTCCAGTATTCTTGCCTGGAAAATTCTATGGACAGAGAGGAGCCTGGTGGGCTACAGTCCATGGGGTTGCAAAGAGTCAGACACGACTGAGTGACTTTCACTTTCCCTATATGTATAAATTGTTACCCTTATATATTCTATATATATATAGAGAGAATGTATCTATATATTAATGTATATAATGTATATTATATATACATACTTGTACTCACATATAAATATGTTATATCTGTATACAGAAATTTATACATATATATAAATTTGATTCTAGTCAAGAAGGGGACAGTGTGGGAGGAACTGTGACCAAGTTCAGAAACTAAGTCTGTGAGTCTTTGGCCTGAGTTTACACTCCTGCAAAGTGAAGAACTGGACCTGGGCAAGTTCCCAGATTACCATAGTTTCTGTGCCACATCACAATTTTTTGTCACCTCTGCATTCAGTCTATTGCTAAAAAAGTAAGTAGCAATGCTCATAGAAATGTGTCACCCAAGAATACACACTTGCCATCTGCATTTGTTTGTAATTACACATCTAAAAGTGAAAGTCACTCAGTCGTGTCCAACCCTTTACGACCCATGGACTATACAGTCCATGGAATTCTCCAGGCCAGAATACTGGAGTTAGGTAGCCATTCTCTTCTCTAGGGGATCGTCCCAGCCCAGGGATCAAGCCCAGGTCTCCCACATTGCAGGCAGATTCTTTACCGGCTGAGCCACCAGGGAACAGTCTGGGACACATCTCAGCATTGCACCTATGACTCACTTGGCCAGTTTACACTGGATGGCCACAACATTACCCCCTTCAGCCTCCTTCCAAACAGTAATTATTCATTCATTCAGTCATTCCACAACGCATTCCACAAATGCATTTTGAATGTCCACCATGTGCTACACACTGTTCTAAGCATTTGAGACCATCACTGGTTAAAACTGGAGATTTTGTTCTAGTGAGGAGGGACAAACAAACAATATACATTATCTCATATTTTAGAAGATGATGAGTGCTGTTAAAAAAAGAAATAGACCAGAAAGAGGGTAAAGAATAATACCAGCTCAGTCATGTCTGACTCTTTGTGACCCCATGGACTGTAGCCCACCAGACTCCTCTCTCTGTCCATGGGATTTCCCAGGCAAGAATACCGGAGTGGGTTTCCATTTTCTTCTCCAGGGGATCTTCCTGACCCAGGGATTGAACCCACGTCTCTTGCATCTCCTGCACTGGCAGGTGGGTTCTTTGCCCCTAGCACCACCTGCAAAGCCCAGAAAGAGGGCAATCAGGAAGCAATTTCAGTGTCACTTTATTACTTTATTTCACCACAACCAAGCCAGTGAGATCAGTGAGGTTAGTTGGCTTTTATTGTGTGTTAAAAATTCCCAGAGGTGGTTTTGAAAATTTTAAAATTCAAACCTTGTACTCATTCACTCTTGAAAACAGACAGGAGGGTGACTTCTTTCCGTAGCCTCCTGGATTTTGGGCTAACGACCTCAGGAACTGAAAAGGAGGATGAGGCTGATTGTTTTATTGACACCTAATAAAAACCAAAATCTATTCTTTTACAGTCTTCCCCTTGTGACCTTGTAGTGGCCAGTGCATTTATGGTGCTCTTCACAGATGTTAAAGAACCCTATAAACAATGTCACAGTAACCTTGATGAGGAATCAAATAGAAGGTGCTTAGAATCAAAGAAAGCAAGTGCAGGAAATTATGAGTAACTGGTCAACTTGTGTTTACTGTCTTATTATTTAATCAATAGGAACATAACTGGAGAAAAATGATCAGCCTGAAGAGGAAGTCAGTCCACAGTCATTTTTCTCAAAACCAATCTAAGAAATTGATAAGCTAACATTTTATTTGTATTAATATGTACATTTATATTAGGTATCTGGTGAAGAATATACTACGAGCTTATATTTTATTTTTTTTAATTGAAGATATTTAATAACCACACACACAAGATTTTTAAATAATTCAAATAAAATCAGATCAACTTATTTTTTCTTTGAAGTCTGCCTAGGTATACAAGTTGCAACTTAATCCTGTCACAATAGATTCAGCTTTCCCAGTGTACTTTAAATTTGCTCATATAGAAAATCTGGACATTAAAAAAAATAAGATTAATCACACACACAGAAAACACTTCAATGGAAACCACTGTTCAGTTTTTGCTTTCCTTCTTTCCAATCCTATTCCTGGGATTAGAATTTTTGCTTTGTTTTGTTGTATACATATGAACATGAAGAATCCAAAGTGGAATATTATGTGAAAAATTGTGGGTAAAATTAATCCAAAAAGCCATTCTGGGGGAATGTGACAGTACAGTGGTTAGGGCTCCATGCTTCCATTGCAGGGAGCATGAGTTCAGTCCCTGGTTAGGGAACTAAGATTCTGCAAGCTGTGTGATGTGGTCAAAAAATAAAAAAAATAAATAAAAACTCCCCTACCTTTTTTTAAAAAAAGTCATTTTTGCAGAAATTCCAAAGTGACTAAAGCCTACTCTTCACTAGTACCAAGTCAGTGTTCATCTCCCCCTACATCTTGCGGTACTTGGGGCTTTTAAGCACACATCTAGTGTACAAATGTGTGTTTGTGCAGATGTTACGGGAGGCCAAAGAGAAGGAGAAGCAGAGGCTGGCCCAGCAGCTCCCAGCCGAGAGGACCGCACACTACGGGATGCTATTCGATGAGTATCAAGGTTTGTCACACCTGGAAGCCCTGGAAATTCTGTCCAATGAAAGCGAAAACAAGGTATGTCTGTCCTGTCATGGAAGTAGCATGTTCATGAGTGTGTTTTCTTAAATGTGAAAGAAAATGTGTTATTAAAAGAGCTCATTTTTAGAGCCTCGGTTCTGAGCTGAGGTCACCGTCACTTGCGGCCCGATGAACTGCTCAGGCTCTGTATCATTCCCTCTCTGATCCTTGCCAAGCTGTTCCCCGTCACCAGTCCCAAGAGGGCCATCATGATACGAATCATCACTGCCCCCTCCTCTCTGCGCAAAAGACTGTGCGAAAACCTGACTGTCCGCACCCGGCCTGTGGCTCTCTCTGGTGACGTGGTACCCAGATCCGAGGGACTGGCTATGTCCTCATTTCTGCCCAGAAAACAAAGCAGCTGATGTTTCTACCAGACTGCAGGGTCTAATGCACCCAGTTTCACGGGTGATACGGTTATTTATTCACTCGTCTGTTAGAATGCCTGGGCCGTGAAGGGCAGGACTCTCTTATGGGCATCAAGGCTCTGTTTAGGGATGCTCCTGAACAGATCTCTGGGAAGTTACCTACAGCCCCGCACGTTCACACCCTCGCACGCTGATCCCAGAGAAACAAAACGTGAAGAGTGGAAGTCAGCAGAGCTTGTGATTTCTTTTTTATTTTTAAAAAAGGATTTATGTGGTATGCGTGTCCATGTCCAAATGTGTTTTTGCTTGATACTTACATGGCATTTATATAATGACTAATCTAAGTGCTTCAGAACCATTGACTCATTTAATTGTGTATATTACTCTTTTGTGTGCACCTCAGGTTGGCTGTGATCTGGGGTGTTTTTCCAGTGGAGGCCACAGGGCAGTATCCTCTGGACCTCCTGTGAGAAGCCCAGTAACATTCCCTGGGGAGAGGCAGGGCCTCAGACGGGAAATGGAACTTGGAAGGAAGTTCAAGTTCCTTCCAAGGAAAGGAAGAAGGAAAAAGTGATATTTGACTCTCTCTAGGCCTCGTCTTCTTACAAGTGGAATTTGGGGGGGTTGAGACATTCATGAAACTCACCTTTTCAGGGAAAGATGACCTCTGCCGTATAACAGGCAACCAAGAACCAAATAGGAAGGACACCACCCCACCCTCCATACACGCCCAGGATTATAAAGTTACAAGTGACTATGTGTTTATTTCCTTCTGAGTTATCCATCAACCATCACTGACAGTCTTGTGGTTAAACTGTTAACGGATAATTTTTTTTAAAGCAAAATCATGACTCATGAAGATAACTACCAAATGAACACAAATTAAAGAATTTATTTAACTCATTAATTAAATGAAAGAACCAGTCAGATGTTATAACTGGCTCAAAGGAAAAGCTGAATAAGTACAAATTCATATAAAATAAAGCAATTTTAAAATGAATATGCAAATGGACACAAATCTGGTTTTCCGTAGGAGGGGAGCTTGTCCCTCCACTGGACAAAATTTATTCACGTGTCTACAAATTATTTTGCACTGCTATCAGGTATCTATAACTTACAGAGTTATAAAACTGCTCCCATGGAACCAGAATCTGGTAATCTAGTAAACTGATCTAGAAAATGCCATTTTCCACCGAAACACCAACTTTTCCCGACAAAAACAGGGTTTGGGGTCAGACATTATGTGATCAAATGCCACTTAGTAGCTGTAGAATAATTTTGGACCTATCTTACCTCAATCTCCTTATCTATGAAATGGGAATGATAATAATCTACCTCATAAAAATATTTAAAAAATTAAATGAGATGATCCATGTGAAGCTAACTACAACTTGCCTAGTACATAATAAGCAGTCAATGAAGGTTAGCTACCATTTTATGCATATATATGTATATGCATATATGATGTCAATGACATTTTATTTTTTATCCATTCTTACATATATATTTGTTATTATTATTGAAAACATTACAGGGAAGCACATCCCCTCAAAGCTCTCTTGGTAGGAGAAAGACGTAAGCTGCCCCACTGTAGGTCAGGCTATGAAAGAGCCCTGGGGTCCAAACAGCCCCAAAGGACTGATATTGCCACGAGTGAGGACGGGGGCATTGCCCTCTGTTTGCAGACTACTCCCACGTGCTTATCTCTCTTTCCCCAGCCTGGAGATTTTCATTGTTCATAGTTTTTCATTGTGAGAAATGCAGAGCTTTTCTTGGCTTAGTAACCTGTTGTTGTTGTTTAGTTGCTGAGTCTTGCCCGCCAGGCTCCTCTGTCCATGGGATTTCCCAGGCAAGAATACTGAAGTGGGTTGCCATTTCCTTCTCCAGGGGATCTTCCCAACCCAGGGATCAAACCTGAATCTCCTCCATTGCAGGCAGATTCTTTATGGCTGAGCCACCAGGGAAGCCCGTAATAGTACTTACTGGATGTTATAATTAATCGTTCTAAAAAATATGGGTCAAAAACTATAGAGTTCCCCGCCCTCTTGAACCTATATTGCAAAACAATTATCCTCCAATTAAATTTTTTTTTTTAAAGCTATAGGGTTTCTCCAAGGTATGAGTCTCTGGTCAGCAGGCAGCTTTCCAGCATTTAAGGATCCAGAACCCAGGCTCTGTCCATCTTATGGATCCACTAGTTCCATCCTAATGTTCGCAGACTTCTGACAAGAATACAAATGGAGACCCTCCTGGGGTTGTCAGATTTAGCAAATAAAAATACAAGATGACTAATTAAATTTTAACTTTAGAGAAACAATGAATACTTTTTTAGTACAAACATGTCCTGTGTGATATATAAGATAGACACTCATACCAAGAAAACATTCATTGTTTATCTGGAATTCAATTAGACATCTTACACTTCATCAGGTTACCCAACACATACCACATATTTAAAAGTTAAAGAGCTTTTGGAAACAAACTGTTAAAGAAAATATTTTCTGGGACTTCCCTGAGGATTCAGTGGTTAAGACTCCATGCTTCCACTGCAACCCCTGATTGGGGAACTAAGATCCCGCATGCCACATGGCATGGCCAGAAAAAAAAAGACATTGTCATCCTTCTTTGACAAATGTAATTTCATAATGGCCCAGAAGGCCAGGTTCCCATGTAGACTCTTTAGACTCCTCAAGTTTCCACATCACCCTGCCATCTGCTCTCTTCCTTTTGTCTCCACTGTCCCTGAGCTGCCTCTCACCTCAGGGGACCTCATGGGCACGTGTGAGGACGCCCCAGTTCAAGCACCACACACAACCCCTGCAAACAGCCACCTTTGTCCACTCCTTGGGCTTAAGGGTACATCGCCTGGTAGATGGTCCCTCCGTAGGGAGCACAGCCTGGGGAACAGGTCCATACAGACCTCAGAAGGAAGCCTGCAGTCACCTGGAGAGTGATCTAGACGAGAGAGCGTAGGCTCTGGGCAGGCACATCCTTTTGCCCCTGTGGCTTCCCCTATGTCCAAGTCTAATGTGTCTGATTTCATTCTTCTCCAGGAACTCACTGTCTTCTTCATCCCATCAGCATGAGGAAAGAGAATATAGAGGGGAGTCCCCAGTTTTTCAAAGTTTTAACCTGGAAATGATACACATTTTCTCTGCTAACATGCCATTGGCTAAACCTTAGACAGGGTGTACAGAATGATAAGGAATCTTTGCTACCTACAAGATGGATACTAGGATGGCAATAGGCATGGCGGTGTGGTGTACTATGAATCTTAAGGAAAAACTAATATTTTTATAGTATTTCATATACCCAATAGTTAACCAAAACAGTAAATAAGAATCCTCAAAATGACTCCCTCACACCAGACTTTCTACCCTTGTGTCCCCGACAGTCCTTAGGCATGGTACCCAGCATATAGTCAGCATTCCATGAATATTTATTGAGGAGTGCGTCATTAGTTATTATTTATTATTGGATTGAAGTAAAGATTTAATGCACATCATCTTGGCATAATGGAATGAACTAGGAGGACGCAAAAGAGATGCTGTGATAGAAAGATGCTGACCAAAGAGTCCTTCACTAAAAAGAACCCTTCCTGGGAGATACCCAAAGCAGAAAACCCCAGTGCATTCACTCCCGGGGGATGGCTATCCTCAGAATACATGGAGAAACCAAGAGGTCCCACATGTGCATATGCATTTCTACTAAGCCTTGCACTTTACTACCCATTTTTCTTTACTCTGAGAAAAAATGCTGTTCAGAAAATATACCCAAAGCATAGGAATATGGTGTGGTCATATCAAGGACTGTGAGCCCTAAACAGGAGTGTGTGAGCGGAAATGGAGACCTCTGGAGAGGTCAGGGTGGAATAAATTTTTTAAAAAATAAAAAAAATAAAAAAAAAGGATCCACCTTGCCATACAAGAGATGCTGCTTCCATCCCCGGCTGGGAAGACCCCACGTGCCGCGGGGGCAGCTGAGCTCATGTGCCACAATCAATGAGCCCGTGCCCCGGAACCCTCGAGCCGCAACTGCTGAGCCCTTATGCAGCAGCTGCTGAAGCTCGCGTACTTCAGGGCCTGTGCTCTGCAACAAGAGAAGCCAACACAGTGAGAAGCCCAGGCACCTCAACTAGAGAGTTGCCCCCGCCTGCTGCAACTGGAGAAAGCCCTCCCGCAGCACCAGCTTCCCTGGTGGCTCAGACCATGCTGCGGTGCAGGAGACCCCGGTTCGATCCCTGGGTGGGGAAGATCCCCTGGAGGAGGGCACGGCAACCCACTCCAGTATTCTTGCCTGGAGAATCCCCATGGACAGAGGGGCCTGGCGGGCTGCAGTCCACGGGGTCACAAAGAGTCGGACACGACTGAGTGACTAAGCACAGCATAGCACTTACGCACACAGCCAAAAATAAAGTAAATTTTAAAAATCCACAACCCGAAGACTATGGCAGCTTCGCCGCCGGCTCTCCTTCCAGAGCAAGTGTTAACCTACAGAATGAGAAATTTAAAACCTTCCTACTTTACAGTCGGACTTTACTTTTTGTATGGTTCTCCATTCACTGTGACCATTTTGGAATTTCACATGGGTCTTTGGATTCACAGAGGTTGCCTGGCCATCTATCCAGGTGATTTCTAGGAGTTTCTGAAGGACGGTTGCAAAAGAGGAGTTCTGAAGAACAGTGAGCAGGGAGTGTGCCAGTTCAGGCAAGACCCTCTGGGCAGCATCTCTGCCCACCCTCGCGCTTCCCCAGAGGGCACTGCAGGCCCTCCTTGGGGGCACCCCCGCCCCCCTTACTGCATTCACACGTGGTGTGGCTGTGGTCGGTTCCGTCCGTATGGGCCGCCCTCCTTCAGGCTGCAAGATCTCTGAGACGAAAAATATGTCCTCTTACATTTTTGTAACTCCTACACAATAAAACATCTAGCAAGTGTATTTGTATGTATATCTGTGATATACATATACCTATTTGTTTATGTATTTGTTTACATACCCATTTTTATTGACTTATAGTTGCTTTACAATCTTCAGGAGTGCAGCAGAGTTATTCAGTTATTTTTTCAGGTTATATTCCGTTATAGGTTATAACAGGATATTGACTACACTCCCCGTGCTACACAGTAAATCTCAGTTCTGCATCTATTTTATGTGTAGTTGTTTTGTATCTATTAATGCCACATTCCTAATTTGTTCCTCCCTCTCTCCTTCTTCCCTTCGGTAACCATAACTTTGTTTTCTGTTTTACTTGTATCTTTATTTTCATTATATATATAATTTATTGACCACCACAATAAGTACTCTTGAGTACATCATTTCATTTAACCTTCAGAACAGTCTTATAAGGTTGATGCTATTAGTTCTCACTTAGAGATAAGAGGACTGAGTCATAGAAAGGTTAAGTAAATTACCCAAAGTCACATGGTTAGTAAGTATAAGAATTAGTAAGATATTAGAATCCAGGGTTGACAGTGAGGTGTGTTTTTAGCCTCTTTGATGGCGCTACCACCAGCATTTACTTAGCATCTGCTGTGTGTATTAGTGCAATGTTCTTCACATTCATTATTTCCTTATCCTGCAAAGGATCACAGTGAAGTGTGGATCTCACTTTAAAACAGAAAACTTCCTTTGGGTGTATACCCAGAGGTGGAATTGCTGGATCATATTATAGATCTATTTTTAATTTTTTGAAGTGAAGTCGCTCAGTGGTGTCCAACTCTTTGCGACCCCATGGACTGTAGCCTACCAGGCTCCTCAGTCCATGGAATTTTTCAGGCAAGAGTACTGGAGTGGGTTGCCATTTTTTTCAGGAAGCCAGAAACAATACTTCCAAGAGATATCTGCACTCCCGTGTTCATTGCAGCTTTGTTCACTATAGCCAAGACATGGAAACATCCTAAATGCCCATAAACAAATAAATGGATAAAAAAGGGTGTGATATATACACACAATGGGATATTATTCAGCCATGAGAAAGAAGAACACCCTCCCAATTATGACAATATGAATGGACCTTGAGCTCCTTATGCTAAATGAGATAACTCAGAAAGAGGAAGACAAATGTTGTATATTATTACTTGTATGTGGAATCTAAAAAGGTCAAACTCGTAAAAAACAGTAAAATGGTGGTTAGCCCAGGATAGGTGGGAGGATAAGACTGATATTGTTTAAGGGTGCAAACTTGCACAAGTAGTAACTTAGCCATAGAGAACTAATGTGCAGTAGTAGGAATTCAGACAGCAATTTGGTACTATAATCACCAAATTATAATGGTAAGAGACTAAAATTTTAATTGTCTCAATGACAAAAAACAAAAGATAACTATGTAATGCAATAGAGGCACGAAATATAGCTACAATGGTAATCATATTACAATATACACATCTATCAAATTAACATGTTGTACATCTTAAATTTATCTTTGACATTTGACAATGTTATCTGTCAAATACATTCAGTTAAAAAATGAGAAAACTCAGGCCCAAGGAGTTTATGTAACTTACCCGAAGTTGCACAGTTAGTAGGCAGTAAATCCAACATTCAACCCAGTGTTACCCCCCACACCACAAATCACCTGGGAGAAGTAGGCACAGCTGTATGTAAACATCATTAATGAGAAGAAAAGATGACAGGTATGCTGACCTATTTCTTTTTTTCAGGTTCAGTCATTTTTAGCATCACTTGATGGAGAGAAGCTGGAGGTCTTAAAAAATGACCTAATTTCCATTAAAGACATCTTTGCAGCCAAAGTATTCGAGAATGAAGAGAATCAAGAAGTGCAAGGTAAAGAAAAATAACCAGATAAAATAGCAAGACAAACTGTTGGTGTCATCCTTATGAAGCTGCTATTAATAGGCACAGCCCTTTAAGCAGGGGAGAGGCACTCATTCAGCCCTCCTGCTAATTGAGCTCTCCTGCTCCCTTCCCGACTCTGTGCCCCTGCTCTTGTCCCAGGAGCTGGTCACGCTGACCTACAATCATCCCTTCCTCTGGGTGGGAACTCCTGAGTCAGACACCTTTACTTCTCTGATGTTCAGCATGTCACACGCACACAACAAATGCATCTGGTCGAATGATCGAAGAGCGCAGTGCACTCAACAGGGCCCTGACGGCTAGAGTTTACGCTCCAATGTCTAATTTTTTATCTGCACGTGGAAGTCGTTGAATGTGGCTGGTGTTGGTGGTGGGCAGGTCTTTGGGTGGATTTCTTTTCTTATTTTTCTTCTTCCTTTTAACTTCTCTGTGTAGGAGTTAGGGTGTAAGTGTAAGTGGCCTGCCCTTCCCCCCAAAAGTACAGTTCTGACAAAATCACACGGCATACCAGGGCTTGGAGTGTCAGTCACTGCGGTGAGCCGGATGCACCCTCCCACGACACACTTCCAGCCAGATGATGACAGGACCCAAGGAGGACAGACTCTATCTTGTGAGAGGCAAGGCTTCCTTGAGAGGGGCCAACATGTTCCCCAGGTTGGATGTGCTTAATGATTAGGTTGTCCATTTGGGAGCATAATCTAGCAAAGCATTTGCTATGTACGTGGAGAGTGATTGATGTCATCACCATGCCCTGCAACTGCCATTGTTTTGTGTAGGTTATGCTGAAAATTTAAGCAACCATGGACACAGGAGGCTGGCTTCTCCTAGGATCCTCTGAAGGGTCTTATATGCAACATTTTTACTTCTTACTTGCTACTTGGCCTTGAACAAGGTATATAACCTTTCTGAAACTCAGTATTTTACCTATACAGTAGAGACAGTGATACCTATTCCCAAGGGCTATTGTAAGGACCAAATTAGATAATATATGTAAAAATGTATATTACGGTGCCTGGCACATGGAACTGCTCAAAGTGTTAGCTGTTCTAATTGTCAGACGTGCTAACACAATTCCAGGAAAATAGCAAAGATGCAATAAGTTATAGCTTTTATTTACAATTGTACTTGTGATAATGTACCTTCATATCATCCAGTCTCTGGAAGCATTTTATGTCCAGATGTGATACATACCTTTAAAAAGAAAGTCATTCAGTCTTGTCTGACTCTTTGTGACCCCATGGACTATACAGTCCATGAAATTCTCCAGGTCAGAATACTGGAGTGGGTAGCCTTTCCCTCCTCCAGGGGATCTTCCCAACCCAGGGATCGAACCCAGATCGCCCACATTGCAAGCGGATTCTTTACCAGCTGAGCCACAAGGGAAGCCCAAGAATACTGGAATGGAGCCTATCCCTTCTCCAGGGAATCTTCCTGACCCAGGAATCATACCGGGTCTCCTGCATTACAGGCGGATTCTTTACCAACTGAGCTATGAGGGAAGCCCGATACATACCTTTAATCAAAGCTCAAACACAGGAGCTCAAGAGCTTCAGCCTAGATATTCAGGGCAGTATTATTCTAAGCATTTGCAAACTGTCGTTTAAAAAATATTTCCCCCCTTATTCCCACATACTGACCTTATATGCCTTCAGTATGCTCATTGAATCAAAATAGAAGAATCAATTACACTACAGCATAGAAAAAGGTCAGTATCAAAGAGACAGTTGTAGAACAACGTTTCTGAGCATTTGCGTCTTGCTATAAAGTCACAAAGGATGACAGCCTTGTCTTTGCTTTAATAATGAAGAAACTAAGACACTAGCTGTCAAAGGTCCTATGGTTTGTATTATGGACCCAAGACGAACTAATGTAGATGCCTCTTTTCCAGAGTAACAATCACCAAAATATGCAGGCTGTTTTTCTTCAGCTTCATGATACCTGAGGTAAACCTCTGTCCTACTGGGGGTGTCATTCAGAACAGATAAAAAGAGGATCCCTAACATCAAAGAAATATTATTGCCAGTGTAAGTTAAGGCAGCATTGCATCCCCAACAAGTACTATTTCCTGGAGGAAACTTGATTCACACTGTTAAATAGAAAAAGTTACTCCATGTGTTATGTTCCAGTCTTAGTACAGAGCTTCAATAAATGGAGATTTTTGAATACGACCAAAAAGCAAATTGTAATCTTGAACAGCTTGCTTAGGAAATGGTAGATTCGTCTCTCTTTAAGTGATGGAACCCTGTTACCTCCCATAATACAATACGTTCATTTTCCTAAAGGACATCTCCAGATTATCAAAACACTACTAATTTTAATTAATTTAATAAATAGGTGTCATTTAAATGCCTAAAGAAGAACAGGAGAGAAGAATAGCAGGGTTGTCATTAAATCAATCCAGTTATGATGGAGTGTTACAAACTGGAAGGTGAGGGATTAACTAAAAGCTGTCGAGAACAATCCAGGGGCCAAGTTCTAGGAGAAACCAGAGCATTTTCATCATATTTTTTCTTGTAAGCACTTATATTTCTAAAATACCTCTAACACCTAAATAATTTATTTGATCATCTCAGAAAATGTAATAAACTATCGTTTTTAGATAAATTTAATATTGGGCTCCTCTGTTTCTAATAACATTAGCTAATGATTTGCATGTTTGTCTTTCCAGCCACATGTAATTTTATTACACTGCCATGGGTCTCTAATTTGGTTTTCCACTGTTGTAAGGAGATTTCTAAAAGCTTTTTCCTCTTTTCACTGCCTTGGTGAAAATCTTCTCAGTCACATGTACAGACCAAGAATTGTAGTAATAGGTCTTCTTTGTTACAACATTCTTTATCATCTGTGTTTTTATCTACTTTCACTTTTCCCTGTGATGATTTCCCTAAAATGTTTGCTCTAAGTTATTGGTACATTTCTCTGTTTTATGAAACAAACACACATTTAAAAACTGGAGATACACAGAGTACATATATCCTAATTTAGTGCTGATTGCTTTCAAATACTTTTAATCTCCCTATGTTTATATCTTTGTAGCATATAACAGTACAGTTATATAAAACTTTAGTGTTTACAAATACTTATACATTTGTTTTATTTGGTCCTTACAATGACACTAAAAAGGAGATGGGTGGGTTTTCTTATCCTAAATTTACAGAAGAGGAAGTGGAAGCAAAGAAGCCTTGTGACTGGCCCCAGTCACAGAGCCAGTAACTGCAGGAGCTCGGGAAGACCCCCAGCCTCAAGTCAGGGTCTTTCTGCCCTGCTGTGCTGCCCCACGCAGATAAGAAGGACCAGGCAGGTGGGGAGTGAGAACCCGTGGGGCTGCCCTTCTCACTTTGCCCACTTAGAGGAGGTGAGGCCAAGACCTCTGACCAGCAGAGAGAGAATCTCAGTGTTTGATGGAATCGCATTCGTTTTCTCTCTGATTCTGTCTTTGCAGGCCTCCAATTCACCCCTTCTCTGCTTGTGACTGATGCCTTTCTCATCCTGGAAGGCTAGGCTCAAGCATCACCTCCTTCTGGAAGCTTTCTTAATACCCATGATCAAGCTTTGCAACAGCCTGCTCTGTCTGAGCACTCGCCTTATGGATTTTTATGATTTGCTTGTATCACTTCACCATGAACAAAGACAGCCATCTCTCTACCCCAGGGCACATGCCTCCCTCCGCCGGCCACAGCTACCCTGGCCCCCATCCATGTGACTCACTCCCCTCCTGCTCTGGGCTCTTACTCAAAAGTCATTTTCTCAGCTTGAGATTCTTAACCCCCAGCTGTCCCCATCCCTCTTCCTTGGTTTCTTTTCCATAAAGCTTCTTACGTGACATATATGCTTTCCATCTCTAGTAACTTTATTGACCTGCTCCCCGGTGAGAATAAGTATATAAATTCTAGGGGATGATAAACAGATTAGGCCAAATGTTTTGAACAAACACCTATAAGTTACCCTGGCTATCATGACAAGCTGCTGATTAACCATTTGTCTCTCAAACAGAAACAAAGACAGGCGGACAAGTGTTAGCTACAGAATTTCTCACACAGCTTAGTCCTCTCTGAAGCTGCCATCTTCACCCACTAACATAAGCCAGGTATTTCCTTCTCAGGGGGTTTTGAGGTCCTGTAGTCAGGCCGGACGAATGATGCTTTTATACGGTACCCCCTCCTCACCCCAGACTAGTGATACAACCCACAGCGGAATCAATTCTTTTATTTATTTTTTATTAAAGTATAGTTGAATTACAGTGTTGTGTTAATTACTGCTATACATCACAGTGACTCAGTTATACATATATATACATTCTTTTTCATATTATTTTGTGTTATGGTTTATCACAGGATACTGAATGTCGTTCCCTGGGCTGTACAGTGGGACCTTGTTTATCCATTCTATTAATATGTATACCAGTTTGCATCTGCTAATCCCACACTCCCACGCCTACCCTCTCCCACCCACGTCCGCCTTGGCGACCAATCTGTTCTCTATGTCCTTGATTTTGTTTCTGTTTCACGGATAGGTTCACTTGCATCATATTTTAGATTCCGCGTGTAAGTGATATCATATGGTGTTTGTCTTTCTGACTTACTTCACTTAGTATGATAATCTCTCGTTGCATGACATCAATTATTTAGCACTTATCAGAAACTTTAAAAATGGCCTCAACTTGTAGATTCAAATGAGAGATAGAAGATGGTAGCTTTAAAGATCTCTCCTTTTTATTGCCCATCAATGAGATTAATTTTATTTCATGTATATGACATGTTATATAATCAATATATTAGTAAATATGGTACAACTGATTAGTAAATTATTTATTCAATAAATATTCATTGTATCACCTGTTATGTTCCAGGCACTGTGTTAGATTCCCTGGATTCAAGAATGAGCAAAACAAATACCATCTGTACCCTTAGGTAGCTTCCAATCTGGAGGGAAGACATACCATTATGAAATATTGTATGATCAGGCAAGTGTCCTAGGAAACCATGAGAAGTTTCTCCAGAGATATGTTGTTATAGGTATTAGGATAAAAGTAGATAATCCACGGAGACTAAGTCTGCTTGCTCAGCGCTGTGGCTCTGTGGACACCAAAGGGCGCCCTGGGGTATCATTAAGGCTTGCAATGCTAAGCATAACAATACTAGAAGCCTTAAATACAGTGTTGTCCCAGGGCTTTCAGGCCTGAGAAACGCCATGAATTTGTTCATGCAATCATTCAACAAATAGCTGCTGAGCGTCTATACCTGTTACGGTATATACATGGTCCCTCCTGCCCTCACATGTCCTTCAGTCCAGCCCAGGGGTGCCCCAGCTAGAGCTGCGAGCAGCAAGGCTTCACCAGCCCCTCGCCCGGCTGCAGCCGGCCACCTCGCCACTGTGCTTGAATATCCGGGCATGGCTCGTCTTTGCCCGGCAGCCGGAGGGCAGGCTGCTGCCACCCCCACTTACACTCCGACTGCAGGCTGTAAGGTTGGGGGAGCTGCCACATTCTGCAGGATGAGAAATAAATCATGCTTCTTACTTCTGTCGTTTTCTATTTCCAGGCATAGAAGAGAAGGAAGAAGAGTTTGCTAGCATGCTTACAGAGCTTCTCTTTGAATTACATGTTGCAGCCACACCTGACAAACTCAATAAGGTCAGCCCCATCTGAGTCTGTCTGGGTGTTTATTTGTTTGTTTTTTAAAAAAGGTCTTGGTTGTAAAATTCCAGAGATTCACCTGAAATAGAAAAACCCCCAAGCCCCAAATGGCACGTGGGGGGAGAGGTGTCCCAGGCCAGTAATTAAGATCTGATGAGGCAACATCATGAAATGTAACTGTTGAGAACGTGCTAGGCTGTATAATGAGACCTGCATTTTAGTTGCAGCTTCACTGGTGTGATCTTGAACAAGTCACTTCTCCACAAAATAGCATTTTATTCAAAGCAGGGTTATCTTCAGCCTACAGGAGGAAAGAGGCTGAATTATCAAAGGGCTTTTGCAAGTTCCATCTCCCGTCGCCTCGAAAGTGACATGCCAGAATCAGGCAGAGAAAACTCAGCAGCCAGAGCCAGGTCACCCGCACGACCCTTCCTACTGGAGAGCTGGCACCTCATCCTGTCTGAGATCTAAGGCCATCCGGGCTTTCACGGCCTGGGTTCCTCTGATAGTAACACTGGATGTTTTGCAAGTTCGTACAAGGTCTTGCTATAGCATTTCTTAATGAGGTCACTGAGCATGAATTACCTAAAACAGTGTATTTTCCCCCTTCTCTCTTTCTTTTTCTTTTTAACTATCAGTGATTGACACAGGTCCATCACTCACTCAAACAAGGTGAGTGAGCAAAGGGCAGACTGAGGCAGTGAGGTGCAGAGATGAGTAATTCTTTAGCTCTGATAGAGGTCACCACTTCTGGCAGGTCAGTGACTTGAACACAGTGGGGAAATTGCCTCATTCATCTCCTTGCAGCGGCTGCCACTGCTCAGACAGTGTGTGTGGCGCCTCCAAGGTCTCACTGGTTTACTTACACAGTCAGGCAAACCTTCGTCCCTAAAAGAGGACTCACCGGGGGTAGTTTTGTTGGATTTTGTCTCCCCTAATCTTCTCCCTGTTAACTTTTCATCAACACTCTGTGTTAAACTTTGATGTGCAAGCTTTCAAATGAGAAGTCAGTTTCACACAAGCTCAGATAAAACTTAAGCAAACAGCTTAAACTGCAGTGCAAAAGCTAGTGAGTCTGCCCTTTCAAAATCCAAGGAATAATACATAGGGAAGGTGGTTTCTGCTTGGTCAATAACTTTAAAGGCCACGTGTTGCTCAAGTTGCACTCATGTGAAATGAAGTTAATCATAGTTCTCTCCTCCCCCACCACCACCCTGAGGTCAGAAGACCTGGCGTGGCTGGAGAGGAGCAGAGCAATCCTTCATCTTCCCAGTGTGATACATTATTAGGTTCATGAAACACTGAGGGCTTCATGAAACATGGCAGAAGAAGAAATTTGCTTTAGCAATGACCCTGGCCAAATTTCATATATGTATATATATTTGTATGTATATATTCTATCATGCTTTTATAGTTGGTCAGGAAAAGTGAAAAATATACTATGGCTTTTCCAGGGTGACTGTCACTTTTATTCCTATCTGAATATCATTTTAGAATGCTTTCCAAAAATTGCTCTGGCCCTGTGGTATTCTCTCCATACATTCTTTCTATTATGTCCCTTTTCTTACTGTATTTTACCAGAAAGCGACAACAAAGTGTTTTTAAGGAGGTTGAGTAATTGCCCCACCACTCTTTAAACGTACAGAAAACCACCCTTAATGGATTAGGATTTGATCCAAGTCATGGGATTGGCTTTTGTGTCTCTGTATTTGTACAATAGACATATTGCTTTGGTTGTGCGGGGGGTCCTTTGCAGGCCATGAAAAAAGCTCATGACTGGGTGGAAGACGATCAAACTGTGGTATCAGTAGATGTGGCTGAAGAGTCAGAAGACAAAGCTGGGAAGGAAGAAAAGGAAGAGAAACCTGAAAATCCTGAAGAAGACAAGAAGAAAGAAAAGACAAATAAGACAGTTGAGGTAAACATGTTACAGATCATCCACCTAAAGAGCAGTAATACATAAATTTTATTAGCAGCTTAATTTTAAGTGAGGCAAAGCCATTTCATTTTCATTTGTACCCTATTCCACACTAATATGAGTATTAATGTAATAAACACTAAAATCCCTCTATGCCAAGACATTTCATGACTTAGCACAGATATTGTAGCCTTCCTCCATAGCTTTACAATTATAACTTAAAGGAAAAAAGATCTTTAAGAACATAGGTGATTTATCTTTAGGGTAAAATTCCATCCTATATGCAAATATGTAACCATAAAATGTCTTTATGCCCTTTAACTAATGAGGTAATTGAAGCTTTTTTGAAAAAATTTCATTACCATAGTTTTTATGCTGTAGTTTAATAAATTTATATGTGCATAATTTAGAATCGGCCTGTGTTAAAAAAATGCATTTGCAATAACTTCATTTTACATTGAATTTTAGATAAAGAAATTTACAATTTAGATCACTCTAAAGAAAAATATCTACTGAGGTCTATTCATTCAGCTATCCTTCTATACGCTTTCTTGAGTATCTGCCTGTTATGTGCCCAGCATCATGCTGAGAACTGGGGCGTGTACATGTGTGTGCTCAGTTGCTCAGTTGTGTCTGACTCTTTGTGACTCCATGAGCCTAGCCTGCCAGGCTCCTCTGTCCATGGAATTCTCCAGGCAAGAATACTGGAATGGGTTGCCATTTCCTTCTCCAGGAGATCTTCCCTACCCAGGGATCGAACCCGTGTCTTTTGCATCTCCTGCATTGGCAGGCAGATTCTTTACCAGCTGGGCCACTGGGGAAGCCCGAGAACTGGGGACCCAGCTATAAAGAAGGATTGTCATGTCCCTGGGACCTGGTGACACGTCTATTTTATGGTAGCATTTCCATTTAGAATAGTCTTAGGTATACCCATTAAACTTTGGGTAATTTTTTTCAGGTCATATTTGTTTGGTTTTCTTCCCAAGAATTATTTAATTTTTTTAATGTCACAACATTTTTTAGAAAGTATCTGCTCAGTGAATAATTTTCTGACTTATACTTTTTGCTTTCAGGAAGTATACATGCTGTCCATTGAAAGCCTGGCAGAAGTAACAGCTCGCTGTATTGAGCAGCTTCATAAAGTAGCAGAGTTAATTCTTCATGGACAAGAAGAAGAAAAATCAGCTCAGGATCAAGCAAAAGTTCTGATAAAGTAAATGTTACTTTTAATTCTTATTTCTCAAATTTTATGTATTTGTGTCATTCAAATGCACACACAGACCCATGTACACCCTTGGCCACTAAAGATTCCGATTTCATGTCAACTAGTTCCGTTGTTCTGTGGTCATCTTGAGAAATAAGGACTCTCTTAAGAAATGAACATGCTAGGGAGAATAGTAATAGTTAGCTAGACATTCCAAGAATTCTTTTTGGACAGATTTAAGCAAAGACACCCTAAATTATTCCGAGCTAAGTGTTTGTTTTAGTAGGTCAGGGTCTTGGAAGTACAAACCTTTGAAGATAATTACATTTTCAACATGCCACACAAATAGAGAAAACACACCTTAATGGACTTCTCAGCTAGTTTCATAGAAATATACAAACCACCCCCACTGTTCCTAGGGACTTATGCCAGCTCTGCATATTCTGACTCTGGCAATGACGGTCACTATTGTAAGCCAGTTCACCGTGGATTGCTTGTGTATACATATTTGCTGTAATATGTTTGTTCTTCAATAAGCTACTATTATTAGTTTATCTAGTGAAATAAAAATGTGTATATATGTAATGTTTTATACATGAAAATAGCTGGTATCAATTAAAATAGTTGATTATGGAAGTGAAGAATAAGCCATTAACTTTTAGGCACATGACTATATGCAGTGGTACAGAGAACTAGCAGAGATCCAAATGCCCTCTCATTATTATAAATATATAGACACAGGAGCCAAAGTAAGAGCCTCCTAAAATATATGGGTGCACACGCACATGCACACACGTCTGAACACTTTCACTCAACTAGTCTTATCTTATTACTACATTCAGCAATGTAGGTTGGGGAGCAATTTTTTAGTGGAAAGACCTTCCCAAAGCCCATTCTTAGTGACTTTGGTGGCATTTTTCCTCACTTGTCCAGATTTGGCATCTAGTTTAGACGTTCATATCTAAACATGTGGAAATCAAAGATATTAGAAGCCCTGCCACAATCCTGCCCTTAAAATGCATACAAAGAATATGTACTTGTCTCAGTGGAGAGGGAAAAGGAAACAGTAAAATAGGAAAAGTTTAAAGTGTTGAGGACAAATCTGAGTACTATTTATGGTGCTGATTTGAAAGAGGAGGGCTGAAGTCAGAGGTTTCTGAGTATGGAAAATAGAGCCATACCCTTAGGTCCTTTCCTATTCCCAGCCCCTGACTGTCCCAACCTTACCAAGCTGCTCCAAGAAAAAGGTAATAGGCCTCATATGTGTCTGTATAATAAGTGCCTTACAACACACATGCCCAAGAACATAGGCAGAACTACTCTTTGCCATCTCCAGCCTTACTCCTGACCCTTTTTGCAGAGAAGTCTTGGATGGGTGGATGGGTAGAAGGGGGGATAGATGGATATAAGGCAACATACCTGAATACATAGTCTAGACACACCCCCTATTTATCAGAATGAAACTTACTTCCACTGACATCACTAAATCTTTTAATGTGTAAGATTCTTGGAGTTATTGTTTTGCTAACAGCATTTTAATCACTGTTCATGTAAGTATATATACTTGTTAAAAAATTGGGCAATAAGCAAATTGTTAGGTAATTAGGTTTTCAGCTTTTGTCATCATCTTCTATATTATGACAAATATTGCTTTGTTAAATATTTGTACCTACCTTGTGTTATTTTCTTGGGGTGAAGTCCTACACATAGAAAGGCTGTAATAAACTTAGAGTTTTGATGTAAGTCTTAAAAAACCTTCTACAGTATCTTTGATTTGAGGCATATCTCATAAAAACATAATCAAGATACAAAAAGACATCTGAGTTTGAATTCCAGCTCTATCATATTCTTGTCCTAAGCAAGTTACTTAACCTTCTTAAATGTCAATTTCTTCATTTATAAAATGGGAATAATCACAGACCCTAATGAAGCCATTATGAGGATTAAATGTGATTATGCATACAAACGTACTTAACATGGTACCTCAGTGACTGTTCATTATTATTTTCAAATGACCAAATGCTGGTCCCTTGGCAATAGTCTTAAACCCCTTTACATGTGGAACTCAAGCCTGGTAATTTCCTGCATATGTTTTTGCTTCTAAAAAGAGGTAGGGTGAGAATTAGGTTAAACTGTGATTGTGAGTCATGAAAGAATACTAAGGGAAATTTCTACAGAGCATCTTCAAACTTGTGTGCCCTTCTTTTAAAGGGAATGCTGTATTAGTATCAATAATTGTATTAACAATCCAATGATTTTCCTTTACTAAAAATCCCCAAATCTCTTTTTTCTTCTTCTTTCAGATTAACTACTGCAATGTGCAAAGAAGTGGCCTCCTTATCAGAGAAGTTTACATCTTCTTTAACCACTGTTGGGGTAAGACTATAATACGGCTCTTTTTTTCACCTTTTTCAAAGGAAGGTCTGTTAGGGGCTGTGAGATGAAGCAGAGGATGGAATGCCTTCTTTGCTCCTCAAGCCGAAGTGTAGCCAAGACATTTACTAAAATGACGCTTGAGCATCTTCTTTGGCAACAGGTGGCTCAAGGCTGTCATCCAATTGAGTTCTAGATGTGACCGTATCAGTTATAGAAGATATTGGGTGGATTTTCAAACCTCTCTGGGTCTCATTTCCTTTATTTGTTAAAGAAAAAAATATCAAATGAAGATTCCTTCTGTTACTTAATATCTGTGATATGTAATACCAAAATCTCTATTAAAATAATTCATTCTTAGTATTCACATTCACTTGTCCTCAAAGCCTATTTTATAAACCACACAAGCTTTATTGTTACACTTCAACTTTAACCAAAAGAAAAAAAAATATTATCAACCAATCTGTAGAAGTGTTTCTGTTCTCCAAGTAACAAATTTGAGAGGGTTGGCATTCCTTGGAGATGTGGTTTCTGGTTATTTTCTTGAAAAATCAGTCATGTTATATAACTCAACCTAGTGGGACTGGAGGAGACAGTAGAAGTTATTCCTTTTCAAGCTTTCCACTTTTCCTTTAAGGCCCTGGATGCAAGGGTAAATGGTTCTTTACATGAGAAACAGCAAGTTTTGCTTCCTGGCTTAGCTGGGGTGTTTGGGTAATTATGTATTATTGTATTATGTATTGGGTAAAAATGTATTAGTGTCCTAGGGCTGTCTTGTATTATGTATTGGGTAAAAATGTATTAGTGTCCTAGGGCTGTCTTGATAAGTACCACACACTGGGTGACCAGCACAACCTCAACTAATGAAATCTGTAAAGCCCTATCTCCAAGTAAGGTCACATTCCGATATACTGGAGGTAAGGGCTTCAGCATATCTCTTTGGGGGCCACAATTCAACCCATGACAGGCAGTAAAGGAACTTTATTAAAGGTGGTGGAGATGTATGAGCAGCTGTGGGAACTCCTCACCAAAACTCATGTACCTTCTCTCTGAAGTGCTGCTATTAAAATTAATGTGACTCAACTATAGCAGTTCCTAGTTCTCTCCCTTCAAATTCTCTCACCTGGGTGAGAAGGTTTGAAAGGCTCAATAGCATGCCTCAGATATCCATCTGGTGTCACCAGTAGTGACTGAAGACAGGGTCATTGCATGTATTGTAGACCTGCCTGGCTGCTGCCACGCACCTCCCCTCACCCCAGGAAAAGGGCAGTTCTCAAAAAAAAAAGCAGAAATGATTGTGGACTGACTGTCAGGAGATGTACACCTCCCACACTTCTGTAAGTGGCTTAGTTAATAAAGGATGAGCTACATTCCAGTGATTCATTCTGCTGTCAGAGAATATGGCCTGCATCTCCTATTTTGCAAAACACCAGCTTTTAATATTTGTCTAATTTTAGGCCTTCAGCAGCGGAGCTTCACTGTAAGCAGGCAGAGTGAAGGGTGCTGCAGGTAGAAGCGTGTTCATAGGACAGGCTTTGATAAAGTGCATTTATGTGCTCAGCATTGCCTAGGTTAACTGATGCTTGTGGACCTTGGTGTAACTGCTAGATTTACAGAGAGGTGTGAAGTCTTAATCAGAATGGAATGACCTTGGCGACTTGGCTTCCCAAGGCTCTACCGTATCCTCTTCTCACTCTTTCCACTTTTTTCTGGTTTACTGCCTGAGACGCTGAGTCCCGGAGAGGTGAACTGATTCACCCAGGCTTCTCAGTCAGTCTCTCAACTCCCAGTTGGCTGCCCATCAGACACAGGAGGCAGACAGCTAACTGGCTTTTATGGTTTCCTAGTGATGAGGATATATATGCCTTTGTGTATATGTGCTATATGTTTTTTATGATTCATGTTAAACATGAATTTATTTTTTAAATTTATTTATTTTTAATTGGAGGATAATTGCTTGACAATATTGCATTGGTTTCTACCAAACATCAACATGAAACAGCCAAGGGTTTACCCATGTTAAACATTAATTTATTTACATTGATGGGTAATGTTCATGGTATTGCTTTCCATTCTCTTTAATGTAGTATATTCTAACACAATGCTTCTCAAACCTTAATATGCAAGCAAATAACCTAGAGATCTTATTAAATGCAGATTTTGATTCAGTGGGTCTTGGATGAGCACTGAGATTCTGCATTTCTAACACGCTTCCAGGTCGTAGCTGTGCTCCTGATTCATATCCTACTTTTTGAGTAGCAAAGTTCTAGACGATAAGTATGTACTTGAATGAATATACACACAAATATGAATGAATATACACATATACACATAAAATACACACACACGTGTGTCCAAATGTTTTTATATACAAAATCAGGAACACACAAATTATCATTTTGAAGAAGGAAAAAACCAGATCTAAAGATAGTTTATGAAATGCCATCTCACCACAACAGTACCTCTCCTCTTGTGCTGTAATAAATCATTCACATCAAGTCATTGTTTCTGTTCTCTAAAAGAGCCATTATTCATAACTTGAAGTTAATGAGTGTATATTGCTCTCCAGACTCTATTTAAATTGCTTGCACATCTCATTGATTCTGAAAGCCAATGTCATTTTATTGCCCTCATTTTGATTATATTTTAGAGGTTTATTGATAATCAAATAAACATGAAAGCAAACCATAATGGGTTTTCTGGTTACTTACTAAAATGACTGCGTTTTTAAAGAGTTTTTTTCCCAAGACTCCATTATGCTTTCCCCAGTAAGACATTACTTAGCCCTCAGTAGAGTAACGTCAATGAAAGTGGGCTGCTCTGAGAAGATAGACTTCATTTATATCCTTTTGTTTACCATAACATTTTTCGAGTACCGTGAGAGAAAACAGCCTATTAAGATTGCCGTCTCTCTTTCTAGTCCCTTTAATTATTTATTGTCTAAGAGTAGATTGAACATTTTAGATAGAGAAGACTGTTGATTAATGGACCCATAGCAGACATAATAATAATGGCTACATGGACACTAACTCACTTTTTGAACACCTGCTTAACACCAGACTCTGTATTCTGCACTTTACGTATATTCGTGTTTTGCAAACTGGAAAATGCCAACCCGTTTGCAAGTTGTATTCAAGAGTATTTTAACTTTGCTGCCAACCTAGAAGATATACCCTATAACCGAGTACCTGCGCTTGCATTTAAAAGAAAAGCAGACAGACCAGGGCTGGGACAAGTGAGGCAAGTAAAGGTACTTAACCTGTCTACCAAATTTAAGGGGACCATCTCTCAAAAAGAGACAAAGAGACAACCTCAGTCATCTAGATAGATGCACTATTTAAAAAATCAACATGAACACGAAAAGTCATGATGAACAAAATATCAAAATTTTAAGTAAAGATTGAAGCCGACTCTGTCCAACCCAGTCTCACTCATCTCCCCCTAATCCCAGACCTGATACAAGCTTTGAATGGTTTAAAAGGTCTGAGTTTAAATTTCTAGCTACATGACCTTAAATAACTTGCTCAACCTTCCTGATTCATATTTTTTCATCTGTGAGTCAGGGTTACCGTGGTCCCTGCCTACCCCCTAAGATTTCTGTGGAAATTAAATGAGATCATGTAGGGGAAGCACCAGGTATAGTCTTATGTATAGTAAGCATCCCACTTCTTCTCTAAGAAATCCCTCATAAAGCCAGCGTCTTACACTTTCTGTGATAAGCCTTGGAATATAAGCACCTAATCTGTCAATTTCATACTTTTGATTCCACAGAGCAACCAGAAGGCCGAGGTCCTTAACCCCATGATCAATAGTGTATTGTTAGAGGTAAGTGGCCCCCCAGAGAGAAAATGCTTCTGAATTAAAAACCAAATGTTAGAGCTACATGTTTTGTCTTTCTCCCAGGCAGTAAGTATTACTGCAATTCTAAATTTTATCGTCTACAGTCTTTTTCTGAGTACATTTGTATAGTTCAACCAGCTGTAAACCCTTGGGTGAAACAACAATGCCTAATTTTCAAGAATTCCTGATTATAAAGAGAAATGCTAAGCTTGCATGTTATTTCTGTCGCTGTTTCCTCTGGCAGAAGCACATTTCTGCTGCCAAGTTTGACACCAGATTTAACACTGTGATTATTAGCTGCAACGAGGGAGTCTTGCTCAACGGTGATTTTTTGTAAAAGTGGGCACTTCCCTCCATTCACAGTAACCTTGGGTTTAGCCGGGTCTAAGCTCCAGACGGGCAAAAAATGACAGGTAAATATTTAGCATCTGCCCATTCACTAACAAGAGGCAAGATCCTCTGTGACCACTCACTCCGTGGCCTGCCCACCCACCAGGATGTTATAACATGGACTTGCAGCTGCCCCACTCAGCTGTGGCTTGGCCAGAAGCAGCGATGAAAAAGAGAAGAAAAGAAAAGGGACCCAGGACACCTCATTCTTGACCCGTAGGCACTGTGTTCCATCTGTGGCTAGTGGGGGAAATTCTTCTGTTACAGATCAGCCATAAGAAACCGGCACTTCTGTAGCCCCACAGCACCCAACTGAATGAAGCCTCACGGTATTGACAAGTTTGAATATAAGCAGTGTATATACAGGGGTTTCTTGCTCTCTGAAGTACCTGTCAAATGCAAAATTTGGAAATGACAAAAGTGAGGGAGGGCTACATATAAATATATAGCAATGCACTTAGGAATTGGGTCTTACCTTTAAGGAAAACTACCGAGGTACAGGAGTAACAGTGGTGATGTTAAGTGTTATTGTTTAAGACACAGCCTCCCAGAGGGATGGAGTTGACATGCAGGGACAAGGAACCTCAGAGGAAGATTCTGAAGGATAGAGCTAAAAGGAAATCCAGGCAATCAGAGGCAGAACATGAAACCTGAAAACCTTTTTCTTGGCCCACCCAAAAGGCATTAGCAGATGAATTACTGTCGGTCATGAAGAGTACGAAGTCAAATTGTTTATTCATTCCTTTGGTGGAAGTTTTCTCCTGTTTTAATTACCTGAAACTTTAAGTGGTCTCTTGTAGATCATTGCCTGTTAGAGCACCCATGAACATGAATAGCAATGTCAAATATCCGAACCAAGTGGAGGGTACCAACATGAATGGGAAGAAGACAGCATTCAAGGATTTGCCTTGAATAATTGCACAGTATCTCCAGTAACCCATTATTGTTTATTCATCTATACGTGTTAGTCACTCAGTCGTGTCTGACTCTTTGCCACCCCATGGACTGTAGCCCACCAAGCTACTCTGTCCATGGGATTTTCCTGGCAAGAATACTGGAGTGGGTTGCCCTTTCCTTCTCCAAGGGGTCATCCCAACCCAGAGATCGAATCCAGGTCTTCTGCTTTGCAGGCAAATCCTTTGCCGTCTGAGCCTCGAGGGAACCCCTTCTTCATCTATAGGTTAGGACAAACTACAGCCTCCTTCATGCTGTGCTTTTGTGTTATTTCAGGGCAGTGGAATTGATCTGGAAAAAGGATAAGTCAGATCGGACATAATGGGTATTGACTAAACACACATAATATACCCTAAAGTGTGAGTGTTAGTTGCTCAGTCATGTCCAACACTTTGTATCCCCATGGACTCTGTTCATGGGATTCTCCAGGCAAGAATACTGGAGTGGGTTTCCATTTCCTTCTCCAGGGATCTTCCTGACACCAGGGATCAAACCCAGGTCTGCTGCATTGTAGGCAGATTCTTTACCATCTGAGCCACCTGGAAAGCCCTAATATACCCTAAAAGTCTATGGAAATGGCTCGCCTCATTATAAGTGAATTCTTCTCTCTGTTAGTCTAGATAATTCAGAGCTGGTTGCAAGCCATCCAACAAAATGTGTTTATATCTACTTTAAGCAATAGCATTAAAAGAAAAATATTCTAAAATAGTGTGGGGTTTGAGGAGAAGAACATTATCAAATGGGAAGAATTGTCAAGCTGGAACTCTGACAGTAACCCTGCAGTGACAACTTTCTCCATTCACAGGGCTGCAATAGCACCACATACATACAGGATGCCTTCCAGCTGCTGCTGCCTGTCCTGCAGGTTTCACACATCCAGACCAGCTGTTCCAAAGCACAGCCGTGACCTGGCCAGACTTCATCTTGTTAAAGGAAACAGTGGGCCCTGTTGCTCTGATGTGCATTTCCTGGGAAGTTTTCCGTGCATCCAGCCACAGACGCCCGTTTGGAGACACTACGAGCAATTTTGCACAGATAGTATTGAAAATGCAAGTTTAAAGAGAGTATCATTTCTCTTAATGTATATGGTTGTTTTTACAAATAATTATGTTTCTTTTATGTTAATTTAAACTTTCACAGCTTTGTATTGATAATTTCCTTTAATCTGGAGTTCACTGACAAATATTCATTTCCATTTTCCTGGTTAAGCGTGTTATCTTTGGCAAGTCATGAGCGGACCCTAGACTTTAAATTTCCACTTTAAATTTTCCCATTCTTGTAGTATGACTTTAAATCAGTTCTTATAGTGGACTTAGTTTTATTATATAAATGCCATGGGCAGAGATAACACTACTTATAGATTTTTACCTATTATAGTGAAAGGGGAACATAGGTGTCTCTTAATAGTCATTCATTCTTCAAACAAGCATATATTGAGCTCCTACTGTGTGTGTGCTCACAGTAGAAGAACATGATCTCACCCCAGTAGAAACAGATATTCTGAAAGAGGACTTACAATCATTCTGAAAAAGCTTTAAAATACTAATAACTTTTCTAAACCTTAAAAAAGTTGACGAACAAGATAAATAAGTATTTTTTAAAATGTTCTACCCCTCAGCAGATTGGATTTTTTCACACTCCTTGAATTTTTTTATCCAAAACTTTACATATGGGATGAAAATACATATGATAAGGGATACTAAAGAATATTTTGTTTAACACTGACTTCTTATGACCATAAGTACATAATGGCATAATCACAGAGCTTGAAAGTATTTAGATAGAATATTAGAGGGATTACAACACAGTAGACCCCCAGGACTGCACTTTAAAATCAAATACAGTTGAGTCAAGCTATTCCATGAATACACAGATCACACTCCCTGGTGGCAAATGCCATCATTGCTTCTAAAGACAGAACATGTTGATGTGTGGATTACTAAATGGTATTACAATCCAAGAGGCTGCAGCGAAGACCCTGCAGCCGGGAGAGGCATTGTCAATGGGCAGGCCTCCCCTCCAGGCCCAGAGTTCACTCTGGGCAGGGGTTTCATACGACATCCTTGTCTGGGAGCCCCAGTGACATCCCTCCCTCCCAGGTTCCATCACAAGGTGTCTTACCAGTGGCTCTCTTCTGGTGAGACAAAGCCTGTACGTTAGCCTTGTTGACGTTTGCTTTTATTCCCCTGGTAGGATAGACCAACTTTTGTTCCATATAGGTAAAGTAGGGAATCTTTTCATATCATCCTACTTCTTCAGTTCAGTTCAGTCACTCAGTCGTGTCCAACTCTTTGCGACCCCATGAATCGCAGCACGCCAGGCCTCCCTGTCCATCACCAACTCCCAGAATTTACTCAAACTCATGCCCATCGAGTCGGTGATGCCAGCCAGCCATCTCATCCTCTGTCGTCCCCTTCTCCTCCTGCCCCCAATCCCTCCCAGCATCAGGGTCTTTTCCAATGAGTCAGCTCTTCGCATGAGGTGGCCAAAGTATTGGAGTTTCAGCTTCAGCATCTGTCCTTCCAATGAATATCCAGGACTGATCTCCTTTAGGATGGACTGGTTGGATCTCCTTGCAATCCAAGGGACTCTCTAGAGTCTTCTCCACACCATAGTTCAAAAGCATCAATTTTTCGTTAGGAAATTTATTTTCCAATATCCTGCATTTCATTTGCGTATCTCCTGAAACAGCCAAATGGAAAATATAAGAAGTTATTTATAATCTGGAAAAAAAATTCTCTGTGGAATCAATTAAAGGTGGCTTTTCCTACTTGCTATTTGATTGCCTGAAATGTTTCTGCTGTTAAGTCTAGAGACCAATTAACTGATGAAAATGTTGCATTTGCCTCTTCATAGATTTTAGACTTTTTATGTATAGACCAGAGGACAGGGTTGAGATTTACAATTTCCTTATATCAGTTTTTGAGCATCAGATGGACTTATAGATGTTAACAGGAAATGTAAAAGAAACGGATAGTTGCAAAGGGGCTAGAAATTAGACTTTAAGCCTTCACTCATTGTGTGCATAGCAAAATTTTTAATCATGAAATGAAATATAAATCTACAAAAGAATAAGAGAATTATTTTTTAAGTGGTGACTTTATTTGCATTGCACTTATATATCTTTTAATGATAGGATGTGAGGATTGCCAAGTGAAAACACAGGCTGAGAGATGATTCCTGGGGCCTAGCTCCATGGTCTGAAAATTACATTATTTAAGAGAGAATCATCATTTAAAATATATCCACTCTCCAGGATTGCTCTCTTTCTATACTGTTTTTCACCATCACTTTTAAATAATTTCTTCTTTGCTTTGCTTTAAAAGCCAGCAAAGCACATGATCCAGATCTGAGCAAATATCAATCAGTTACTGAATGAATGATTTAACAGACTTACTCTGGAAGTTTTGTATTCCTTCAATAATCCTTTACAGAAATTGGGTTCATTTCAATCTATGCAATTACCCTGAACACGCATGCCAGCTTTTTTTTTTTTTCCTTACATCATGTGCAAAAGAAGTTCTAGTCTAAATAATGAATGTAGTCTTGTGCCTATGCTTGTGCCTTATTAAATAAAAAGCTTCAAAAGCATATTTCAAATTCAAAGCAAAATGCGTCCAAGAAAATTGCTTTGGGGTATTGATACATGCAGCTCTAAAGGGCAAAATCCCAACTCTTAAAGGAAAGTATTTAATCCTGAACTTCAGACAGAAGCCTCCCTTTCCTCCGGGTCTCACACTGGACTGTACCTCAAGCCCATGGTTAAACGAGCCATGTGGCTGGCTGGGCAATGCCAGGGATGAGCCACTTCAGCTGCACCCACCAAGGGGTGGACCATGGACCTCAGCTGCAGAACTCCAAGGAAGAAGCACCTTGGACAGGTGAAGAAAAGTGCAGATTACGTGAGAGAAGTCTGAACACAGAAATAAGTGTCTCCTGTGCTTTGTATTAATAGAAGTCAGCTGCCCCAAGGTGATCCCATATCTGGAAAGTTAAATTCTGCACAGGCCGCCAGGCTGTGCTTAAGTTAGAAACAAAAGCAGGCAAATTCCAGTCATAGCCATCCCAGAGCTCTAGGATATAACATCTTAGGAAGTAATTTAGCAAAAATGTGAAATAAGCACATTTCCCTTCTTTGCTAAAAAAATGTATACATTTGCAATATGCATGTATGCTGAACAGATGGGGTGGATCATACACATGACTTCAATTCATATTTAATTTTATAAAAGCAGTTATTCTTCAGGGTCGAGCTAGTTTTTTGTAATGTCAAAATTGCATTTTGATCTTCCTCTTAAGCGTGCCCTACATTCTGATATTCAGATCCACGCTTCAACTTGGTTTCTTAAACTGTTGGTTTGTAAAGTCACATCAGAAGAAATCATAATGAAAATTCATTTCAGAACTGCAATTTTGCCTTGATTTTGTAGTTGATTAAGATTCAAAAAGCCATCAAAGTGGATTCAGACCAGCCAAACTTCACACTGAAAAAAAAAAAATCATGTGGTTAACCATTTGTTGTATTTTTCTAGCTATCTCATAACTTATTCAGGTTTATGTTCATTTTCTGTATATTTAAAAAACTCCCCTGGTGGCTCAGACAGTAAAGCATCTGCCTACAATGCGGGAGACCTGGGTTCCATCCCTGGGTTGGGAAGATCCCCTGGAGAAGGAAATGGTAACCCACTCCAGTACTCTTGCCTGGAAAATCCCATGGACGGAGGAGCCAGGTAAGCTGTAGTCCATGGGGTCACAAAGAGTCGGACACGACTGAGTGACTTCACATCTGTATATTTGCCTATAGTAGATGCTCCACTGCAATGTCTGCTGTTAAACAAATCTGAGTTCTTTGTGTGTATATGCACTTAGCTCCTGAAAATATCTGAGTTGGTCTACCCTTTGGGCATTTTACTTTTAGCAATGATTAGCTTATTACAACCCAATAGTAAGAAATCGATTGTGTTTCTGATATTTCTGGTGTCTAGAGCCATCATAGACTGGGAATAGAACCTGATTTTGTAGGATAAGAATTTTGTGTTGGAGTTGAAGCTGTTACCTTTGTCTGGATCAGAGAGTTTTTTCTCTGCATGAGCTGTCAGCCAAAAAGTGATAGGATTATGTCTGCCTGTGGTCACTGCTGACTTACTTGAAGGCCTGTCTCTTCTATTAGTCTCAAAGAAATTCCATACTGCAAAAGAATAGTATATACATTTCGTTTATGACTCCCCTAAGAACAAAAGTTTAGGGTGATCCCGAAATGGTCTGTCTCCCTGCCCTGGGTTTCACCACTAGATTTCTAGAGCTGCCATTTGGCGGGAAAAGTCAGCACAGAAGCCAAGAGCAGATGGATGAAACCTTGGCAAGAAAGCAAAACTAATTCTCTGCCTTTGAGTCCCTGCCATCTTTATCCTTTTTCTCTCTCAGGACTTTCTTGACAGTCATTAAATGCCTCTCTTCCAAGATAAGCTTTTCACATCCTGACTCTCTTTTTCATGTCTCCTCTTCTTCCCTTTCTCCTTCACTACATTTATATTCTCCTTCCCCATTTACCTTACCAGAAAACAATCCAGCCAGAAATCTTCGATGATAATCAGTAATGTGTATTTACTGTGTGCTGAGCACCACGCTGAGTGTTTTGTATGTATCATCCCATTTACTCTCCATAAGTACCCTAATGGGTAGATACTACGATTTCCACTGCCCAAATGAGAACATTTAGATGCAAGGAATTTCAGAACTCATCTAATCTCACACACGTGGTAAAACAGAGCCAGGATTCAAACCCATGTCATTTTGGCCTGACCAGTTAGTGTTGTAAACTGTTACGTAGAGCCTCTCAACAAAAGAGAAAACTAACATGTTATTTTTAGAGATAGCTGAATACTTACGTGTTTAGCTCTCTTTATACTGTGAGGTGGATTTGTAGCTGAAAGATTTGGTCGTCAACTATGGTTGTTTCCATGCAACTGAGAACACACTGGGGCCAAAGAGACACAAATGAAGCCATGCGAGGTTATCGGGCCCCTGGTGCTTCTCACAGCAGGCGTCTGCACCTCTTCACAGATATTTCCACCGAGCAGCTCCCTGGTCAGCATCGGCACCTTAGCCTGTTCCGCAGGTGCCTTTGATTGTCCTCAAATGGCTCCATTTCCTCCTCCTCCCCCGTCACTGGTGCCAAGGAATCCCATTTGTAAACCACCACCCTTCCTGGAAATCCTTAACCCTCTACTACCTACTTGGAGCTTGCAGTGGTTTTATGCTTCCCTTGCCTTGAAGATTACCAATTTTAGGCAGCCTCTCTGTTGAATCTTCAGTACCGTGGGCTGTGAGATACTGAGAAGTCTTTTAAAGATGCACTCAGTAATGCCTGCTTGTCCTTGAACTTGGTGCTGTTCCCTGTTAAGCCCTAGAAATGGTGGTGGTGGTGATAGAGATGATGATCATGGTGGTACTGCCAGTGATGATGATGATGGTGGTGGGTGATAGAGATGACGATGGTGGTGTTGACACTGATGATGATGATGGTGGTGGGTGATAGAGATGACGATGGTGGTGTTGACACTGATGATGATGATGGTGGTGGGTGATAGAGATGACGATGGTGGTGTTGACACTGATGATGATGATGGTGGTGGGTGATAGAGATGACGATGGTGGTGTTGACACTGATGATGAAGGTGGTCGTGGTAATGGTGGTTGTCATGGTGATGGTGAGTTTGGTGGTGGTGATAAAGATGATGGTAGTAGCTATGGTGATGATAATGATGCTGGTGGTGACAGTGTCTTTATTCACTAACTACTTAACTATGTTACAGACACTTTACCTCCATGGTCTCAATTTAATTCCCAATATCATCCTTATGAGGCAGCGACTATTATCATACTTATTTTCCAGATGAAAAGCAAACCTCAGAGAGATTAAATAATCTGCCTCAGGTTATCCAACTGATAATCAGAAGAGATAAGATTTATGTTGAGGGAGTATATAAAATGCTAGTCAGATTCCCCAGACAAGCAGGTACCTGGTCATAAAAAAAGTTGCTCATTTTCACTTGGGTTGAGTTCTTCTCTTCTGGCTAATACCTGGGCTCTTTCTCTAGCCAGTGGCCTCAGGCAGAGACAGATTGCTCCACAAATCTGCCCATCAGAAGGCTAACCACATTTTTCCTGCCAATGCCTCCCAAGAGAAAGTGGGTAGCCTATGTGTCCCATTCTCCCTCATGTTATAAATCTCAAGCTGAGCGATCCACTTATCACTTAAAACTGGGATCACCTCGTAACACTTCTGCAAGAAAGCTCTAGTCTGCTATCTTTGGGGGGAAAAAAATCTGCTAAGAAATGTGATATAGGACGAGAAACCAAGGATGAACTGCAGGACAAAAAGACTGGCCATTTCTGCCAGGAAGAATTATTTGGTCCTAGAGGGCATCTTAGTCAGAGAATATAGGGCATCTTATATATAGAGGATTATTTTCTTCCAAACAGCTTCACACATCCCTCCCTCACTTCTTTGGGCTTTTTAATCAAAAGCCTCCTTCTTGGTGAGGTATCTTCAGGTCAGATTTCAATCCTCCCAATATTCCCTTTACCTGCTTGTTTTTTTTCTCCTTAGGATGCATCACTGTCTACCATCATTTATATCATACTACTACTGAACCACGGTCCAACTGCTCACCACTCAAAAGCTATTAAAGCAGCTGGATTGGTGGAAAGGGAAGCTCGCTTTATTCTGGATGCTAGTAACAGGGAGGGGGAGGGTGGATGCCAACTTCTCCCCAGCAATCAGGGAGTAAGAGCTTTTATAGACAGAGAGAGAGGGCTACGTGCAGAAATGGCACAGTCCGCTCTGACAGTCATCTTGAGATTGGTCATCTGTGGTTTGACCAGTGTCAGCGTGATTGTTTTAAGTACAACTAATCTTCATTTCTGGGGTGAGTTTGTTCCCATTTCCTTGAGGCCAGTTCTCGAAACGGTGGCTGCTTATGTCATGGCTATAGTCTGGTCATCACGTGGCTAACTTCTCCACTTGGCGGGGGTTTCAGCATCTCTGACACAGCTGACAGGATATAGCTCAGAATGTTATCTGCAGCCCTTGAGGAGGAACGAAAGGTCTTTGATTATGCTTAGTGACTACATTATTGTTATTATTTGGTCTCCTCTGACTGCTTTCCTTCATTTCTGCATTTTCTCACTTCTCTGGTTAAACTTATTCTTTGGCTAAAGTTTTTCCACAGACAGAAGGCAGGCTGAGAACATGGCCGGGGGGAAAGACCATAAGGTCTTGCTCTATTTCATTACTTATCTATTACTTGTCTATTGTGTTAGGATTTAATTTCCATGAGACAGGAACTTTTTGTCTGTTAATATATTCCCAGCATGCAAAGCAGTGTTTGACTCATAATAGGTGCTCGGTAGTGATTTGTTCAATGAACAAATACACCAAAGTCTTAAGTGTTCAATCTGTAAACACTGAAAGAATGGAAACAGGTGTATGATAGGATAATTAATGATGGAGAATATCTGGTCAAGTTAATATTAACTATAGAAGTCCTTGTGTCCATGTTAATGTTAAATGGTGTTGTAGCATAAATAGGCATGATTTAGGGGCTTAGAAGTACATAAACATTTTTTTTCATTAAAGTAAATGGAATTTACACTTTTCTACTTAGAAGAACTCACTCTATAATGGATTTTTCAAGACTCTTCATCAGGCAGGGGGAGCCTATAGTGAGAAATTAGAACCACCTGTTTAGTAACCACCCTTATTTGTTAACTATGGCCTACCAACACTGTGAGATATTATGCAGTGGTTAAAAAAGACTAGAAAGAATGTGTCTTAGTCTGTTTGGGCTGCTGTTATAAATATACCATAGACTAGATGGCTTAAACAATAAACATTTATTTCTCTGGGTAAGATCAAGGTACTGGCAGATCTGGTGCCTGGTGAGAGCCCACTTCTGGCTTTGCAGATGGCTGTCTTCTCATTGCATCTTTACATGGCAGAGAATGAAGAGGCAGAGGAAGCAAGCTCTCTTATGTCTCTTCCTATAAGAGCACTAATCTCATTCATGAGGTCTCCACCCTTACTTGTAACCTAATTACTTCCCCAAAGCCATCCTCCAAATATAACCACATTGGCCTCAACATATAACTTTGGGAGGATATAAACATTCAATCCATAGGAAGATGGAACAGTTCTCTGTACTAACAGACTTCCAGAATCACTGTGTGAAAAAAGCAACCTGTCGTATGGTACTTACAGTATATTTATCTCAAAGAACATGTGCATACACAAAAATATACTATACGCACACACACACACACACACACACTCCTGGAAGAAGGTCTGGAGAGATACACACAAAACTATTAATGATGCTTGTGACCAAAGATGGATAGGGTTGTAGTAGGATTGGGAGAGCTTCAGAATTTGACATAATAATCAAAGGGAACTCCAGTGTTATTTGTAATATTTTTATAATGAAAATGTATTAATGGATGACTTATGTGGTGAAATTTTTAAAGGTCAAAATAAGAAGCAAAAGAAAATAGCTTCTGTTGAAGGAGATAAGAGGATAGGGTCCTGTCAGGGACTTAAAGTGTAAAATACAAAGGTTATTTTTCAACAGAAGGGCCATAACTGTGAATGAGAGCATCTAAATGATTTGGATTTCTTTGTCATCAATGTGCCTATAAAGCTCTAAGACAATTTAAAGGATTATACATATCTCTCCTTGTTTTCTCAGAAAAGCCCAAATCAGGTATTCCAAGTGCATACTTTGTAAAGATTGTGATGCTATAAGCAGAAAAAATTGTCATTTCAATCTCACTGGAAAAAGCCAACTTCCTTAGCCAAATAGTGTAGTGTCTCTAATCTTCCTGCTAAACCTGATCAATTCTAGGTCTATATAATGACTACAGAAGCCATTTAGAAACTTCTGGAGGGAAACACCACACAAATGAATGAGTCTGTTGTTCCCGGTTCTTCGCTTGATGCCCAAATGCTTATCATATTTGCGAGAGGCAATTTACAATCTGCTCATCTTGACAAACGTAGCCCAAGGGGATTTAAATCCCTGCATTTGCAATTTCTGTCTCTTCCTCTCCAAATTTATGGAGAAATGGTAGACACGAATAGTGTGTCAGGGATGAATGAACTGAGGTCTCTGTTCCGCTCCTGCAGCTCTGTTTCACTCAAAGGAGAGTAATAAATGGAAAACAAAGCAAAGTCTCAGCAGATAATGAATCTGAGTTCTAACGACCTTCCCAAACTACAGAAATGGGTTGTAACTTACTTGGCATTGCCCAAACTATTTGGTGCCTGTAGAGATGTATGAAAATATTTTTGACTGTTCAGGGCCACAGCTGGGCATTTTAAGTATGTCCTCTGTGATTCATGAAGAGTCAGAACTACTCTTCCACAGAAAGGTGAAAGTCATCCATCAGTGGTAATGGAAGACATGCTCCCAACCTGCCCTGTCTATTGCCTTGATGGTGGTGTGATTGATTATGAAGGAGTCTTGGACTATTCTGCAGCCCCCAAGGACCATAGTATGCTCATTTATATAAGATATGAGTATCACAATCCAATGCCTGATATCCCACGTCTCTCTTGTAAAACCACTTGATTTCTGGCCAGGTATGTAGAGTGAAAACTCACATTTACTCAAAGGAAGTCATGTGTGAAATAACAGGCTTGCTTGCTGAAAGTAACAAGTCTGTCACTTACTGGTCATCTCCATCTGGATTGCTGCGAAGCCAGCAGTTGGTCAGTCACTGCTAGGGCATCGATACCTAGTGGGAATAATATACATCAATGGTCTGAAATCACTTGGCTTGAAAGTAAAAGGCTCATTGATTTTTAAGTGCAGGAATAAAGTCCTCCATGTGTTGCCTCCAAACAATCCACCTACTGTTGCCTTTTTGCCTCTTTGAGATAGTCATATTTTTTTCTCGTTTCTGGAGCTAAAACTAAAACAAATCATGAAATAAAGTACAAGAGGAAAATGTCTATTGATTTTAATGAACCTCTACC
This sequence comes from Dama dama, assembly GCF_033118175.1. Classification (NCBI taxonomy): domain Eukaryota; kingdom Metazoa; phylum Chordata; class Mammalia; order Artiodactyla; family Cervidae; genus Dama; species Dama dama. The sequence goes on from NC_083697.1 coordinate 62,339,695, forward strand.
CTTTATTTATTCAATCATCCGTTCATCCAACTAGTTCACAACATTATAGTAACTGTTGTGCACTCTACCGAATGAAAGAGGGTTCACCTTGAAATTCACTTTTCAGTTCTCTCATCCAAAACCATGTAAATCAGTCTGGGACTTGCCTGGTGATCCAGTGGCTAAGACTCTGTGCTCCCAGTGCAGGGGGCCCGGGTTCAATTCCTGGGCAAGGAACTAGATCCCGCATGCCACAATCAAGATCCAAGATTCCACGTGCCATAGCTAAGGCCTGGCACAGCCAAATAAACCAAAACCATATAAATCAGTTTGAAAAACAAATCCACTAATCCACTAGGTATAGTCATGGTTTCTGCTTGTTGTTGTTATTGTTTAGTCAGTGAGTTGTGTCTGACTCTTTGTGACCCCATGGACTGTGGCTCGCCAGACTCCTCTGTCCATAGGATTTCCCAGGCAAAAATACTGGAGTAGGTTGCCACTCCCTTTTCCAGGGGATCTTCCCAACCCAGGGATCCAGGACACAGCTCCTGCATTGGAAAGTGGATTCTTTACTTCTGGGCCACCAGGGAAGCATCCACCTGTATGCTGACAACACACGAATTCCTACCTGGAGCCCTGATATCACTCCTGGATTCCAACCATAGAGTCAGCTTCCTATCAGACACCTGTATATCAGTGTTTGGGTGTTCCACTGAACTTAATCTGAACATGTCTGAATTGAATTCATCACCTCTCCCCCCTCCTCCTATTAATATATTTTCTTAATTGGATGCATAGTGTTGCTTCTGCCAGAAGCCTAGCTGTCACCCTAGGCTCCTACTTTTTCTTCACCCTCAGCGCCCAGTCAGTTTCCAAGTGCTATCAGTTATTTCTTTGTATATCTTCCTGGATCCCATTGCCTCAGTCGTGTTTCCCTTTCTTCTCATCATTCCTGTGAACTGGCACGAGAGACCCTGAAGGACAGCAGCCAATGCCGCCCCAGTATATGACCAGGGGTTTAGGACATGCCATCCCCAAATATGCTGCTTTGGTATGTTGGTTACTTTTGAGCTGTAGGCTCTTGAAAAACAGCAAATACAGGGAGAGGCTTTGAACTTCCCTTACCTACCTGAAGACAGATACTCCATAAGGGACTCAGTTATCATAGATTCCTAAACTGGGAGTTTTAACAACCAGGGAAGATTGCCTCAATACAGAAGAGGAGACTAACAGTCAACACCGCTTTCAGACAGACTTTATCACAAACCATCATATTTCCCACCTATTCTTCTAAGGGTCTACTCATCTTTCCAAAAAATCATTTACTCTACCCTAAGAGGCTGACATCTCCGCCCCCTTCCCTATTTAGAATTCGGGATTTAAGTCCAAATTCAAAGCTACCTCTTTTTTACTCATTTTTCCCTGAGTATCACCCTTGTATACATGAGGTTACATGTGAGCAAATTTCTGATTGTTTTTCTCTTGTCAACCTGCCTTTTATTACAGGGGTCTCAGTTAAGAACTCAGAAGGGTAGGGGGTAATTATTTTTCCTCCCCTCTGATACCAACCTAGTGTCAGGGCAGGTATTAGTTCCTCTCTGATCGCCCATCATGGTAGTGTCCTCATAGATTCCCTAAGAGTGCAAATCTGGTTATTCCTTTAATTGAAACTTTCATTGGCTGAACCCCAGCATCTGGGAGAATACCCAAAGTCCTTTATAGTCTGGCCCCTCCTACCTTTTAGGGCACCTTCATCAGTTCCTCACCAACTCAAGGGCAAAACCCACAGAGATCCTTGCAGACGGCCCCTTGCACCACGCTCCCTCTCAGCTCTGAGTGGTGGCAATTTAACTTATGCAGCTGCTACCATGCATTGATTAGAGCCCATCAGGGGCCCGTATGAACTGAGGAATTCAACGTATTGATAATGTCACAGAACAGTGCATTCCTAAAATCATCATAGCATCATTAGCACAAATTGTGCTTTGATGGAATTTTCTTAGACTGGGTTTTTAAAAAATCTGGCTATAGTATAACCCCCAAAGAGGGATGAGATTTCCTCCAGTGTATCAATCTTCTCTTACTGCAGTGATTCAAAAATGTACTCAGAGATAATCGGGAAGGAAAAAAAATTTTTTTCCTGAGAAGTGGGTTAACCATTAATAAACCTCTTTTTTTTAACCCTAAGGATTTCCTAAACCTTTTAGTTTACTGTTGTGCATTGGAACTCCCCAAAAGAGGGCTTGAAGGTGCAGCTTCTCTCTAAGTTGAACAGGGAAGCCTGTATCTGGAGCAAAAATTAACAGCCACCTTCAGTGGTGTTCCTCTGAATACAATCTGGCTTCCCTCTCTTCCAATAACTCTGTATGTAATAAATCATTCTTTCAGTTGTGCAGTAGTATTTAAGGGCTGCCTGCTTAAACTTTAATTGGTTAAGCAGTTACAAGCTCAAATTATAGAGTGTGAAAAATATCACAATAGATCACAGTATTGTCAGTTTTCCCCTGCAGAACCCTGACATTCTCAAGTTTAACAAAACCTGTCTCGCTCCCACGTTAATTACCACAGTGTCCTTGAAACAGAACAGCATGGTTATTACTATGTCAAAGAGAGCATGCTTCCATCTCCTGCATGTCAGGAGCCCGTGTGTGTGTGTGTGTGTGTGTGTGTTGGCGGACACATAGATCTTAAAGTAAACCCCTCTTTTCTGTACACAACTGCCCAAGTGCCTTCATATATGTTCTTTCCACTCTGTCCAACTTCTTTAAGTCTCAGATTGCGTCCCTTCCTCCAGAAAACCTTTCATTTCTTCCTCCTTGATTTCAGTGCCCTTGTCTGGGCTCCAATAGCGTTCCAGTCATTATGTCCACAAACACTTACTGGGCAATTTCTACATCAGATACCAGTACTTGTTAATGGTGCTCAGATACTAGCTTGTCTGGGGCACAGTTAGGCCAACCTGGTCCTCAGGGAGGGGGCGCTGTCCACCCAGGGCTCTTACCACCAGTCCCCAAGAGAGGCAAGAAGCCTCCTCCCACCTCCTTCTCCCTACTGCTCCTCCGGCACCGCCCATCCATGCAAACCAGCAAACTCTCAGGGATACAGCCTGTGTGAGTTACGCCACTAAAACATGCCATTTAAAGAGATAATTTTTTGCTCACATTGATTGAATTATTCTATTAAAAAAGCAATAACTACTACTGAATAATGAACTTTTCTTCTAGCATTAGTCTGTAATTAAGAAAGCTTGAATAAAATAAACAATTTTTAAAACACCCTTTTTTTCTACTGAATTTTTCACTCTGAATAAAGAATAATGTCAAAAAAAATCTCACTGTGATATAAGCATTAAGAACTGTCAATTTGTTTTGACATAGTGGAACTTTGTTTTGATAAATTGCTTAAAAATAAAACTTACTTTGTCTCTTTGCCAAAATAAGATGGGGAATGGAGATGATTTCCTGTTTCTCTGTAACAAATTTCAAGTAGAAAAATGTGTTTTAAATCCAGTAAGCAGAAAAGGACTTCCTGGGCACTTAGTTCATAGCATTTTCTAATCAATATTTGGCTGTTTTTGCATTGTAATTAGTACCTTTCACCACAGGGATCTCGAGATGAGTTCAAAGAATTTAACTCTTTAATAATCTATTAAATGATTCACTTTTGATCCTATTTGATGAGCATCCAGAGCAAAAAGCTTCCCTCTGTGCAGTTCATCTCACAACTACCAAGTAATCAAGTTCTTTAGATGTATTTGGTTGCATGGGTATAGACAAGAAAAACATTTGTTGTGAAGGCGTACTTGTAGTTCAATGGTGTTCATAAGCGTATGCTCCAAGCATCACCGGGACACAGGAGAGTCATGCTGCAGAAGCCCCCTTGCTGGAAGTGTGTACAAAAAGGTATTGGACAATCTTCTTTTCCTAAGAAAATGAATCTACTTTTATCTCCATAGCGAGAGTTAATAATTAAGATGTAGCAGGGTGTTAGGGCATGGACTTTAAACTGAGCCCACCTGGTCCAAATCTCAACTCTGCCACTTAAGTCTGTGTGTCCTTAAGCAAGTTACTCAACCTCTCTGTGCCTTAATTTCTTCATCTGTAAATTGGGATCCTGATAAGAGTCCTTACTTTCTGATATTGTGACATAAACGAATTAACCAGTACATTTTTAGTGCCTAAGGTGGTGGCGGTGATAGTTTAGTTGCTAAGGTCTTGTCCGACTCTTTGCAACCCCGTGGACTGTATAGCCCACCAGGATCCTCTCTCCATGGGATTTCCCAGTCAAGAATACCGGAGTGGGTTGCCATTTCCTTTTCCAGGGGATCTTCCCCTCCCAAGGATTGAACCTGGGTCTCCTGCATTGCAGATGGATTCTTTACCAACTGAGCCACCAGGGAAAAACTCTCCCCAATTCCTACCCTAACACTGGGCTATTTTGGCAGCAGTTGTCTAAGCTATGATTCCCTTAAGGTGAATGGAAAAATAGAGCAGATATATATCTTTCAGTGGGAATCGAGGAAAACTTTCTCCAAATGCACACAGCTAGAAGCTAAAGTTAAAAATGGGAGATAATCACTTTCAGAACCCTCACCCATATGTTTCCCTAGAGCAAACCACTTCCTTTCCAAACATGAATTTCGTTATAGATAGTTGAAAATAGTTAAGGCTCTATATAAGGATATAAACTGATGCCTGTCTTTACCGGATGCCAAATCTCTGAAAGGACTATCTCTGAAACAAAATTTTTAACTCCTCAAAGCAAATTATGAATTTAGGGAAGAAATGAAAATTTTAAGGTCACCATTCTGTATTAAGTATGGGAGAAAGAGAAGAAAGGCAGGCTGTGATTTATAATAAAAAGGAATGAAAATAAAAAGCAGGCTGCACTACTCTGGGCAAAGGAGACCCTGTCTTATTCCCAGTTCTGTCACTGACAGGCTCTGTGATGTGACCTTGAGAGAAACCATCAACCTCTGGGAGATTCAATTTCCTCAGCTGTAAAATGAGGGCACTGACCAGATGATTTCTAAGATTTCTTACAGCTCAGACATCCTATGATTTTATGAAATAAAATAGATGTTAGATGTTGTATATAGCAGGCTCCTGAAGCAGGAAATGCTCTTTTTGCAAGGATGTTACTGGTAGCTCGTGGGATTGAAGGGAAGGCTGGAGAACCAAACTCAGGATCAAGGCTATTTGGAGGGGGTAGGTGGATCCTAGGGGGCCTAAAAGCAAGAATGACGCAACTTAACTGCCAGAAAGAAGAACTCAAATAATAGTTTCCATTCTCATGTCACTATAAATTCAAAGTCCTGAGAAAGTGGGTCAGATTGGTCTAGCTCAGGTCACATGTCACCCCTTGGCTGATGGGCAAGAAACCTCGATTTACAGCCTTGCCAAGACATCGTTCAATGGACGAGACATAATTCCTAAGAGGAAAGTGGCATAAGGTCACAAAAGAAAGATAATGACAACCATGCAACTCTTCATGAGAAAGACTGCGCCTGCCTTTGTACTATCACACACCGATAATCACCTTTCTATGTGGAAGCGGTTGGGCTATTTTCACAGTCCATCCGAGAATAGACATGGCTTTGGAGGAAACGATGGCCCTGTGGCAACCCTGTGGGCACCCATCATGAAATGCCAGACGAGGACACACACTGATGAAGAGCCTCAGTGCGCCGCAAAAGATTGTCCCCAGGAGGAAACCTGTGTTTTGTTTTCGTCAGTTTCTCTCTGCACATCTCCTTGGGATGAGGAGCATTCTAAGAGGCACTCATCTGTCATTTCCTCTTCCATGTTTACAGAGACCTGTTTTCATTCTGACAGTCAATTTCTCTCCATACCTTAAGAACCAGGCCAATCTAGAGTCCTTCTAGACCCTGGTACTCAGCTGGTAAAGAATCCACCTGCAATGCAGGTGACCCTGGTTTGATTCCTGGGTCAGGAAGATGCTCTGGAGAAGGGAACAGCTACCCAGTCTGGTATTTTTGGGCTTCCCCGGTGGCTCAGCAGTAAAGAATCCGCCTGCAATGCAGGAGACCTGGGTTCGATCCCTGGATTGGGAAGATGCCCTGGAGAAGGGAACGGCTCCCCACTCCAGTATTCTGGCCTGGAGAATTCCATGGACTGTATATATAGTCCATGGGGTAGCAAAGAGTCGGACACGACTGAGCTACTTTCAAACCAATCATAATGGTCTCAATCCCCCTGTGCTGTCACCGTTGGGTTTCAGGGCAGGTCTGTGACCCAATTGCCACCTGGCCTGGGAAGACTGTGACTTAGCACGCACACTATGACCCAACTCTAGATGCTCTGACATGAGGAGAAATCTTTCCAGAAGGGGGCTTCCGCTAACAGCTTTTCACTTTTAAAAAGGACAGAGTAGTGGAAGAATGTGCTGTGGGACCACCATTAAGTACAGACTGTCCTTGAAACCATGAGAGGGGGAGCCTGAAGACAGTGCCGGCAAGTAGAAGAAAGCAGAGAGGAAAAGGAGGAAAGAACCAAGGTGCTCAATGAGGTGAGTTCTTGAGTTCACAACTTGGGAAACACCCTACTCAGAATTCTATCGGGTAGGACAATACATCTCCTTATAATTTATGTCGCTTCGACTTGGGCCTGCTATTATTTGCAGATAAAAGTATCTCAAATGATAACGTATAATATTATATTCTTTCAATAAGTAATAAATTTATCTCCATATTTCCCTCAGGTAACAGCCTTAACTCTAGGGGTGGGGGAGGGAAAAACTCATCCAGAAGATTTTGTGAAGTATTATTTTTGCCAAAATGGACTGCTTTGCCCCATGCCCTTTCATGCACACTTCATCTTGTCCTTCAAGTTAAAGAAGCTTCCAGACCACTCTATCTTTACTAAAGTAATGATTCCTAGTTCATAGAGGATTTTAAAATGCATCTGTTTGTTGTCATGATTGACTGACTGAAAGTCACTCAGTCGTGTCCGACTCTTTGTGACCACACGGACTATACAGTTCATGGAATTCTCCAGGCCAGAATACTGGAGTGGGTAGCCTTTTCCTTCTCCAGGGGATCTTCCCGTTTGTTGTCATACCTCTCCGTTAATCAATAACATACCTATGTAGATTTTTCAAATGTAAGAACTTCCTTTCACCCATTATCCAAAGATTGCCACCCATCAGAATAGCACCAATAGTTGGAAATGGTTAAGAAAGATGTAGGGACTTCCCTGGTGGTCCAGTGGCTAAGACTCTGCACTCCCAGGGCAGAGGGCACTGGTTTGATCCTTGGTCAGAGAACTAGACCCCACATGCTGCGACTAAAAGTTTATGTGCCACAACTGAGAGTTCACACACTGCAACTAAAGATCCCACAAGCTGCAATGAAGACCCAGTACAGCAGTGGCCACAGGACTGGAAAACGTCAGTTTTCATTCCAATCCCAAAGAAAGGCAATGCCAAAGGACACTCAAACTACCACACAGTTGCACTCATCTCACACGCTAGCAAAGTAACACTCAAAATTCTCTAAGCCAGGCTTCAACAGTACGTGAACTGTGAACTTCCAGATGTTCAAGCTGGATTTAGAAAAGGCAGAGGAACCAGAGATCAAATTGCCAACATCTGTTGGATCATAGAAAAAGCAAGAGAGTTACAGAAAAATGTCTACTTCTGCTTTATTGACTATGTCAAAGACTTTAATTGTGTGGATCACAACAAACTGTGGAAAATTCTTCAAGAAATGGGAATACTAGACCACCTCACCTGCCTCCTGAGAAATCTGTATGCAGGCCAAGAAGCAACAATTAGAACAGGACATGGAACAACAGACTGGTTCAAAACTGGGAAAGGATTATGTCAAGGCTGTATATTGTCACCCTGTTTATTTAATTTATGTGCAGAGTACATCATGAGAAATGCTGGACTTGATGAAACACAAGCTGGAATCAAGATTGCCAGGAGAAATATCAATAACCTCAGATATGCAGATGACACAACCATTATGGTAGAAAGCGAAGAGGAACTAAAGAGCCTCTTGATGAAAGTGAAAGAGAAGAGTGAAAAAGTTGGCTTAAAACTCAACATTCAGAAAACTAAGATCATGGCATCCGGTCCCATCACTTCATGGCAAATAGATGGAGAAACAATAGAAACAGTAACAGACTTTACTGTTTTGGGCTCCAAAATCACTGCAGATGGTGACTGCAGCCATGAAATTAAAAGCTGTTTGCTCCTTGGAAGAAAAGTTATGACCAACCTAGATAGCATATTAAAGAGCAGAGACATTACTTTGCCACAAAGGTCCATCTAGTCAAGGCTATGGTTTTTCCAGTGGTCATGTATGGATGTGAGAGTTGGACTATAAAGAAAGCTGAGTGCTGAAGAATTGATGCTTTTGAACTGTCGTGTTGGAGAAGACTCTTGAGAGTCCCTTGGACTTCAAGGAGATCCAACCAGTCCATCCTAAAGGAGATCAGTCCTGGGTGTTCATTGGAAGGACTGATGCCAAAGCTGAAACTCACAATACTTTGGCCACCTTTTGCGAAGAACTGTTTCATTGGAAAAGACCCTGATGCTGGGAAAGATTGAAGGCAGGAGAAGAATGTGACAACAGAGGATGAGATGGTTGGATGGCATCACCAACTCGGTGGACATGAGTTTGAGTAAACTCCAGGAGTTGGTGATGGACAGGGAGGCCTGGCGTGCTGCAGTCCATGGGGTCACAAAGAGTCAGACATGACTGAGGGACTGAACTGAACTGAACAGCCAAATAAATAAATATTTTTTTACGAAAAGAAAGATATAGACAGAAAAGAGAAGTAAAATAAAAACAGAGAAGGAAGTAAACAAAATCAAATCATGAGAATCAACTGTCAGAAAACTGAGTCTGAGTCTTTATTCTAGCATGTTTGATATGAAGGAAAAAAAATATAGTTGGGAGAAAGATTGAGCTATCTTCTGACAGAAGGAGAAAGGATGATGCAATTTGTACAATATTTATCTCTTTAAAATTTTGAGTTTATTAAATTTCAAGTAGGTACAAAAGTGTATTTTTAAATATATGTAAGCTACATAGAACCACACAATGACTCCCATATATCCACTAGTATACAAGTGGATATACAAGTGTATACAAGTATACAAGAGAATATGGCAATGTGTTAGATGTCCTTGGCATGTAGATCCCCAGCCCCACTGCATCCCACATGCCTTCGAGGTTAACACTGTGCCAAATTTTAAACCAATATCTATCAAACCCCACTGATGAGTATTGCAAGGGAGGAGCAGGTAGGGAGAAGTGAGTATCTGTCACTGCAGACTTGGAAGCTGGAAAAGATGTAATTCCCAGTCTCCTTCCAGTTTGGTGGGGAAACAGACTCTCGTGAGTACAATGGTTGTGGTGTGAGGCAGGATGTGAGAAGGACTTTGATAAGAGAACTAAGCCCTAGGGAAGCACAGAAAGAGACATTATTCCAACTGGCGTCCACGGGGGCTGCTCTGTGGACATGGTAGCCCATCTGCCTTTGAAGGCTGGAGAGGATTTCTGTAGATGGAAGGAAAGGGAACAGTCAAAAAGGAAGCTGGAGGAACAAGGTGGTCTGAAGGATGACTGCTCCATCCAGGATGACTAAGTATGCAGGGAGAATAAGAGCTTGAAACTAGGATGAAAGTAAAGCTTGAAGGGAATCCTATGGAAAATGAACATTCTGGAAACCAAAGCCGGCAGCTGTAAGTTTGGGCAATCCTGTTTTCCACACAGAGATCCAGAGGGGTGCCCTCTGCTGCTCTTCTCTCCCTCCTTCCCCTGCCACATCCTCAGGCCACACCTGCATCAGATCATTGCCAAGTGCCACCAATTCTCCCGACACCCTCTCCTCCGTCCATCCCTCTTCTTCCATGCTAATCCCACCGTATCTGCTCGGTGTCTCAGCAACATAGCCAGCCTTCCCGCCTGGTGCCATGGTTCCCAGTCCCCTCCAGCTGACACCTGAATTCCTCTAGATGGAGAGCTGGGGTCCCCGCTACTCAGCAGGACACAGAGATCAAGGAGATAAGTCTGGGGCACAGCTGGGAAGGGTCACCTGCGGTGAGAACCACAGACACACAGAGGATGAAGCTATAAGTCACAGGGAGGGGGTGTGAGGTGGGTCAAGGTCAGAAGTGGAACAAGTGGAAAAGTGGGGTGTGCTCAAAGTCAGGCTCAGCGGTGTAGATTGGAAGCCTGGAGTCACACAAGACACCCAGGAACACAGGTTCGTTTTTATTGGAGCCGAGTGGGCAGGGAGCCGAGCAGAAGTGGCTGGCTGAAGGAGAGACAGGTGGGACCAACAAGCCCGGGGATGTTCCATCAGAAGACTCCTTCAAGGTCAGGTTTATCCAGGCTCCTCTTACTCCCAGGAGAGAGGACACTGGCGCTCTGGTCAGGAGCCGTTTTCTCAGGCACCCCCAAGTGTCTTGCACCCTTCATCCCATCTTCACCCCTCAGTGTGAGTCCTGGGGGCAGCCCCAGCTTTGCAGCCCAACAGACCTCAACTGGAGCTAGATATTAGTCCAGAGATGGCACGCTAACTGGTTAGCTTCCTGGAGGTAATGACACCTTGAGAGCTATTGTGAGGAGGAAATGAGTGTGCATGGCATGTGCCTGGTGTATAGGGAGGCTCAAGAAATAGTTCTTAATCCAACAAATATTTATTAAGCACCTACTTGTGAGCCGAGCATTCTACCAGCTTCCAGGGATAGTATGGTGAACAGAACCAGTCTAGGCAGGGAGACAGACCTTAATTACTAATCATGAAAATAATTGTAAATGACAGATATGAAAAGTGGATGAGGGCTGAGTAAGCATAGATTTACTGAGAGATTAGGAAAACTTATCTTCCAGACCCTGCTCAGAAGTGGGCTTCCAGAGAAGCCTACCAGATCACCCTCAACTGGCAATGATTCTATTGGCCTGTGAACTCTCAGCAGGAAGCATGCAGCCTATGAATGACAGATCTGACCATGGCACCTAGTATTATAATTAATGGCATGCATCTCCTATCTCCTTCACATCATAAGCCTGTGGGCAGACAGCAGGCCATCTACATCTTTCAGTGCTTCACAGTTTCAGTTTAAGTCTATTATTTTAATAAATAAGTGAAATCAGCTTTTAAAAGCTGCCACAATGTAACACAATTTGAAGCTTAATTTATGCTTTTTGTATGCCAAGTTCCCATTGACTTCCAAGTCATTTTGTCAGAATATAGTAGGTGATATGCAAGGAAACAATAATCTGGCTTCTCAGAAATCATATAATGTCCATACCTCAGAAAGTGTGGCACCCCTAAATTCCTGTTGAAGTATTCCAGACCTGAGCCTGACTCACCTATTAATCAGGGAAATACAAACAAGAAAAAGTATGATTAGTAGAATTTCATTTGCCAAATCCTCAATCTCTAAATTTTACAATTAGAACCTCAGTTTGTGAGCTAACAACAACAACAAAATATAGAATACAAAAAAAAAAAAACCTTTATGTGCTGAAACATTCATTCCTGTTAGATTGCTTAATATTGAATCAGACTCTGCAGTTAAACTCTGAGAATCTACTCAGATAAGCAATTTTAGCCATATATTGACATTAGGAGATTAAGTTCCACCTTAACTCTCTGAAGATATTTTTCTTTCCTACATTCTTTTTTATTTCCTTTCCATTATGGTTTATCTCACGATATTGAGTGCAGTTGACTGAACTACACAGTAGGACCTTATTGCTTATCCATTCTATATGTAATAGTTTGCACCTGCTAACTCCAAACTCCCAGCCCATCCCTCCCTACTCCCTCATCTTTGTCAACTCACAAGTCTGTTCTCTTTTTGTTTTGCAGAAAAATTCATTTGTGTCATATTTTAGATTCCATATATTATTGCTGTTGTTCATTCGCTAAGTTGTTTCCAACTCTTTGCCACCCCATGGACTGAAGTATGCCAGGCTTCCCTGTCATTCACCATCTCCTGGAGTTTGCTCAAACTCATATCCATTGAGTTGATGGTGCCATCCAACCTTCTCATCCCCTTTTGATGAGACAACAGGATCCCCATCCTGTTGTCCCCTTTTCCTCTTGCCTTCAATCTTTCCCAGCATCAGGGTCTTTCCCGATGAGTCAGCCCTCTGCATCAAGTGGCCAAAATATTGGCGCTTCAGCTTCAGTATTGGTCCTTCCAAGGAATATTCAGAGTTGATTTCCTTTAGGATTGACTGGCTTGATTTCCTTGCTAACCAAGGGACTCTCAAGAGTCTTCTCCAGCACCACATTTCCAAAGTAAGTGATAATATATGGTATTTGTCTTCCTCTGACTTCACTTAGTATGAGAATCTCCAGGCCCATCCATGTTGCCACAAGTGGCAATATTTCATTCTTTCTTATGGCTGAGCAGAATTCCATTGTATATACACAGCACATCTTCTTTATCCATTCATCTGTTGATGGACATTTTGGATGTTTTCATGTCTTGGCAAGTATGAGGAGAGCGGCTATGAACCCTGGGGGTGCGTGTCTCGTTTTGAATTGTAGTTGGTCTGGGTGTATGCCCAGGAGTGGGATTTCTGGGTCACATGGGTAGTTCTACTTTTAGTTATTTGAGGACTCTCTATAGTGTTTCCACAACGGCTGCACCAATTTACATTCCTACCACCACTGTAGGAGGACTCCTTTTTTCCCTACACCCTCTCCAGCCTTTATGGTTTGTAGACTTTTTAACGATGGCCATTCTGACCAGCGTGAGGAGATACCTCATTGTAGTTTTGATTTACGTTTCTCTAATTAGCAATGTTGAGCATCTTTTCGTGTGCCTATCGGCCATACGTAATGCCTTCTTTGGAGAAATGTCTACCTTCTGCTCATTTTTCGATTGGGTTGTTTGTTTGTTGTTGAGTTGTATGAGCTGTTTGTATATTTTGGAAATGAAGCCCTCGTTGGTCACATCATTTTCAAATATTAATATTTTCTCCTATTCCATTGGTTGTCTTTTCATTTTGTTTATGGTTTCCTCTGCTGTGCAAAAGCTTTTAAGTTTGATTAGGCCCCATTTATTCATTTTTGCTTTCATTTCTGTTGCTTTAGGAGACCAACCTAAGAAAACATTGGTACAATCTATGTCAGAGAATGTTTTGTCTGTGTTCTCCTCTAGGAATTTTATGGTGCCATATATTCTGTTTAAGTCTTTAAGCCATTTTGAGTTTATTTTTGTTTATGGTATGAGGGTGTGTTCTAACTTCATCGATTTACATGCAGCTGTCCAATTTGCCCAGCACCACTTGCTGAAGAGACTGTCTTTTTCCCATTGTGAATTCTTGCTTCCTTCACTGAAGATTAATTGACCGTAGCTCTGTGAGTTTACTTCTGGGCTCTCTATTCTGCTCCATTGATCCACATGTCTGCTTTTGTGCCAGTACCGGTACCAAACTGTTTTGATCACTGTAGCTTTATAATGTTGTCTGAAGTCTGAGAGGGTTATGCCTCCTGCTTTTTGCCTTGTTTCGTTTTGTTTTTTTTCCTTGAGGGTTGCTTTGGCAATGCTGGGTCTTTTATGGTTCCATATAAATTTAAGGATTATTTGTTCTAGTTCTGTGAAAAGTGTTATGAGAAATTTGATAGGGATCACATTAAATCTGTAGATTGCTTTGAGTAGTAAGGCCATTTTAACAATATTAATTCTTTGAAAGATATTTTCCTATTTTTCAAAGTTAAGAACTGTCCTTTTGTTTATATGTAATTTTAGTGTAATTAATATTTATAATAACTCTTGACATCAGTGATAGCTATAAAAAGATGAACACCAAAAAGAAACAAAGGAAACATGTTATTATTAGATTTAAATATTCATATATTTCACTTAAATTCATTTTATTTTGGTATCTTTGAATTTTTTAAACACCTCAGTGCCGAGAAGAGGCAAGATTTATAGATGCAAGCAAATGTATGAACAACCAACCCAGATCCTCTTAAGCAATTTGTAAAATAGGAACAATCTATCTGTTTAAGAAAATACATCAAATCAGGATCTGCAATGTGGGACGGTGAGAGAAAGCATTTTCATCCTCAACCCTGTTTTTGGTACCTCAAAATCAAAATTTGGGGGCTACTGTAAGCTGTATAATGGTAGATAAACAAAGGAAATAAATGTTCTCTTGCTTTTTCCATGGTTTCATCAGCTTGTTTTTCATGACTCATAATTCCTTTCTGAAAAAACTCATTCCTTTGATCTCCTGGGTAAAATGAGTGCTGTTGAGTTAGTTCCCATCAACCAGTCAGCGTTCCTACTGGTTCTTGTTGTGCAGCCTCAGCTGTACCAAATATTTACCAGTTAACTCATTCCCAGAATAGAATTATGAGTACTCTTCAGGAGGGTTCAGTCCAAATTGCCCAGAGGAGTTCAGAAGGATAGTCTGAAGATTTAAGAAACAAAGGCAAATATTATTCACACAAAAATACTGCTGACCTGAAAATAATTAGTGGAAAAAATTTTAAAACCATTTGTTAAAACTATGTCTTATAAGAACACAAGAAAACTTCCTAAAGTCACTGATTAAAGGCTCTTTCCAATGCTTTCTTATGCCACGGAGCCTCCTTTATAGCCCCAAGAAGACAGTGTGCTAAGCGGTAATAAACTTCTCAGCCTAGAAGCCAGGAAACCTAGGGTCTCTTCCAGCCTCTGCCACTATGTTTTTGGGGCTTATTTTCCACTTCTATAAAATAAAAATGAAAGTGTTTACGCACTACTAGGGAAACACAGAAGTTGGAATTTTATTTCAGTAGTTGAGGGTCAATGAGTAGTTCTACTTTACAAATTTACATTCTCTCTTTTCTCATGTTCTGAGTGAAACAATGATTAGCCTGCTGGACTTCTGACTCAATCCCTGGAAACAGTGCCAAGAGATGAGCTGACATCTCAGGGCACATGTTATTCAACAGACTAAGAGATTAGTTTACTGGTCCTTACTAGACCTTGGAGGAAATAGTGATTTTATTTCATGCCATCTAATTCATATGAACCGATTTTAAAAGTTCTTCACATTCTATCTCCTACGTGCTACACGCATGGTAAGTCACTTCAGTCGTGTCAGACTCTTAGTGACCCTACGGACCGTAGCCTGCCAGACTCCTCTGTCCATGGGATTCTTCAGGTGAGAATACTGGAGTGTGTTGCCATTTCCTCCTCCAGGGGATCTTCCCAGCAATTGAACCCATGTCTCTTATGTCTCCTGCATTGGCAGGGGGCTTCTTTACCACTAGCGCCACCTGGGAATCCCTCTATCTGCTACATCCAGACAGAAATGCAACTTGGATCTATTTGAGTTTATAATAAATAGCCAAATCATCGATAAAACTGAAGCATCACTCACCGTGTATATTGATCTTGCTGATGCCCCGCGGAAGTAACTTCTAGTTCTGGTATTGGAGGAAGCACGTCCTTGACCAGAGTCGTCGGCAGCCTCTTGGTGGTCTCTGCTATTTAATAAGGAGAGCTGTTCTAGTCTTTATTTAGTCAACAGCAATGCAAAAGCAGACACATAATCTAATGTAGTAAGAGAACTATGCCCTGGGTCTAAACAGGATTTGGGCAGTTTCTACCACTCACTCAATTTCCTGTCTGCAACTCTGACACTTTTCACCCATTTCTCTCAACTTTGTATCTTTCCTTTCATTCCTCCTCTCCCACCGCCTTCTAGGCACAAGATCCAAAGTATAGTGAAGGAGGAGCAAAGTAAAGAAAAAACTTAAAGTACAACATCAAGTAGCAAGAAAAAATTTTTGGTTTAGAAAGTACACACATTTCCTTCTATCGCATATTGTTTAAATATGTCTCTAAGGAGAATATTAATGACATCCTTGATTTCAGGGACAATTTTACCAAAAAGCGAATTTACAGATAATGATGAAGTCTAGCCTGCTCTGCTATGACTCTATGACTTTATAAAATTCTCCCGATATTATCTTCAACTGATTTCAAGTAGGAGACAAAATTTTTTGTTCATGGTTCAACGGAGTCTCTCTCATTCCACTGGGGTCCTGAGTCTTGCTTTTCTAGTTTTTATATTGAAACTTGAGTTCTACATAATACCTGTGACTTTTTACATTTGCCTACTGGGTTATGGTCTTTTCTTCATGAATTATTAGAAGCTCCTTATAGACTAGGAAATGTTGCTCATCTCTGATGAACTGCAAAAAAACTTTTCCCAATTGTTTTTGCTGTGTACATTCTTTTACAGGTGGCCAAATTTATTAGTGATTTAACTGAGTTTTGTGTCATGATCAGTTTTGCAGTTCGTTATAAATGAATTCTACCATTGTTTCTTCTATTTTGTGGTTTCACGTTACCATTAAAGTCATTAACCTGTTTGAAATTTACTGCAGTGTTGGTGTGAGCTCTGGATTGAGTAAATTTTTTTTTCCTAAGTGATTATTCAGTTGTCCCAGCATCATTCATTCAGTAATTTTTTGTTTTCCTACTAATATGATAAGCCATTTTCATCATTTACTGAAGTCCTGAATTTTCTAATGTTTCACTGGCTCTTACGTTGGTAAGGGCCAACTGCACTCATGGGACTAGATCTATCAGCCTTATTTTTCTCTGAAAATTTTACACTGAAAATCCCCAGGGGTCTGTGGTTTTTGTCTTTTTAAACCTGTACTTCTCAAGGGTGGTTGTGGTGAGAAGAATTCTACAACAGCCCCCAAGATTCCCACTTCTGGTGTACATGCCCCCCTTTAATTCTCCTCCCTTGAGCATGGGCAGGACTGTAATAGGATCTCATTCCTGTGACTAGGTTACACTAAGATGAAGAGCTTTTGCAGCTTTTAACATCCCAAATCAGTTGATTTTGAGAGGATCTATCCTGGGTGGGTCAGAGTTGAAAGCCTTTAAAAGAGAGACTGCGCCCTCCCTGCCATCAGGGGGATCCCTCACTGGGCTCAAAGAAGCAAGCTGCCAGGTTGTGAACTGTGTGTGAAAAGGGTCCTAGAGCAGGGCTCTGGGGTGGCCGCTAGGACCTGGGCGTGGTGTCTGGTGGTGAGAGCCAGTTAAGAAGCCAGGGCCTTCAGTCTACATCCTCTAAGAAATGAATTCTGCCAACAACATGAACCAGCTTGGAAGGAAACCCTTCAGATGACAACACGGGCCAGCTCGCATATTGACTTCAAGCTTATGAGTCCCTGGAATGCAGCAGAACAGTACCCAAATTTCTGACCCACAGAAACTGTGAGATAATGAAGATATGTGGTCTTAAGCCACTAAGTTTGTGGTAATTTGTTACACAGCAATAGAAAACAAATAAAGTGATCAACAGAGTCTTGACCTGAAAATCCCCAGCAGTGGTAATTTAAAGTACAGGCTCTAGAATCCTGCCCCAGATCTATTGAATTGCCATCTCCCTTCTTAATGGCCTGGGGGGCCTTCGATAATTGATTCTGATGCACATTAAAGCTTCAGAATGAACTTCCATGTGAATAATTGTTTAGACATCTTTGACAAAGCATCCTTTTTTAATTTTTATTTTATATTGGAGTATAATTGATTAACAATGTTAAGTGTATGGCAAAATGATTCTATTATACATATGGATGTTTCTATTCTTATTTCAGGGGCTTCCCTGGTGACTCAGAGGTTAAAGCGTCTGCCTGCAATGCGAGAGACCCGGGTTCGATCCCTGGGTTGGGAAGACTCCCTGGAGAAGGAAATGGCAACCCACTCCAGTATTCTTGCCTGGAGAATCCCATGGATGGAAAAGCCTGGTAGGCTACAGTCCATGGGGTCACAAAGAGTCACTTATTCTTTTTTCAAACTCTTTTCCCGTTTAGGTTATTGCAGATTATTAAACAGAGTTCCCTGTGCTATATAGTAGGTCCTTGTTGGTTGTCTATTTTAAATATAGCAGTGTGTATATGTTAAACCCAAATGCCTAATCTATTCCTCCCCACTCCTTCTCCGCTGGTAAAACATCTGTAACCTTCCAAAATTTAAGATTTAGAGAGAATAATTTTTAAAGGTTAAAATCTCAAAAGAGCCTATTCATGGTACCAAATAATTATCGAAGAAAATTAACAGACTCCTTTTGGTTTGAAAGTCAAACTGCTCATCATGTGCTTATTTATTCGGTTTCCTGATATTTTATAGTATGGTATAACCATAATTCAGAAAGTCATTATTTGTCAAAATGACAGCTAGCTCAAAGTAACTCTCTGGTGGTACATTATCTTCTATGTCTCCTAGTATCCAAAGTCATGTAACTTGTATGCTAATAGGAAAACTTCAGAAAAATTGATTAAAAGGTAAAAAGGTGGGATATCTGTCATTTTAATACCTTCTTCAGAATAGCTATAACAGGTGATATTTTTTCTAGTTTTACACTGAGAAATAGCTTCTTTCAAATCATATTCATTCAGCAACACTACTTAATGCAGCAGAAGCAGTCTGAAATATTTTAAAACTTCATAAAGGTCTTTTCATGAATTTGTCAAATCTCTGAACCAAACATTTCTTTGACTTTTTATAAGAGCCTCAGCGGAGCCTAAAAATTTAGAAAGAACCCTGGTCTGAGTTTTGACCTGACTGAATCTAGTGAACAAAGTGGATTTCCAACAGTAGAAATTTTGATTAAAAATAAACCTACATGCCTTATGTTCTCAAATAAAGCCCCTATCACTACACCCATGATAATGGCCAGGTGGACCTCTGATGTTTCCTCTTCTCCTTTTTAAAAATTTTTATCACTTTTAAAAATGCTTCATATCTGTGATATTTAGTCTCTAACCTCCACTTGTCCTTCCAAAGTAATTCTTGATTCCCACTGAGTGACAGAAATTTATGAGGTGTTTTCTTCGCTTTGTTCCTGATGATTTTCATGTGAAAGACAGGGTCCATCTCCCACACTGAAGAAACATCTAAAACTTTCCCTTCCTAGGCAGGCTCTCTTGGCTACTAAGGGAATCTGCCACATCAATTTTTTATCTTCTCTTCTCAAAAGTACTTTTTCAGCTAAATTGTACTTGGTTACTGAATTGGAAAGCCAAAAGAAAAAACAAGGAGAACAAAACAAATTTAGCTGTTCTATGACCCCCTGTGACCTCTACTTCCCCAAAGGAGAATGTACCCAGTTTTGTTGTAATTCCTCATTTGTCTGCCTCATATGTACAAAGTTTGTATTTTTTGCTCAGTTTATTCCCCAGAACTCCATCTTGGAGCGTGACACATAATAGGTACTCAATAAATACCTGTTGAATGACTGAAAGAAAGTTATTTAACTTATTTGTGCCTATGTTTCCTTAAAAAAAAAAAAAAAAAAAGGCTGTGGGTTCAAGCTGAACAAAACCTCTCCACCCAGGAATTTGGAGATAAGGAAAACAAGAGTGCCCTGTGAGAGTTAATCTATAAAATCAACCCATAACCAGAGCACAAACATGCAGAGTTATCTTCAGAAATTACCCCTAGGCTAAAACCTGTTAAATGTTAAAAGCGCTGTGTGAAACGAGCCGATTAGGCTTCCTCTAAAACAGGGGATAAGGCCTCTGAAACCATGTTGGCTAAAGAATCCACTGGAAGACCTGGCAAACAAGCCTTGGCTGTGATTTGACTTCCCACGTGGTTCCAAGAAGACAGAACACAGGTGTGTGCTGTCAGAAGCGTTTTGGTCCGTATTTCTCTCAGCTGTGTTTTCTCCTTGGGAATTAACACTCTGGTCTTCTGGTTTTATCGACTGTTGGTGTGAGCTGGGTTACGCAACATGGACCCTGCCGCCATTGCAGGAGGCTGAGCCCAGAGGCCTGAAGGAAGGCACTGGCCCAGGTAAGTTACCTCTGTGACCCTGTGTGGCTTTGGCGGGCAGCAGCCCGCCCGGGCTCCGGCCTCACCGGCCACGTTCCTTCAAAGCGGACCAGGTACGGAAACGGAACCATCGAGATGGTTTCCTTGTGACTTTGGCAAAACTAGTGTGGCTGCCTGAAGGAAAATAAAGGTAAAAATGAGGCAATAAAGGTATACTTTGATGTACTTTGAAAAATAGAAAGGACTGCTAACTGCACCACAAAGTATTTTTACCAGCATCTTTTAAAGTCCACTGGAGGACACTGCTCAAGATTTAGCGGGACCTGTGTATGCGCTCAGCAGGCACAGGCTGTGGTTAGCTAACCTCCGAAACGATGACCTCTGTGCTTCCTTCTCCTTCGCACTTTGAGAGATCCAGCCACAACTTTGTGGAGATAATGGCAACAAATGTCTAACCTGTTCCCCGCAGAGTACCCAGTTTCCTCATAAGAGCCTCTCCAAAAATGGATGAATTCAAGTTAATCCTCACAGATTACTTTGGGCAAGATAGATGTGGACGTTCTCAGATGGTTCAGTGATTCTTATTCAGTTCTCTAAGCTGGCTTCAAAAAAACCTTTCCGTCTTAATTTCTTCTTCTAATTCTCATCAGTTCAGTTCAGTTGCTTCGTCGTGACAGACTGCAGCACGCCAGGCTTCCCGGTCCGCCACCAGCTCCTGGAACTTACTCAAACTCATGTCCATTGTGTTGGTGATGCCATCCAACCATTCATCCTCTATCATCCCCTTCTCCTCCTGCCTTCAATCTTTCCCAGCATCAGGGTCTTTTCCAATGAGTCAGTTCTTTGCATCAGGTGCCCAAAGTACTGGGAGTTTCAGCTTCAGCATCAGTCCTTCCAATAAATATTCAGGACTGATTTCCTTTAGGATGGACTGGTTGGATCCCCTTGCAGTCCAAGGGACTCTCAAGAGTCTTCTCCAACACCACAGTTCAAAAGCATCAATTCTTCAGCACTCAGCTTTCTTTATAGTCCAACTCTCACATCCATACATGACCACTGGAACAACCATAGCTTTGACTAGGTGGACCTTTGTTGTTAATGTAATGTCTCTGCTTTTTAATATGCTGTCTAGGTTAGTCATAGCTTTTCTTCCAAGGAGCAAGCATCTTTTAATTTCATGGCTGCAATCACCCTCTGCAGTGATTTTGGAGCCCCCCCCCCCAAAAAAAAATAAAGTCTCTCACTGTTTCCACTGTTTCCCCATCTATTTGCCATGAAGTAATGGGACTGGATGCCATGATCTTAGTTTTCTGAATGTTGAGTTTTAAGCCAACCTTTTCACTCTCCTCTTTCACTTTCATCAAGAGGCTTTTTAGTTCTTCTTTGCTTTCTGCCATAAAGGTGGTGTCATCTGCCTATCTGAGGTTATTGATATTTCTCCTGGCAGTCTTGATTCTAGCTTGTGCTTCATCCAGCCCGGCATTTTGCATGATGTACTCTGTATATAAGTTAAATAAGCAGGGTGACAAAATATAACTTTGATGTACTCCTTTCCTGATTTGGAACCAGTCTGTTGTTCCATGTCCAGTTCTGACTGTTGCTTCTTGGCCTGCATACAGATTTCTCAGGAGGCAGGTGAGGTGGTCTAGTATTCCCATTTCTTGAAGAATTTTTCAGTTTGTTGTGATCCACACAGAGGCTTTGGCATAGTCAATAAAACAGAAGTAGATGTTTTTCTGAAACTCTCTTGCTTTTTCTATGATCCAATGGATGTTGGCAATTTGATCTCTGGTTCCTCCGCCTTTTCTAAATCCAGCTTGAACATCTGAAAGTTCATGGTTCACATACTGTTGAAACCTGGCTTGGAGAACTTTGAGCATTACTTTGCTAGCATGTGAGATGAGTGCAATTGTGCGGTAGTTTGAGCATTCTTTGGCATTGCCTTTCTTTGGGATTGGAATGAAAACTGACCTTTTCCAGTCCTGTGGCCACTGCTGAGTTTTCCAAATGTGCTGGCATATTGAGTGCAGCACTTTCACAGCATCATCCTTCAGGACTTGAAATAGCTCAACTGGAATTCCATCACCTCCACTAGCTTTGTTCATAGTGATGCTTCCCAAAGCCCACTTAACTTCGCATTCCAGGATGTCTGGCTCTAGGTGAGTAATCACACCATCATGGTTATCTGGGTCATGAAGATCTAATTGTCATAGGAATATAGAATTTCAATATTGCTGTGCATCATTCTGACCTTTCCATCACATGAAAACATGGGCACTTTTGTGCAAGCCCAAGATAGCTAGTAGCCTTTTAGGGCTAATAGAACCAATTATGGTGCCTTAAAATATATTTCCATTATTCCAGGTGCCAACTCCCTACTATGTTCAAGGCTCCATCTGTTTTTATTAACAGTGATCCTAAAACTACTCAGCTGTTCCAAATCTGGCCAGTGAGAGAATCAAATGTGGATGGGGGTGGTGCGGGAATGACTGCAGAGTGATCTAGAATTAGCAATTAAAGAGGGAAAAAAGCTTCTTGAACAGACAGGTGCTAATATTCTGAGCCACTGACTCAGTGTCTGATTCATTGACACTGCAGGTATCCTTAATACTTCAAGGAATGAAACCAATGAAGTGTTTAACCATTCTCCTTTTGTTACTTTGGGTAGGCATTATCAAAAGTTATAGTTTCAGAGGGAAAGGTCTTTGTAAGATGATGCCAGCCATTCTTTCAACATAGACCACACAGGGTTGTATTTATTTCACAAATATTTATTGGGTACCCATTATGAACTCTACTATGAGCTGGGGGTGTAGCAATAAGTATTATCAGATAGTGTCCGGATCACAAGATGCTAACTGGTTCACAGGAGAGACATCAGTAAATAATAACGGAAACATAAAAGAACAACAGTGATAATTGCCTCAAAGAAAGATATGGAGACAAGTGCTCGGGCCTGGTGCACTGGGAAGACCCAGAGGAATCGGGTGGAGAGGGAGGTGGGAGGGGGGATCGGGATGGGGAATACATGTAACTCCATGGCTGATTCATGTCAATGTATGACAAAACCCACTGAAATGTTGTGAAGTAATTAGCCTCCAACTAATTAAAAAAATAAAAATAAAAAAAAAATTAAAAAGAAAAAAAAAAAGAAAGATATGTTATGAGGGTGTAGCTTACTTGGTCCACCAAATCTGAGACACTTCCCTGAGAAAAGGGTTAGTTAAGCCAAGATTAACAAGATTAACTAAAGGCAGGGTTGGAGTTAATCAGACAAAGGCAGGGTGGGAAAGGGGAAGGTTTGCAAGGGAGGTGGCAAGTGGGGGTAGGATGGGTCAGGCAGGGAAAGTTTTTGCAAAGATGAAGATATTTATCTGCAAAATGTTTTACCGTTTTTTCCAGACCTGGCACAAATGGCTGTCACATAAAGTCATTCAGTGATTGGAGTAAATCATCTTATTTAGCCTATGGATTCTTCACTCTTACGAATTTCCTCCTACATGTAGAGTCACCCTCTGCTTCTTGATCTATTCTGTAACCAAGCAGATGGCTATAACCTTTACTGTTTTATGAACCCAAATCTGTATTTTAAGAGTCATAAATATTATAGTTAAGCAAGTAAAAATTAAATTTTCATGTTATCTTGCTTGGTTGCTGGACATCTGGTACCAGTAATTTATCTTCTGCATAAAATTGAAACCTGCTTTTTCTTTATACTGGCCTTAAACATGTTGCAAATTATAATTTTGCACTGCCATCAGTTTTATTTGGGAGTAATATATATTACAAGGTCATCTGCCTCCTTTTGGCATTTAGCAATTCTCATTCATGATAAAATTCCATTTTCTTTGCTTTGTGGTTCTTCAGAACCCACCCACATTAACTGTCAATGCTGAAATGTTATTTTGAGGATGACTCACACCGTCTCACACAAGATCCTGCTACATTATAGAGAAAATGTTTCATCTCAGTTTCTAGCTCTTTTACATCTAAAGACTGAGAAGAGTTTTGATCTGAACCAGCAGTAAACTTCCCGGTTCATCATTGCCATTAAGTGATGTGCTGGAAATTGCAACCACTGGTTAGAACCGAGTCTGAACCCTGGCCCTGCTAGGATCTGGCAGTGGGTCAGTTACTTTAAACTCTCTTACCTTCAGTTTTTCTCATCAGGGAAAAAAAGTGAGGTTCTTATGAAATGATACAAAATGATGTGTGTGAGAGTACTGTGCACATCAAGGGGGTTACTGAGTTTGTATAGTTTAATTAGCTCCCCTTCTTCCTAAGGAACCAGGGGTTGAAACTCCTGAATGGTGGCCTCAGCTCTGTGAAGGTAGAGACTGCTCTGTGGTACGACCACTGTGTCGGCGATGCTTAGCACCATTTCTGGCCCAGAGTAAGTGTTCAATATATTTTGGTGGAATATTTGAAAGTGAAGAATTTGAAGTTTTAAAGATCTGACCATTTTTGATAGACATAGTGTGGAAAGAGATGATAGGACTCCCTTGGCCGACCCATGCAGTGGAGGAGGCTCAACTCCTAGGAACCTGCTGTTGTGTGCGTAGATATTTATTTGTTGGCTGTCCAGTATGTGGCCATCTCTGGGGCACTCTCAAGTATGCAGGAAGTTAGAGGGGCAGGCATCCCCTCTCCCTGCCTCCTGGTACCCAGAGTACCAGTCTGTGCCTTCATTCAGCCAACCAGATACCCCTCCGTGGGGCTTGTAATCCTGGACAGCGATGGAGAGCGGCAAGGTGGTCAAAGGGGAGCTCTATCAGCAGAGGTATTCTCAACAGACCATTCCTATAGGGAACACCAGCTGTGTTTTGGCAGCCTGTCCTCCCTCAACTCCTACACAAGCTTAGATTCCCTAATGTTCTTGTTGCTTCCATAGGTTCTCTACTGGTTTTCCCATAGATTTCCCTTCTGCCAAATCAGCCAAGTTGGTTTCTATTGTCTGCATCCATGATTCAGATACATTACCCTGACCTTCATCTCCCAAGGCAGTCAACTCATTAAGCACTGTTTTTATGGATGAATCTCCAAGTTACTTTTGCATGGTTCTCAAAATTTCTTCAAAATGTTTTTTTATTATCCTTTGATATCCTTAGCAATTCTACAAAGTACATTTTATGTTCTTTAACGAAGCGAAATTATGTTCCCTCGATCACTCCGTCTCTCCATTTGTTTTCACCTTTCCCCACCCCCAAGGTTCATTTTTCATTCAACTGCTCCTTTTATTCTACACTCATTTCCCCTTAGGGTTTGTGCAATTTAATAAGCTTTTACTGTGCATGAACTACATGCCAGATACTAGGCTAGGGACAAGAATCCAAAGATGAATAAGACAGAGTCATCACCTGTGTGAAAAGAATATAGTCAAGTGAATGAAATGTAAAATAGATGAATGCCAAGGCAGACAACAGAAGGCATCACACTTCCCCCAAGCAAGGGAGAAAATATCAGAGACACATAGAAGCTTGAGAATTGATTCTGTATGACTGCTCTTTCTATAGCAATGAGGCTTATTTATTTCACCTGTGTTCACTGTGCCCCCCCCCAGCACGTGCCAGGCCCCGTGCAGTGCGAGGGTGTTATTTCTCTCATCATCTTGAGGGTGTGAGCTATCTATATCTCGGTGTGTATGTGTATCACAATACTTACTTTGTAATACATGAACAACTGAAGAGACCTTCTGGAACATACAGGCAGGGCTGACAGCAAGCTGCTCTGCTGAATGTGACTATAGTCACTGCTCTCTCTGAACTACATTTTTTTTTTCTTTTTCACTCATGTTACTGCTTCTCCAGAGGATCATGCTGGCACATTTTTTCCCTTAGATTCTCACTGTTGCCGATCATCCATCATTACAAAGAGAGGCCTTAGAAACAGCACTCGGGGGAGACGTTATTTCCTTCCCATTTCTCTCTCAGAAAGAGCAACTTATCATGGGAGGGGGAAAACTGCATTTCGGTTAAAGGAATATTTATAACAAGAAAGCATCTGCTTCTTCCTCCCTTTAAGATGCTAAGCTTCCAAAGACCTCTTGTTTTTAAAAAAGGCCATCACCCCTTGGCCCACTCTAAACATTAATATTATATGCCTGGTAATAAAGTCAGAGGATTTTTAATGAGAACCATTAAAGGGAAAGGATGGCCGAGGCAGATTTCTCTGGTGCATGAAAATCACAGGCTCATAAATAGAACCTGTGAGGTGAGTCTGTGGTTAGCTAGTACTTTAAATTTGTGCTTCCCCCGATTATATGGGTTGACAGGGGAACTACTGACTTTTTCTCAGGCAAGGCTACAGGGCTCAGAATTATGACTTAAAATGAGAAAGTACCAGAATTTCTAAGTCAACCCAAAGCCCAGAGGCACTGGGTTAAAACATGCCTGGCCCACGAATGGCAGGCACAGGCATTGGGTGAGAAGGGCAAGCAGAGGCTATGCCACAAACAGACATTGCTTCTGCCATTTGAAACCACCCTATGTTATCTATTTCATTCATCAAACAAAACTGGCACTGACCGCATGCAGTTTTCATCCACCTTCCCCTCATTTTTGTTGTTGTTGCCCAAGTCACCCAGCCCTGTCCGGCTCTTTACAACCCCATGGAAAGCTAAGAAAGCTAAGAAAGTTCCCAGAGCATATTTTCCAGTGAAATGCTGTGCAAATCTCCATGTGGTTACAAATGTAGCTGTAGTGAGGGCTCCGGCTTTGGTTTCATTTTTGAGAATTGTTTACACAGCAGACATGAAGCTTCCTTATCTAACTTCTCACGAAATGTGAAGGCGTCTGCCCCCTGGCTGTGCCCCAGGAGCCGTGGTAACACCAGTTGTAATTCTGTGGTTTTCTGAGTCGAGGACATTGTTTCTCCCTGATGAAGAAGTTCTGCCCATGTTGTATTCTCCCTCGCTCTCTTTAGTATGGTTTGACAATTTGAATTCAGAAAGAGGCTTCACAATTAGAAGAATGAGATTGAACCACAGCATCTGTGCGCACAGCCCCCTCAGCTGCTCTAGTTAGGATTCCCTTATTCCGTTTCTAGCTCTCAGGAGAGGACAGGGGACTTTTTAATTGGGGCTATTAGACGTTCTCTTTGTACAATGACACCCTCTGCTAAGTGAAGGCTCCAGCAAAACCATGCCCACTCTGCAATTACTTCTTGCAATTCCAAGGAATAATGGTATCTTGTCTCATTTAAAAATAAACCTGAGTGCTCGCTTCGGCAGCACATATACTAAAAAATTGGAACGATACAGAGAAGATTAGCATGGCCCCTGCGCAAGGATGACAAAAAAAAAAAAAAATCTGAGGCTTATTCCTTATTGCTTTCTCTCCTCTGCCGACTCACATGAATTTCTTCTTGCCAATTAAGCCAACTTGCCATTATTTAAGGAGGTAGTTTTTATCATGACTGTCCCCTGATAATAAGACACATTAAACTGGATTTCATTTGCTCATGGCTACTTTCTTCCAGCTACAAGACTAATTTAAATGAGCTCAGATCACTTTATCTTGTGTCTATGGTTAAATGGTGATGCATTGGAATTTCATAGGCAGTGCTCTCTCTGGATATCACAGAACTCACCTGGAATAACCCGCACGTTCAATGTTCGTAGTTTCTCAGAATCACTTCCTCGTAAGAGGACAGATGGAGGTTTGTATTTATGACCTATTCCAAGAAAAGATATTAAATATTTAGATGATAAGCAAGCATATTCTTAATATATATTCCCCATGTTGGTTCCAAGGATTACCAAGGAAAATGGGCCATTCATAGAAGAGCCTGGAGTAATAAGACATTGAGCTTTTTCTTATTGTTATTTTCCATTAACAAGTAGATACTTTCTAAAACCAACAGCTTCTCCACTGCCATAAATGCCATTGTGCATCTATTCTTATATGCAGAATATTATTTTTTTATGTATAATAGATATGATATACAGAATATTTGACATATATTTAATATTTAATGTCCTAAATGGCATGATAATTTTCACTACTTCATATGTTGGATTTGCAAGGCAAGCTTTTGAAAGCCAGTAATCCTGTCATTTAGGTAGATGTTCCTAAAAATATAATGTCACTCCCCACTATTGATCTCTTTCTAGACATTTTCTCTGTCTGGCTTCTATCTTTCTCTTTTCTAATATGTAAGTTGGCTTAAAGCTCAACATTCAGAAAACTAAGATCATGGCATCCAGTCCCATCACTTCATGGCAAATAGATGGGGAAACAGTGGAAACAGTGGCTGAGTTTATTTTTCTGGGCTCCAAAATCACTGCAGATGGTGATTGCAGCCATGAAATTAAAAGACGCTTACTCCTTGAAAGGAAAGTTATGACCAACCTAGACAGCATATTGAAAGCAGAGACATTACTTTGTCAACAAAGGTCCATCTAGTCAAGGCTATGGTTTTTCCAGTGCTCATGTACAGATGTGAGAGTTGGACTATCAAGAAAGCTGAGCGCAGAAGAACTGATGCTTTTGAACTGTGGTGTTGGAGAAGACTCTTGAGAGTCCCTTGGACTGCAAGGAGATCCAACCAGTCCATTCTAAAGGAGATCAGTCCTGGGTGTTCATTGGAAGGACTGATGTTGAAGCTGAAACTCCAATACTTTGGGCACCTGATGCAGAGAACTGACTCATTGGAAAAGACCCTGATGCTGGGAAAGATTGAGGGCAGGAGGAGAAGGGGATGACAGAGATTGAGATGGTTGGATGGCATAACTGACTCAATGGACATGGGTTTGGGTGGACTCTGGGAGTTGGTGATGGACAGGGAGGCCTGGCATGCTGCGGTTCATGGGGTCGCAGAGAGTCAGACACGACTGAGTGACTGAACTGAACTGACTCATTCATAGAAAAATAGATCAAGAAACTCAAAACTATGCACTATTGCAAATGACACACATTTATTTAAAATAATAAAAAAAACTAGAAAGACCCTGGGTCTTAATTCTAATTCTGTTATTTTATTACTGTATTACTTTGGACAACACACTTAATCTCTCTGAGCCTCAGAGGTTTTTTTCGTCTTTAAAATAAAAGAAATAGAACATGTCCTGTCTGTACACTTTGAGAATCTAGTTTAAAAAAAAAGCTCATGGGAATGCTCTGCAAATGTTTATTCTACAAATGAAGAATATTGATGATATTACTGACCATATATTATTGGTCAGTAATAATAATAATATGACCACATATTATTATTATGTGTTTAGGACCTCATATACTAATGTACTGATAACAAGACGATATGAAACTGTCCTCAGAAATATCTCCAACAAACACTTAGCCGAAATAATGACACTTTCACTCAAACCTAGAGGCAACCATTTGCTCTGCCTACTAACATGGCCTTGCCTGGTAAAGAACACAAGAGTTTTGGGAAATACTACACTCAGCACAATACTACTATCCTTTATTGAGAACTACTTCCTATGTAGTCTCTTTAGTTCAATCCTTACCTCAACCCTGTGTAAGAACGGTGATTAATCTCATTTTACAGAGGCGGAAAGGAACACTCAACCATGGTAAGTAATTTTCACAAAGTCACATAAGTAGTAAGTAGTAGCACTAGGATTCTAACCTAAGTACCTGTCTCCAAAGCCTAATCTTGTACTGATACATTTTATACTATGTTTAAGAGACCAACCATCAGGTTTAATATTTAATAAGAAACCATCAGGTTTAATATTCAGCCAGTATGTGCATGGGTACACACCATAGGACCGCAACAGTAATTGACAGTCACTGTCCATTCTGATAAGTAGATGCCATTGTCATACTTAATCAGTTGTTAATTCTTTTTAAATATCATCCCTACTATCCTTATTTCCAACTACACATCTTAGTGCTTCACAGTCAAAAATCTACTTTCTCCCCCACACTTATTATAGATTGACTCTTGTTCATGCTCATCACCTAGAGCCTACAGCTCAAGACCTCCAATTCTGAAATCCTTTATCACCATTACCTATTCTCCTTCCCCTCTTCTGCCTCACTTACACCAAGCTCTGCTCAATCTCCAGTCCACCAACTCCTTCCAATTAACCCAGCCTTTCCTCCTCCTCCTAACCACCTGTCTGGGCTGGAGAAAAACACAGGAAACTCCGTGAGTGCTGGCACCTGTCTTATCTATATTTATGTCCCTTGAGTTACCCAGAATCACCACTTAAACACACAGATGCCCAGTAAGTGGTAAATTGAACCAAAAAAAAAGAAATGGAGTCTACAGATAAGATTAGGGACTTCTGGACACTAGATAAATTATCCCAAATAATGAATTTTTCAGTACTTACTCTGCCATTTCTGCACTCTTCTGTGGCCTTCAAGTATTTTGTGGATAATGAAGATGAGCAAAACTATACAGACTAATAGAATTAGAACATACCAAGTGATCTTCATGGAACAAATAGAATCTGCAAAGAAAAATGTAGCAAAAATACAGTAAAATGGGATGCACCAGATAAGAGGCACCATGGTGATACAGCTGGATTCTACAGTATATCCTGTCCACAACTGAGAAATTGAATACATAACCATCACAGTCACAGGATCACCTGCTTTCCTGAGTTCTTTTCTAACATACTAAATTAAGAAACGTGGCCAAGTGGTTTCCAGGGATCCGCTTATTGATAGTTTCAAAATTCGGGAATTAATTTCACTTCCAGGTTATGTCGATGCTAGTTTTGCTGTCACGAGGTTGGAATCACAAGAAGAAGAATACCAGCATCAGAGCCACTTGTGATTAACAATTTGACCCTGGGCCAAGCAGCCAAAAAAACATTCCCTCAAATCAAAGATGCAATGAGTAAGATGAGGATGGGGAAGAAAGGGAAAGACAAAGAAAGAGGCTGGATTGAGGCATGTAAGAGGCCTGCTGCTGATGCTGCTGCTAAGTCGCTTCAGTCGTGTCCGACTCTGTGTGACCCCAAAGACGGCAGCCCACCAGGCTCCCCTGTCCCTGGGATTCTCCAGGCAAGAACCCTGGAGTGGGTTGCCGTTTCCTTCTCCAATGAATAAAAGTGAAAGTGAAGTCGCCCAGTTGTATCCGACTCTTAGCGACCCCATGGACTGCAGCCTACCAGGCTCCTCTGTCCATGGAATTTTCCAGGCAAGAGTACTGGAGTGGGGTGCCATTGCCTTCTCCGTAAGAGGCCTGAGTAGATGATTAATCAGACTTTCTTTCCACAGGGGCTCACATGGCAATGATCAGATCAAGTGCAGGCATTAGTTTCAAACGTAGTTACCTTTGCCCAGATTGAATAAAGACACAGGTTAAAAAAAAAAAAATTGTTCATTCAAATGACAGTGAGGCAACAAGGAAGGAAAATCATCATCAGTGATAGCTTAGCAAGATCTCCTTTCATCCCATAAATACACACGGGCCAGTAGACCCTGGAATCAGTAACTTAAAGGAGAGTGACTTTTTTATGCCCAAAACACCATTGCCTACTGACATTCTAAACCAACCTATGTACCCTCTTCCTTGCATGTAAATCACAGGTAGTACTCATTCACCTTAACAGGATATATAACTTGTTTTTACCCTTGGGTGACTGTCCTTCTGGGGCTCATGATCTGGGTATCCCTTTCACAGGCCCTTCCACTCCGTGTGCGTTTGTCCATTAAATAGTCAACATTTATTTAAAGAAGAGGCTGAATGGAGCAGGTAGTGGTTGACTGGATGGCAGCACTCAGCCTCCCTAGTATCATTCCATGCTGTTTAGTAACCAGACTTGCATTCCTCACTCAGCAAAGTAAAAGCATGCAGTTAACTGGCATAGAAGATGTACAGTACCAGCAGGCCAAGGTGGGTCCAATAACAAGGTGTCATTGGGCAATGATCAGCTATGAGAAAAGAACTGTGCATTCACCAACATCATACTGCAATAGCAGGATATACACAGTTGGGACCAAGCGAGCCAGTGTACCCACCAAAGTACCAGTGAGAACAGACGAGTGTGTCTCCCTACACTCCATGTGGCCCCCAACCCCATCCCTGGAACCATCTTGGAGAGGACCGAGGGGAAATGGATAGGCATCTGAAAAAAAAATCTAGAGACAGATTAAATTATTGTTTCAGAGTAAATTTACCAGACTAAACTAAACTTAGCTTCCCCTGCCCACTGGCAGATAGAACTTCGAAAGGAGATCAAGTTAGTCTTTTTACAGCAGAATAAAACATAAATAAATTTCCACTCTTCTACACATGGCAAAATAGGTATACTTTTTCCCAAGTACAAGACTACATAGTTGTATACCACTGATAACTTCCTGACCTATGTACCCAAAAAAGCTGTCAATTACTACTTCATTTTGGAATTTATGAATTTTCCATTAACACAAAAATTCTCAAAATAATATGGCAATGGTTATTTCTTCTTAATGTTTTAGAAAATATAAAAAGCAACTAGATAGATACATAAGTGGACATTGAAATAAATATGTTTTAAATATCTGTCATCCAAACCTCTCTATATTTCAGATTTCATCATAGTCACCTTCTCTATATGGCCTTTTCAGAACCTCCACCCTGATTCCCCTACCATCTGTTCAGATTTTCTCAGATCCTCTCCCACCCTCCCTACACATACACCTTGAAGTACCCTCTAAATGCAGAGGCTGTAGGGCCTCAGGCAAACTAACTCACAGGAGAAATTTATTTGAAGTCTTATGTTTCACTTTAAAAATGCATATGTATCATATGTTTGTGTTTGCTTTAAGATAAATATAATATTTTTAATGGCCTCTAAAATGATTAAAGCCTTAGAAAAGCATTCTAAGGCAATTTGAAACACTTCCATATATTTGGGACATCAGAAAACAGAGTCAATTATTCTAACATAGCACCTGTTAACACCAATGACACTTACTTGGCCATTTACATTTCTCTGTATCCTCAGGACCTGGCATGCTGCTTGGCATACAGCAAGCACGCATTAAATGGTTATATCATGAGATGCTCTTCAAGAGTAGAGTTTATGGATCAAGGGAGGGCACCTTGCTTAGCAGTAAGGATCAACTGTGACATTATGTATAAAATCACTAATAAGAACATAATGTATGGCATAGGGAACTTAATGAACTGTGGCGTCCTGAATGAAAGGGAATTTCAAATGGGAGGGGATATATGCATAGTTATGGCTGATTCGCTTTGTTGTATAGCAGATACTAACACAACATTGTAAAGTAACTATACCCCAATCAAAGTTAATTTAAAAAAGAATCAATTGTGTTAATTCAGAATAGGGTGACTAGGAAGGTAATCAACCTTAAATAGAATTAATATATATGTGAGTTTTATCTTCCAGACTCCTACTTTTCCCTCGGAGTCCTCCAGTAACTCAAAATGCTTAATCTATGCCCCACCTATCTTCACAGGAGTCCATCAAAAATCCCTTTTTCTCAGGTCTGTTTCTCAGCTCTAAGAGGGGACATGTTAAATCAATTCAAAATTTAATAGCATATCACAATGTACATGTATATTTACATTTAAAAAGAAATCTCACCCTTTAATACACAAGCGTGATAGTATTACTTCAAACACAGCTAATAGGCACTTCCAGAATTTATCCTAGGGCAGAGGGTCTTTGTAATGTTCCTCAAGTAACAACCCATAGATGCCCCCTTTTCCTCTGAGTACAGCTGTGCTCCACAAAAAAAACACATTTTAAAAGAAAAATAAACAGGTAAAAGGGCTAACCTTCTTTCCAGCCTTGTTATTTCATAAATAAAATTCCTCAACTATTCGACTTAAAGTGAAGCTTACATAGTAGCCCTTACTTAATTTTGTGTCTGTATTCTACTCTCCTTTTCCCTCTAATTTCCTTAAAAACTTACTTTTTGCATCCATTTCTAAGTGGAAAGAAATGTTTATACAATTATGTGGGTGTTCCATAGTTCTACAAGTACGGTTTACAGATGTTGCCTCGGTTGGATCTTCCTCCTCGATGGCTGACCTTCTAGTGTGGGTTTTTAGATTACAGGTAAGATTATATTCCTCTAGGTGGTCAACGGTAGGAGTTACAGTGAAGTTAAAATGTTGACAAGGTGAGTGAAAATCATTTGACTTCACTTCCATTGATCCTCTCATGATAAGAGCTAGAAAGAGATTAAGAAAATGTTATTCACACACACAAAAACAGTAGTAGGTAGTAAGAAAACACAGACAACTCAAAGCTAAATCTCTTCCTATACAATAAGAACAGAGTAAAAACAAGAAGTTATCAGCCTAAAAGTAACAATTTCTGTGCTTACATTTTTTTAAGAGTGTGAAAACCAGGTGAGTTTGAAATATACTTGGAGCCTCTCAAAGAAAAAAAACATTTCCCTGATGACTTGTGGGACAGATTATATTTACCAAAATGGTCACAGCATTATTTCCCATCCCACATTACACTAGTTTGCTAGGGTTGTCATAACAAAGTACCATCAACTGGGGGACTTACACAACAGAAATGTATCGTCTCACAGTTCTGGAAGCTACACTTTCAAGATTCAAGTGTTGACAAGGTTGCTTCCTTCTGAAGGCTCTGAGGAAAAAATCTGTCCATCCTTCCCTTCTAGCTTCTGGTGGTTTGGTGGCCGCTTTCAGTATTTCTCGTCTTATAGAACATCACCCTGATCGCTCTCAAATTCCGCCCCCCCCCCCCACCCGCCCCGCTTTTTTTTAAATCAGGATGCCTGTCATATTGAATTAGGGCCCACCCTAATGACCTTATCCATGGGTTTCCCTGGTAGCTCAGACAGTAAGGAATCTGCCTGCAATGCAAGAGACACAGGTTCAATCCTTGGGTTGAGAAGATCCCTTAGAGAAGAGAATGGTTACCCATTCGAGTATTCTTGCCTGGAGAATTCCATGGACAGAGGAGCCTGGCAGGCTGCAGACCGTAGGGTGGCGATGAGTCAGACACGACTGAGCAACTAACACACTAAACTGAACTACTTCCATCTGCAACAGCCCTATTTCCAAATAATGGCACATTCTGAGATCCTGGGGTTAGAACTCCAATAGAATTCAACCTGTAACACACATGTTAACCTAAAACTTTGCCACTCCACCATAAATAAATGAAGTCCAATACTTTTCCCCTTGAATCTCTGTGGAAGGATTTACCTAATTGTAACCAATCAAATGCAGAGAAAATTACATCGTATGATAAGGCCAGAAAATACAAAGCAATTTCTACCTTGTTTTTGGATCCCTAACCGTGGAGCCTTGGGCCACTAAGTAACAATGACTTAAAGCCACCATGCTGTGAGGAAGGCCAAGCTAGCCCAAATAGAAAGACCACATAGAAAGACTCTGAGACTACATGGAGAGAGAGAAATGCCCCGCTTGCCCGTAGCTGCTCCAGCCCACTCCTGCGTTAGCTCCAGCCACTGTCTAAGTCCAGCAGTGTGAAATGCTTCAAGCCAGAAATGCCCAGTTATGCCCATTCTGAATTCCTGACCCAGAAAAAAAAAAGGAAGGAAAGAAGAAAGAAAAAAGTTAAATGCTTGCTGTTGTTAGAGCCGCTCAGTTTGGGGGTGATTGCTACACAGCCATAGTAACTAGAAAAACTTATCGATGCACTGCTTTACTTTTCAAGGAGGCAGAGAAGTAGACTCTGTGCGCTTCCAATTTTTAAAACACTTCATTGTTCTCTGTCATGATGAAGGTATTTCCCCAATTTGCTTTCTGGTGAATTTGACCTAGAAGCCTGCAATCGTTACAGTACTACTTGAATGTGTGTATATGTGCTTAGTCGCTCAGTCATATCTGATTCTTTGGGACCCCATGGACTGTAGCCTGCCAGGCTCCTCTGTCCATTGGATTTCCCAGGCAAGAATACTGGAGTGGATTGCCATTTCCTTCTCCAGGGGATCTTCCCAGGGATCGAATCACTGTCTCCTGTGTCTCCTGTACTGTAGGCAGATTCTTAGAAAAAAGACTTACCTATTGTACTTTATCTCAAGTCAATGCCAAGAAATTTTGTTCCTATTTTGAAAGAATGGGGAAAATGCCAGTATGGGGGGACCCAGCAAGCAATCTCACTGAATAGGTATAAGCACTAAATTTGATGCTTGGGCTTGGGGCCACCAGTATATTTTATAGCTGTAAATTAATTATTTAATTTCTCAGTGATAATAAATGCAAGGTTTGGTTAGATATTACGGATTATACATAGTTATTTTTTTTATTTGTTTATTCATTCATTAAACAAATATCTTTTAAGTGCCTCAGCTCAGACATTAAATATCATAGTGAACAAAGACAGGATTCCAGCCCTTGAGAGGCTCGGTGGATAGTTAAACAAGTAAAAAGACAATTTGTATACAGTGGATGGATATTAGACAGGAGTAGGTACAAATGCGTTGAGGATTCAGTGACTCCTTGGGGAATCCAAGTATGATTTTATATGAGAACAAGATTCTACAAGTTTACTTAGAATTTTATCAGTACTTTTGAAGACGGCATGCTAAATAATCCTTTAGCCATCAAATGTACATTGATTATAGCTGCATGTTGATTGTATTTTAAGAATGGATATTTTGTTTTTGATAAATCAGAGTAAACCAAGAACAAGTTACTGTCCCAAAGCCTGTAAGTCATTCATTGAGCACCACACAGCTGAGTGTTTCAGGGCCACTGGACTTAAAATTGGAATATATTATTAATACTTTTTTTTTCACATAATAAGGTTATTTATCCTTGATAAATTTTGTTCTCACTTTTCTTTCGCATTTACCTTTTGATGTTTGTTCCTGAAAAATAAAATCAGTGTTTCCTTTGAACTCACAAGCCAAACATGAAAAGCATGTCCTGAGTTCACTTGTGATATCTTGGCAAATCCTGGTGAAGTTTTGAAAGCTGGAGTGACTTAGAAAGATTCCCGTAATAGTCTGAGTTTCTCCTAGTGGTTGCAGAAAGGTCACAAAAGAAGAATTTGTAGAGAAGAATGAATAGCTGAAATTCTGTTGTAAATACACTTCCAGACATGATAGTTCCAACATGTTTCCTACAAAGAAAAAAAATTTTTGACTATGAAATTTTGAGGTTTTGGCATTCAGATAAATACCCAATATGCTCCTCAGTTATCTTAGGCAGATGAGTACATTTCAGTTTATCAGCAGCAAGACTTTGTTTTCACATGAAACAATAATATCTACTCTAAATATTTAGATATTTAAATAATATCTACTCTAAATATCTAAATATTTCTTATTAAAAATTTGTCAACATCCCCTATTAATTTTCAGAGAAGAGAAGTCTTTGTTGAGGAGTTCTTGGAAATCCTAGCATTTTAACCACTTTTCTCTTCTAGGAAAGTTTTAATGGACAAACCTATTTCCCTCTGAATCCATCTGTTTCAAAATAGTCTCACATGAATTGCATGGAGTTGAACAGGAAATGGAAAACTTGAACAGAATCTCTACTGGTTTCTGAAGGCTGCTGTAACAAATGAATACAATCTTGCTGGCTTAAAACAAGAGAAATTTATTCTTTTACAGATCTGAAGGTGAAAAGTTCAGTGACAGTTATACTGGTCTAAAACTCAGATGTCCGCAGGACCACACTCCCTCTGAAGACCCTAAGAAAGAATCTGTTCTTGCACCTCTTCCAGTCTGGGGAGACTGCTGGCATTCCTTTGCTTGTGACCACAACACTCATCTCTGCTTTCATGGTCACATTGCCTTCTTCTCTAGATCTTCATCTTCTACTCCTCTGTCTGTATCAAATCTCCCTCTGCGCCTCTCTCATACAGAAACTTGTGGTTGGATTTAGCTCCCACCTGGATATGGCAGGATAATCTCCCCATCTCAAGATCCTAAAATTAACCACATCTATAGAGACCTTTTTTATTTATAAGGTAACTTTTATAGGTTCCCAGGAACTGACACCTGATATCTTTGGGCAATCATTACTCAACCTACTTGAATCTCCAAAGATGAAATTTAATAGATGATATCATAATTTTTATATTTTATCTGCAGACAAGTATCAGATATGGAATTAATGGTCTAATAGAAAGAAGACTGATTTTAAAGCAAAAGACAAAAAGACTCTAGTGCTATATCTGTTGTTAACTGAGATGCTTGAACAATTCACTTCATCTCCACAAGTCTCATTTTCTTATTAGCAAAATGGAGATAATAACCAGATCCTGCTAATCTTGTGGGGTTATAGTAGCATCAAATGATACAATATATATGGAAACAAATATATGTTATTAAAATACAAGCCCATATCCCAAAGTAAAAATTTTAAATTTATCCTTTATTTATGATGGATTAAAATTTAATTAAAGTAATTAAATGTAAAGTAATTAAAGCTCACCATGTAAGAATTGGGAATCCCTACATAGCAGTAATGATGAACTAAGGAATAGGTAACCTCTCTTTCAGATATTCTCAGTTTGACAGCTATTTACTAGGATGAGAAAATATTAATAACTGACATGCTCAATTCCATCTTTATGTGTCTTTCTTTACCATTTCTCATAATGATATGGGGCAAAATACATTTTTAAAATTTTCTAAATAATATGGAACACAATGAAAGAATTGCTTCATTTTTAAGAGTGATTACTCCTAGTCATACATCCTGATTCAAACTTAAAAGAAATTGAAACTATTGATTGATATTAAGGCACATTTTTTTTACTTGTAGAATTTGTACTTTGATCATAATTTCATAATTGTTTCATTACTGATGATTATATTTTGATGATTTAATAAAGGCTCATTTACCAGTGTTTGAAATTGTTTCTGTAATATTTCACAGGTAATTTCCAGCTTTAAACACATTTCATACTTGAGTTGCTATAAAAGTTTTGGGAGGCAGAGATTGTACTTTACTCAAATATGCAGTTTTGTTATGTTTCAATATATTTGTAAACAAAGCTATAATCAAATTAATAACTAATTAAAAAAAGAACTATCTTCAATAACAGTTTCCCAGTAAGACGATAGGAATTCACTATCTGATGCAAATCAGTAGTCTATGGCTTTTCTGTATTACTAAAACACATGTAAAACTTATTTCTTGCCATCTTTCCATTTTCCTCACTGATATTTTTCATCTTATGAAATTTTCAACTTCTTGAACTTATATTCTTATAACTTAGAAGGGAGATAGAGAAATTTTTACTGTCAATATTGCAGTCTTCTTATCCAATAAATGACAAACTGGGCTTTCTAGAATTGATGGTATATCCTTTATATTTGGCTATGAGGTCATTTTATGATGGGTTCCTAATCTTAGTTTTAAATAATTCAACTAGGAAAGAAATAAATACAGGACATATCCTTCCCCAGTATAATTTTAAGAAATAAATGAATTCTACTCAATCATTTTTGTTATTAGGTAGGTTATAATCTCATCTTCATAAACAAGGATTTATGAATTTAACTACTGCTATTAATATTGCTGTGAGTCAGACATCTAAATGCTCACTTCCAGAGATAGAAAAATGCATACCAGAATTACTCTAGTACTAAGAATGCAATTTCTCAAGGTAATGATATAGAATACTAAGTAGAATTAGGAAAATAAGTTATAGTATAGGACAAAGGCCAAGTCAATTATTTTTTCTTTTTAAAGAAAAGCAAAGAAAACATAAACTATCTTTTTCTTTTTGAACTTTTATTATAAATATTTATCATATATAAGTATATATTAATATAAAATATATTGCTCCAGTTAAAGAATAATAGAAATAAATGAACACCCATGTATCTATTACACAGATTAAGAAGCAGAACATTAGCAACATCTCTGAAGTACCCTTTCCCACCCCTACATACTCCTCCTTTTCCAGAGGTTTAACACCATCATGAAAATGTGTT
This sequence comes from Dama dama, assembly GCF_033118175.1. Lineage (NCBI taxonomy): Eukaryota > Metazoa > Chordata > Mammalia > Artiodactyla > Cervidae > Dama > Dama dama. Next base: position 62,379,300 of record NC_083697.1, read on the forward strand.
TATCACTCCTTTGCTTCATCTTAGAGTCTTTCCAAAATGTATATATTCCTAAGTAACATTGTTTCATTAGCAAATTATATACACATACAGGGACTATACTGTAGGTATCACCTATGACTCACTTTTTTTGTTTAATGTGTTTTAGTAGTGTTGCTGCATATTGCGGTACTAATTATTTGTGGTATCTTTGAAAGAATATACTACAATTTATGTATTTTTCTGACTATTTGGGGTGTTTCTGTTTTTGTTGTTCTGGATAACATTGCTTTGAACCATAACTCTCATGTGTTGTTGGTAGGAATGTAAAATAGTATAATCACTTTGGAAGATATTTATGTTCTTTAAGTTAACCATACACTTAGCACATGACCCAATAATTCTACTCCTAGGAATCTACAGGAGAGAAACAAGAACATAAGTCCACACAAACGCCTGTATATGAAGCTTCATGGCACTTGTAAAATTTATAACGGCCCAGAAGTGGGACCAACCCAAAAGACCAACAACTCATGAATATATAAATAATTCCTGACATATCCACATAATGAAATACTGCTCAGCAACAAAAAGGAAGAATATACTGATATGAACAACAACATGGAAGAATCTCAAATGCTTTATGCCAAGGGAAAACAGCCAGACACAACTGACTACATACTAATGTGATTCCATTTATTTGAAATTCTAGAAAATGGAAAACAGTATTGATAGTGGGAGAAGGGTTCTCTTACAAAGGAGAACGAGGGACATCTTGGAGATGTTGGTAAGGTTTATGCCTTAACTGTGGTGGTAGTTACACTGCTGTAAAAATTTGTCAAACCTCAACTTTACACTTAAAAGTGGCACATTTTATCATATGTAGATTATACCTCAATTAAGTTTATTTTTAAATACACTACTATGAATATTCATGAACATATCTCCTAGTACGCAGTTACAGAAGTTTCTCTAGCATGCACACTGAATGGATTGCCAGGTATTCAGTATAGTCATCTTTGATTTTTCTAGAAAATGCCAAATCGTTATACAAAGAAGTTGTACCAATTTATCCTCCCACCTGCAGTGCATAAAGGTTCTCACTGACACATATCTTGGCCAGAGCTTTTCAAGTTTTGACAATTTGGAGAATGTTAAATGGAATCTTATCATGGTTTAAAAGTTCCTACTTTTTCTATTTTTCTAGTAGGTTGTTTTTCATTTTCTTATTAATGTTTATGAGTTTTTAAACTTTCTGAAATTTTAAGTTATTTACATTTTTATCGAGATATCTTCTCATCATTTGTACCTTTTTTATTCGTTTTCTTTATGATCTTTTAGTTAAAAGAAGCTCTTAATTTGAGTGTTTTAAATCTATCATTTTCTTTACAATTTGTGCTTTGCATCTTAAGAAATCTTTCTCTTTCAAAAAGATTTTCATCGACATTTTCATCTGAAAGTTTTGAAGTTTTGTCTTTTACGTGTAAGTTCTTGATCTAGCTGGAATTAAGACAGTATGAAGTAAGAAACCAAATTAATATTTTCCACATGTGATAATCAATTGTACTAGCAATTATTAAGTAGTCTATCTTTCCCCCACTATGTGTAATGACATCTCTATAATCTATCAAATATCCTTGTACGTATGTAGGACTGTATTTCCGGGTTCCAAATTTTGTTTTTCATATCTTGGCAAAGACATCCGAAGGACTTAATTACTTTTGCTTTATGAAGCTTTTGTGTGCGCTGTGCTGAGTCCCTTCAGTCGTCTCCGACTCTTTGGCCCCCTGTGGACTGTAGCCCTCCAGGCTCCTCTGTCCATGGGGATTCTCCAGGCAAGAATACTGGGAGTGGGTTGCCATCCCTTCTCCAGGGGATCTTCCTGACCGAGGGATGGAATCCAGGTCTCCCACATTGCAGGTGGATTCTTTACCGCCTGAGCCACCAGGGAAGTCTTTATATCTCATAGGAAAAATCCCCTAACCTTGTTCATTTTCTTTGGGAATGTCTTAGTGATTCTTGATCCTTTGTTCTTTCCAATAAATTTTATTTATTTATTATTATTTTTTTAATTAGTTGGAGGCTAATTACTTCACAACATTTCAGTGGGTTTTGTCATACATTGATATGAATCAGCCATAGATTTACACGTATTCCCCATCCCGATCCCCGCTCCCACCTCCCTCTCCACCCGATTCCTCTGGGTCTTCCCAGTGCACCAGGCCCGAGCACTTGTCTCATGCATCCCACCTGGGCTGGTGATCTGTTTCACCATAGATAGTATACATGCTGTTCTTTTGAAATATCCCACCCTCACATTCTCCCACAGAGTTCAAAAGTCTGTTCTGTATTTCTGTGTCTCTTTTTCTGTTTTGCATATAGGGTTATCATTACCATCTTTCTAAATTCCATATATATGTGTTAGTATGCTGTAATGTTCTTTATCTTTCTGGCTTACTTCACTCTGTATAAGGGGCTCCAGTTTCATCCATCTCATTAGGACTGGTTCAAATGAATTCTTTTTAACGGCTGAGTAATATTCCATGGTGTATATGTACCACAGCTTCCTTATCCATTCATCTGCTGATGGGCATCTAGGTTGATTCCATGTCCTGGCTATTATAAACAGTGCTGCGATGAACATTGGGGTGCACGTGTCTCTTTCAGATCTGGTTTCCTCAGTGTGTATGCCCAGAACTGGGATTGCTGGGTCATATGGCAGTTCTATTTCCAGTTTTTTAAGAAATCTCCACACTGTTTTCCATAGCGGCTGTACTAGTTTGCATTCCCACCAACAGTGTAAGAGGGTTCCCTTTTCTCCACACCCTCTCCAGCATTTATTGCTCGTAGACTTTTGGATAGCAGCCATCCTGACTGGCGTGTAATGGTACCTCATTGTGGTTTTGATTTGCATTTCTCTAATAATGAGTGATGTTGAGCATCTTTTCATGTGTTTGTTAGCCATCTGTATGTCTTCTTTGGAGAAATGTCTGTTTAGTTCTCTGGCCCATTTTTTGATTGGGTCATTTATTTTTCTGGAATTGAGCTTCAGGAGTTGCTTGTATATTTTTGAGATTAATCCTTTGTCTGTTTCTTCATTTGCTATTATTTTCTCCCAATCTGAGGGCTGTCTTTTCACCTTACTTATAGTTTCCTTTGTAGTGCAAAAGCTTTTAAGTTTCATTAGGTCCCATTTGTTTAGTTTTGCTTTTATTTCCAATATTCTGGGAGGTGGGTCATAGAGGATCTTGCTGTGATTTATGTCGGAGAGTGTTTTGCCTATGTTCTCCTCTAGGAGTTTTATAGTTTCTGGTCTTACATTTAGATCTTTAATCCATTTTGAGTTTATTTTTGTGTATGGTGTTAGAAAGTGTTCTAGTTTCATTCTTTTACAAGTGGTTGACCAGTTTTCCCAGCACCACTTGTTAAAGAGGTTGTCTTTTTTCCATTGTATATCCTTGCCTCCTTTGTCAAAGATAAGGTGTCCATAGGTTCGTGGATTTATATCTACCTAAAGAAACAAAAGACCTATACATAGAAAACTATAAAACACTGATGAAAGAAATCAAAGAGGACACAAACAGATGGAGAAACATACCGTGTTCATGGATTGGAAGAATCAATATTGTCAAAATGGCTATTCTACCCAAAGCAATCTATAGATTCAATGCAATCACTATCAAGCTCCCAACGGTATTTTTCACAGAACTAGACCAAAGAATTTCACAATTTGTATGGAAATACAAAAAACCTCGAATAGCCAAAGTAATCTTGAGAAAGAAGAATGGAACTGGAGGAATCAACCTGCCTGACTTCAGACTATACTACAAAGCCACAGTCATCAAGACAGTATGGTACTGGCACAAAGACAGAAATATAGATCAATGGAACAGAATAGAAAGCCCAGAGATAAATCCAATAAATTTTAGAATCAGCTTATTAAGTTGGGTGAAAAACCCAGTTATGATTCTGACTTGAATCTCAAAATCAATTGGAGAAGAAAGATATGATACTGAGTTACTCCTATCACTCTTTTCTTCCTTTCTTACTCTCTACTTTATAGGTCTTCTTTGAAATCTTCTAATAAAGTTTCCAAATTTTCACCATCATGGTCCCATACATCGTTTGCTAGATTTCCTCCTAGGTACCTTAATTTTTGTTTTTATTGCCAATAGTATTTTTTAAGAAATATGTTTTCTGTTTGTTAGTGGTATATGGAGATACAATTGACTCTTGAATATAAATTTTATTTCTTATCACTTTGTAAACATCCTTATTAATTTTAATTTTTCCTATAAATCTTTTGAATTTTCTATTTAGGTATGCTTCATGCTTGTGCTCAGTCGCTAAGTCATGTCTGTCTCTTTGTGACCCCGTGGACTGTAGCCCTCCAGGCTCCTCCATCCGTGGGATTCTCCAGGCAAGAATACTGGAGTGGGTTGCCATGCCCTTCTCCAGGGAGATCTTCCTGACCCAGGGATTGAACCTTGTCTCCTGCATTCGTAGGCAGATTCTTTACCACTGAGCCACTAAGGAAGCCCATAAATATGTTAACTTACTGCAAATAATTACAACTTCATTTCTTGCTTTTCACTCCTGACACATTTTATTTCTTTTGGTTGTCTTACTGCACTGACTAGGGCCTCCAGTACCATGATGCATAGAAGTTTTGAGACTGGACATCCTTGTCTGCTCCTGATCTTAAGAAGAATACTTATGATGTTCATTACCAAGACTGATATATAATCATTTTTAGATATCCCATTTCACTTTAAGAAGGTTCTTTTCTATTCCTAGTTTGCTGAGTTTTGAATTATAAAGACTGTTGACTATATTAATTGAGTGCTCTTTCAACAAGTATTGAGATGATTATATAGGCCTTCTTCTTTAATCAGGTAAAATAGTGAATTACATTATTAGACTTTCTAATGCTAACTCAATCTTGCATTCCAGGAATAAATCTAATTTGATCATTTTTATACATTGCTGCAATCAGATTCTTAATGTTTTGTTTAAAGGTTTTTAATCTATCATAAATGAGATTGGATGTAAAGTTCCCCTTTTTGTACTGTCTTTGTTAGGTTTGGATACTAAGATACACTAGCCTTAAAAAATAAATTGGAGGGGCTTCCCTGGTGGCTCAGCGCTAAAGAATCCATCTGCCAATGCAGAAGACACAGGTTCAATCCCTGATTCAGGATGATCCCACATGCCTTGGAGCAACTAGGCCAGTGCACCACACTATTAAGCCTGTGCTCTGGAGCCGGGGGCCGCAACCACCAAACCCCCATGCTGCAGCTATAGAAGCCCAAGTGCCTTAGAGCCCATGCTCCGCAACGAGAAAGCAACCTCAGTGAGAAGCCTGCGCACTGCAAAGAGAGAGTAGCCCCTGCTTGCTGCAACTAGAGAAAAGTCCAAGCAACAGAGGACCTAGCCCAGACAACAAATGAATAAACTTAAAAAAAAATAAAAATAAATTGGAGAGCTTCCCTGGTGGCTCAGTGGCAAAGAATTCACCTGCCAATGCAGGAGACATGGGTTCCATCCCTCGTCCAGGAGGATCCCACATGCCACAGAACAGCTAAGCCCATGTGCCACAACTACTGAACCTGTGCTCTGGAGCCTGGGAGTGCCAACTTCTGAAGGCCACCTGCGCTAGAGCCCACGCTCCACGACAAGAGATGCCATCACAGTGGGAAGCCCATACACTGCAACTAGAGAGTAGCCCTCACTCGCTGCAACCAGAGAAAGCCTGCATGCAGCAACGATGTCCCAGCACAGCCATAAATCAATAAAATTTTTTAATAAATTGGAAAATGTTTCCCTTTTTAAATTTTTTGAAATGGTTTATAACAAATTGCATTTATCTATTCAATCTATTTCTTGAACGTTTGGCAGAACTTACATATTAAAAACATCTGAGCCAAGTGATTTTTCAGGGAAAATTAAACCACTGGTCAATTTTCTGAGTTGTTCTACAATTCTTGGATTTTCTATTTCTTCCCAAGTGAGTTTTGATAAGTTATATTTTTCTAGAAATGTGTCTTTATGTTTAAATTTATTGACTGACAGCTATTCATAATAATCTCATTATAGTTTTAATTTCTATGTCTCTTTTTCATTCCTAAGTTAGTTATTGTGCCTTCTCTTTTTTTTTTTTTTTGTGCCTCCTCTTTTTTGATAATTCAGTTTTAGCAGGTAGAAAGGTGGCCTCCCTAAGATATCCACATCCTCATTCCCAGAACCTGTGAATACGTTACATGACGTGGCCAAGAAGAATTGAGTTAAAAGATGGAATTCAAGTTGCTAACGAACTGTTCTTAAAATAGAGACATTATCCTGGATTATCTGGGTAGGCATAATATAATCATGCATGTGATTCAGATGCGAGAAAAACTCAACAGGCCACCACTGGCTTTGAGGGTGGGAAGAAGCCACAAGCCAAGAAAAGCAGACAGCTTCCAAGGAAAGCAGACAGCTTCCAGGAGGTGGAAAAGACAAGAAAATAAAGGTATTCTTTCCTAGAGCCTCTGAGAAGAATGCAGCCCTACTAACACTTTTATTTTAGCCCAGTGAGCCCTCAGGTGGATTTCTACTTAAAACACTCTAAGATAATATATTTGTGCTGTTTGAAGCTACTGTTTGTGGTTATTTGTACGGCATCCATAAGAAACTGAAACATCAATTATTCCAGAGGTGTTTCCATTTAATTAGACTTTCTAAAGAACCAACTTTTGACTTTATTGATCCTTTCTTTCTTATCTTTTAATTTCATTGACTTTTGCTTTTGTCTTTATTATTCCTGCCTTCTACTTACCTTGGGTTCAACTCACTGTTCTTACATCAAAGAATTTAAAACTATAAATTTTCTTCTAAATACCTGCCATTTTTATCATATCCCACACTATGGAATTCTCCATTGGGGGGAAAATGGAAGAAAAATGATTCAAGGTAAAGAGATGCATATCTTTTAAGTAAAAGATTCTATGAAATAAATTTCAGAGGCTTGAGAAGCCTAAAAGTTCAAGGTTTGTGGTGAAATGTTATGTTTCAAAAACGTAAGATGAGGGAGTCCCCTGATAGTGGTTAGGGCTCTGTTCTTCCACTGCAAGTATTTCAGCTTTTATCCCTGGTCAGGGAACTAAGATCCCATAAGCTGTGTGAAAGTGAAAGTCGCTCCGTCGTGTCCGACTCTTTGCGACCCCATGGACTATACAGTCCATGGAATTCTCCAGGCCAGAATACTGGAGTGGGTAAGCCTTTCCCTTCTCCAGGGGATCTTCCCAACCCAGGGATTGAACCCAGGTCTCCTGCATTGCAGGCAGATTCTTTACCGCTGTGTAGTGTGGCCCAAGAACAAAGTAAGATGGGGATAATAATGCCTGGCCTAC